>NW_022196906.1:7074530-7095262 GCF_008632895.1 Mastomys coucha
GTTTTGTTTTTTTGTTTTTTTGTTTTTTTGCTTTTTTGTTTTTGGTTTTTGGTTTTTTTTTAGATTTTCTAGTTTTTTGAGCACAGATTCTTAAAGAATGATTTAAGGATTATTTAGATTTCCTGTCTATTGTTATGTCCTCTTTTTTATTTCTGATATTTTTAATTTGATATGCTTTCTCTGCCTTTTAGTTACTTTGGCTAAGGGTTTGTCTATCTTGTTGATTTTCTCAAAAAACTAAATCTTTGTTTCACTGATTGTTTAGTATTCTCTTTGTTTATACTTTATTCAGCCTTTCGCTTGATTATTTTCAGCATCTACACATCTTGGGTGTGTTCATTTTCTTTTTTTTTTTTTTTTTTTTTTTTTTTTGCTCTAGAATTCTCAGGTGTAGTTTTTTTTCTTTTTCTTTTTCTTAGATATTTTCTTTATTTACATGTCATGTGATTTCTCCTTTCCCAGTTTCCCCTCAAAAAACAAAAAACAAAAAAATAAACAAACAAACAAACAAAAAAAACCAACAAGAACAAACCCCTGTTGCCTCCCCCCTCAGGTGTACTTTTAAATAACTAGTATGAGAACTCTCCAATGCTTTTGTAAGGGTACTTGGTGTTATTACCTTACTACTTAAAACTGCTTTGACTGTGTCCCATAAGTTTGCATATGTTGTGTTTTTATTTCCATTGAATTCTAGAAAATCTTTGATTTTTTTTCCTTGTTTCCTGAACCAGAATTGAGTAGAGAATTGTTTAGTTTCCAAGAGTGTGTGAGCTATCTATTATTTCTGTTGCTGTTGAAGTTCAGCTTTAACTTACTGTCCTCTGATAAGATACAAAAGATTATTTCAATTTCCTTTTATCTGTTGAAACTTGCTTTGTGACCAAGTATATGGTCATATGCTGAGAGGAAGATATATTCCTTTGTTTGGGTAAAATATTCTGTAGATATATTGTTAGGTCTACTTGAGTGACATCATTATCCATTATTTCTTTGTTTTCTTTCTGTCTGGGTGACCTGTCCTTTGGTGAGAGTGGGGTGCTAAAGTCTCCCGCTATTAGTGTGTGGGATTTGATGTGTGACTTAAACTTAATGTTTCTTTTACACATGAGTGCCCTAGCATTTGGGGAATAGATACTCAAATTGGGATGTCATCTTCATGGATTCCTTTCCTTTTATGAATATAAAGTGCCCCTCCCATTTCTTTTTGTTAGAAAACTGAATCAAGATCCAGTGGCTGCAATGGTTATCTCTTTAGAAGTGTGTGTGTGCATGTGTGTGTGTGTGTGTGTGTGTGTGTGTGTGTATGTGTGTGTGTGTGTGTGTGGTGTGCATGTATTTCTAGTGACAATGACTCACATTTGCAAAGAAGATCCAAACTCTAAGGACACTGAAAAGTTTCATTTGAATTTTTTGTTTGAATCTTAAATTTGCATGTTTCCCATGGTAGTTCTGAGTGTTAAAATAAGCCATATTCTTTCTTCTCTTCCTTCCTCCTTTATATGTTAAGGTTTAATTTATTTATAATATCAAAAGACTTACAGAAAACTGGTACAAAATACATTAAACATATATAAATGGATATATGGGTTTAATAAACTCAATTTATAGACAATACCAAATATAAACTAAAAACCTCCTGAAGTGCCTCCTCTTACCAAGAGAGAAATTCTCCAAAGATACTTTAGTATTAAAATTTAATGCTGTGTCCCTTGAAGTTACAACTTTTCAAGTCTAGGTCTCTCTTGAGCACTTATTCTTCATTTAGAGATATTCCTATGCGTACAAATGAAGGAAATGCTACAATCTTCTTCCTTCTATAAAACATCTGTGTTTGGGTAGTAAGTTTGTTGAGAAAGATAGCACAGGAAAAGATATACCATGAGATATGCTGAAATGCTTGTGGCTTGCTAGGAGAAAAGACAAGAAAATAATTCCATAATTCGAGGCTTGCTCTAAGAAAATATGTAGAGTTATAAGAGCATGTATTGCTGGGGTGTGTGCATGCTATAGCACATGTGTGGATGTCAGAGGACAACTTGTAAGGGTTGGTCCTCTCCTTATATCATGTCCCAGAATGGAGCTCAGGTCATCAGACATAATAGAGTGAAATATGAAGCATGGTGCTAGACCATACTCTTTTTACTTGTGCCAAAGAGTTTGTAAAGTTCTGTTGGTTTCCATCAAATTTAAAGTATAAGAATATACTAAATATGAATGAGGAGAAGAGATATTCCTTCCCCTAAATACCTTTCCCTATGAATAAAAACTCCCAAAGTTCACAGCCTGAAAAAATAGACAATACTAAAACAGAGCAAAGACTCCACTAAGCCCTTATTACAGGGACTCTTGCAAACAAAACCTCATTTCATGGAACTGAAACACAGCATTAAAGCCTCACAGACACAATATAGGATACTGCTCTTTTTAATTCTGTTTAATGCCTTTCTAACTACTTCAAAAATTGAACTAGCTAATCGATTTACAATACCAATTGTCATAATTTATAATATCAACACATTGGTTCTGCACAGAGCACCTACCACCTAACCATGCAAAAACTCATAAATAAAAATGCAGCACATTTCCTGAAACAAATTAGAGTTCTGCCTTCTTGTTTTCTTCTGTATTGTTAAATTTCATTTGTTGGTTTTGTGTGTATGTGCTGGGGTGTGTGCATGCTATATCACGTGTGTGGAGGTCAGAGGACAATTTGTATGAGTTAGTGCTCTCCTTACCTCAGGTAGATCCCAAAATGAAACTGAGTTGTCAGTAATAGTGGCATGTACCTTTTCCCACTGAGCCATCTCATCAGCATTTCTGTCTTTCCATTCTATATTATTCAGGATTTATTTATTTATTTAAAATATTTTAAAAACACCTCAAATGAACATGTCAAAGATATATATACCTGAAAGTATGGGTTTGGCATTTTCCTCTTACATATGCTTTACACAAACAGCTCAATCCAGACAAAATACTAGCAAGTTATCTTAAGCTTCTCCTTACTTTCTCTATCTCACTAAATGCCACAGATTCTGTTCCTAAAATGCCTCAGGATTTTCTTTTATGACTATCACCATTACCCTGTTCTTTTCTAGACTCCTCTTTTCATGAAGATATCCAGAAACCTCACATATATTCATCTGGCCCCTCATCCCTGCTTTGACCTTTTTTGGTCTCTACCATGATTTGTGCAGAACTAAAACTCTACTACACAAATAACACAGAATTTATTTGCTTAAAACTATCAAGATGCATGCTTCAGTTAAAGAACAAAATGACAAGGACACAGGCTAAAAGTGATGCCTTTAAATTTTGACCTGACACTTGTGCTGGATTATTTTAGATCACAACTAAGAACACACAGGGAACACCTATGAAAGTAGCCAAGGGAATACTGAGCTTCAAACAAAATTGAGGGATTTTTAAGAACTATTGCAGTAGACAGTAGAGGTAATTCTTTTTTCCCATTAATTTATTTATGTATTCTCTTTACAACTTAATTGTAACAAGAGTTTTTAGCTACACCACTTTGTTTTCCCAGCAGGTCACATACTTCCAGCCACCTGTCCAGGAACTCTTTGAATCCACAAACAAAAAACATACATACACTAGTTTACTTTTGAAATGCCTTGGCCACTTCAAAGGCCGTGCACTCCTAAACCTTCTGAAACATTTGGCCCAATAGGCCAAGTGCAGGAGTCACCCAACCAAATTCTCACATGGCTGTTGGGACTTCTTTCCTGCAGCTCCTGAGTCCCATCGTCCTTCCCCAACTCATGGCGATTCTCCTCTGTTCCTCCCTGAATCCTAGCCCATGAAACTCTAAGGGTCCTGCCCTGTGCCCAGCCATTGGCCATTGGCATTTTTATTGATCAGTCAAAAGCCAATTGGGGACAAGGACCGTTAGTGTTTAGACATGCAGATTCCCAGTTGAATCAAAGCATTAGAAGCAATCTCCAACACTTCACCTTTTCTGCCCAAATTTAAAAAAAAAAAAAAAACCTCTTCTCTCAGATATAAATTGAGTACAATCACATCGATTATGTAAAGCATGGAGTATAATATACCATGAACATCCAGTCCAACATATTTGTCAATTAGATAAAGTACTCTATCATCATTCTTAACTTCAAGAATTTATGATGCTATACCTGAATTATGTTTTGGTTTTTAGCCTGTAACATCATCTGAAAAACCATGCTTTCAACTTTATATCATATTTTTCAATGTTAAACAACTTAAGTTTGTTTATGGGACTATAATTCATCTTCAACCCCATCAAAAATCCAAGAATTAATTATTACATGAATAAATGGGAAGCATAAAAATAAAAATTTAAGCTGAGCGGTGGTGGTGCACAATTTTAATCCCAGCACTTGGGAGGCAGAGGCAGGGGGATTTCTGAGTCCTAGCCCAACCTGGTCTACAGAGTGAGTTCCAGGACAGCCAGGGCTATACAGAGAAACCCTGCCTCAAAAAATCAAAAAAAAAAAAATCAAACAAATTGAAGAGAAACTGACTATCTGGACAATTCTTTATAATATTGGAGCATCTGTCATCAGTCTCTTGACCCAGGGCCATCTGTCAGACCTGGAAATGAAGTTGGAATATGATGGACAAGCTTACCTTGACTTGGCAGAGATTGGCAGTCGACTATCCTACATCTGTTTGTCCTTTTGGACAGTATTTTGTCTGCAGATAAAACAGGCAATTTCTGCCCACTGTCTATCCTGCCATGATAATCAACCTTTCTGGAGGTAAAGATGTTCAGTATCTTCTTTGAACCATGAAGAGGGTACTGTCAGGAGCAGACATGTCTTTAGTCAAAATTTCTAATAATAATGAAATCATTAAATTCATGGATTTCTGATGTTTGTGAATACTATCAATGTAAAGTATATTTGAACTGTTAAACTTTAGCTACTCTTAGCCATTTCTACTTGAATAAATTGAAAGCACTTTATTATAACTAAATTAGAATCTAACATAACCATGAATTTACTATCTGGCCCTTAACTTATGTTACTTAAACAATTTGTAATAACAGCTATTAAAAGGACTAGGTGAAAGTCTCATATTACTAAATAAGTTGCATAGGCACAATGCCAATCTAAGAGCAAAAATATAAATTTCTAATTTTGCATCAATATATACATTTATACTATTGAAAACCTTAATTCTATATCAATATATAAATTCTATACCAATGTATGAAATTGTAACTTCAATTTTGCACCAATTACAAATATTTCTATCAACATAAGGTTATGTTTTTAAAGATAAATGTTTTTGTGAAAAAAAATTAGTAATCTATCCAACCTATTTCCTCCCTGTTCAAAATTATAAACATTCCCAAGTTATTCTTTAATATGACAACCTATCTGTAATTTGTAAAATAACCATAACCAGACACTCAAACTCAAAGAATCAGGCTGATGACACTCCATGACTTTTTTATGCTGAATAGGGGTAATAAGAAATTCTTTAAAGTGGTTGGGGAGGAATAGGAAAATTAGAAAAATTAGCTAGGCTTAAGAAAGGTAAATTTAGCATCTGTTATCCAATCTCTATGTTTACAAGGCTCAGGGCTTGACTGAAGTTCTGACTGGGTCCATCTGAAAGGCTAGATGAAGTGAGAGCATCTGGAATCAGTAGCAATTTTAAAGCTATTTTGGAAGTAAGTCTCTGGACAGCATCAGTTTAGCATCTCTGAGGATGAATCTTGCCATAGCTGTACATTCTGTAATATATGACTCTCACAACCAAAATTTTAGTACCATGAAGATATTCTTCTGGATTATGCAGGGTGCACAGATCAGTTGAGGATGAAATTTTGCTCCTTGTTTGGGTAGGTGAAAAACAACTGTCTTTTTTATGAGTTAATTTTATCAATGACCAATTGTGATAATTCTTCATTTATGCCATATGAAGAAGTGCATGAAGAATCTTAAGGATTCTATAGCCAGCAAGATTTATTGTCTCACTTTAGCTGAAATTTCAGCAAGAGACATTTTTATGTCTAAGCTAGTTACTGGGCTGTACCCATGTTGAGGTATCAGCAGATCAAGTTACCTGTCCTGTTTGATTTCCTAGAATGTTTCTAGATCTTCAGCAGGTCTTCCCCTGTCATATTTGATCTATATCATTCTGGAAGGGGTCCAAAGCCTTTTTTCCTTTCCTGTCAACACAAACACAGAGCCAAAATAGCATGTCCTTGGTCCAGTAACCAGAAATCATTAAAGTATAACTTGAACTCTCTCCCAGAGGAGCTTTAATATAACCACCAAACTCATAACCACACACATTTTGATAATTAAAACAATTCAAAGCAATTAAAGCAAACTGAACAAATACTCTGTGTTGAGACAGTGCTTCTTTGCTGTCCCCTGCCCCGACCTATCTGAGATCAAGGCCTAAATTATTTATATACCCATGTATACTTAAATCCTCCCTACTATGGAGATTAATATTTCTGTAGATACATAGTGTAGTATGCCTCTTTCTCTTTATATGATTCTCAAGGCCTAAGTTTCTACTGTTTGAAATAGGTTAGGCTTCCTATCCCTTGCTCTTGATCTAGTTAGTTTAAGTTCAAATGCCTCAATCTTTATACATCTATGTATGTCACTTTACTTCAATTCCCTTCTTCTTACTGTATAAGCCTATTTACGGACTCTGGTTTTTGTCGTACTAGGGTAAGCAATCCCAGAAATTGCATGCAAACCCATGTGAGAATTTGCCTGGCGAGACTTGAAATTTCCTTAAAGCATTTTTCCATTCACTCTCCCTACCTTCTCTCTTCTGTGGAGCTTGATGTCTCTTTAAGAACATTTACATAATTACCATTATATACTCCTCAAGTCTTAAAAACAATTCAATCAAATTTTAAAAATATCCATCCTTTGAATATTTGCTTGGAGGAAGCAGGTTGTGTCTATCATCTGGCTCTCTGCCTTTTATTGTCTTCCTCCTATCAGCCAGCTTGACTCTGTACAGCAGAGGATCCCAGCTTCTCAGTTAAGGCTTTCTGAGGCAGCTAGAATCCTTTCAAGGGGCCCAGGGTAAAAAGTGAGAGATTTACATGATCTGAAGAGAGTACACATGGAGGGACCCATGGCTCCAGCTGCTTATGTAGCAGAGAATGGCCTTGTCAGGCGTCAATGGGAAGAGAGGCCCTTGGTCCTGTGAAGGTTCAATGCCCCAGTGTAGGGGAATTCAAGAGCAGGCAGGCAGGAGTGGCTGAGTAGATGGGAGACCACCCTTGTAGAAGCAGGGGAGGAGAAATGGGATAGGGGGCCTTGAGGGGGGAACCAGGGAAGGGGATAATTTTGAAATGTAAATAAAGGAAATATCCAATAAAAAAGGAAAAAAAACTAAAATAAAAATGTAGTAGTAGTAGTAATAATAGCAATAATAATAATAATAATAATAATAATAATAATAATAATAATAATAATAATAATAATGGGGCCCCAGGGTAAATCCCCCCAGGCAGCTGTGTTCCTTTGTTCTAGTTTTGCTGCTTGTGCTAGAACCACATGAATCATGGCTTAGCTCACTGAGAAACTAATTCTCCCTCCTCCTAAACTATATTATTGTGTATGTATTCCACCTGAGAATTTGTAAAATATTTTTAAAAGTGATTTCTTGCTCACTGAGTTGGCCACCATCTGTAGTGGGAATTCTTAGCTACATCTCTTTGTGCTCCCAGCAGGTCGCCCAGGAAATCTTTAGATCCTCAAATGAAAGATACACATACATTAGCTTAATTTGTAATACCTTGGCTACTTCAAAGGCTGGGCACTTCTAAATCTTACCCTGCTACCTTAGGTCCAATAGGTGAAGTGCCCAGTGGGCACCCATCCAAGTTCTCACATGGCTGGTTGACTTTCTTTCCTGCAACTCCTGCAACTCACTCCTACAACTCCTGCAACTCCTGCAGCTCCTGCATCTCATCCTTCTTCCTCAAGTCATGGAGATTCTCTTGTTCTTCTTGTCATAATCTGAGAAACTCTAAGGGTCCTGTCCCATGCTCAGCCATTAGCTGATTGCATCTTTATTGATCAATCAAAAAAATGACTGGGGACAAGGACCTTTTAGCATTTGAACATGCAGATTCCTGACTGAATCAAAATATTAAAATCAACCTGCAACACCTAAGCAAAGAACCCTCCTCATCTCCCAGCCTCACCCTTAAATCCCTCCCCCATTTCTCATCGCCTCTATCTCAGAGAAGGGGACCCCCATGAGTACTAATATCCCTCTGGCACATCAAGTTGCAGCATAGATTAGGTGTATCCTCTCCCACTGAGGCCAGGCAAGGCAGCCCAACTACGGGAAATGGATCCAAAGGTAGACAACAGAGTCAGAGAGAGCTATTGCACCAATTATTAGGGGACTCACTTGAAGATCAAGCTGCACACCTGATACATCTGTGTAGGAGGCCTAGGTACAACCCCTGCATGCTCTTGGGTTGCTAGTTCAGTCTCTGTGAACCCCATGGACCCAGGTTAGTTGACTCTGTAGGTCTTGTGATAACCCTGATCCATCCAGCTCCCTCAATCTTCCCTCTGCTTTTCTACATGACTCCTGAACTTTGCCTATTGTATGGCTGTGCATCTCTGTATCTGTGTCCAACAGATGTCGGAGGAAGCCTCCTGGGAGTCATTGATGCTAGGCTACTGTCTGAAAGCACAATAGAATATCATTATTTGTGTCAGAAGTTGGCTCCCTCCCATGGGGTCGGTCTCAAGTTGGGCCAGTCACTGACTGACCATTTTCTTAATCTCTGCTCCAACTTTATCCTTGCACTTCTTCTAGGCAGGACCAATTTTGGATTGAAGTTTTTGTGGGTGGGTTGTCCCCATCCATCCACTAGAATTCTCACCTGGTTATAGGAGGTGGCTTCTTCAGGCTCCACTTCCTCCACTGGTAGAGTTCTCAGCTAGGGTCACCCCCCACAGACTCTGGAAATCCTCCTCGATCCCAAAGATGCCATACCATGATTTGTATTCTCTCTCCCAAGCTAACCCCCTCCTCATTCCTGATCCACACCTCTGTTTCTCTCCCTATCTCTCTCTCTTATCCAGTTCCTTCCCTCCAATAATTTCAGATCTCTATTTTATTTCCCCTTTTGAGCAATATTCAAGAAACTTCCCTTGGGCCCTCTTTGTTACTTAGCATCTTTGGGTCTGTGGATTGTACCCTTGTTATCCTGTATTTTATGACTAATATCTACCTCACTAATATTTTTCTCACTCAGGATTATATTTTTCTAGTGCTATATATTTTCCCTCAAATGTTACTATGTCCTTGATTTTAATTGCTGAGCAGAATTCCATTGTGTAAATATACCACATTTTCTCTATCCTTCCATTTAGAGACACCTAGGCTGTTTCCAGGTTTTGGATATTATGAATAAAGTTGCTATAACAAAGGAGAACGAGTATCCTTGTTTTGTGATGGAGATTCTTTGGGGTATATGCTTAGCAGTGGTATGGCTGAGTCTCAAGGTAGAATATTCCCAATTCTTTGCAAAACCACAATAGTTGTACAGGTTTGTACTCCCACCAGTAAAGGAGTGTTTTTACTTGCCCTACATCATAACCAGCATGTGCCATCACTTGAATTTTATTATCATCACTATAATGAGAGCCACTACGAATCTCAAAGTCATCTTGATTTGTATTTCCCTGATGACTAAGGTTATTGGACATTATCAAGGGCTTCTCAGCCACTATGAATTCCCCTGTTGAGAATTCTCTGAATTTAACCAAGTACCCTATTATTTTATTTAATTGGTTCAGTATGTTGGTGTTTAATTTCTTGACTTCTTCCTATATTTTGGTTATTAGCCCTCTGTTAGATGTAGGGTTGAAGATCTTTTCCCATTCTGTAGGATGCCATTTTGTCCTATTGACTGTGTCCTTTGCCTTACAGAAGCTTTTCAATTTCAGGAGGTCCCATATTAATTGTTTAATCTAAGTAACTCAGCTGATGAAGTTGTGTTCAGGAAGATGTCTCTGATACCAGTAAGTTCAAAAATAGTCCTCATTGTCCCTTCTATTAGAATTAGTGTGTCCAGTTTTATGTTCAGATCTTTGAGCCACTTGAACTTGAGTTTTGTGCAAAATGAAAATGGATGTATTTGCATTTCTTCTACATGCAGACATTCAGTTAGAGAAGTAACATATGCTGAAGATGTTTTTATTTTTCTATTAAATGATTTTGGTATATTTGTCAAAAATTAAGGGTCCATAGGAGTGTGGACTAATTTCTGGGTCTTTGATTCTGTTCCACTGATCAATCTGATGTTTGTATTCTGATACCATCCAAATTTTATTCCTATTGCTCTGTATTACAACTTGCAATCAGGGATAGTGATACCTCCAGATGTTCCTTTACTATAGAGGAATGATTTAGCTATCCTGGGTTTTTTGATTTTAGAATTTTTTTCTTTTTTCTTTTTTAGTTATTATTATCTTTAATCGTTTTTACAGTTCAGTCATTATCCCCCCTTCCTGTCTACCATCTGAAAGTTTCTCATCCCATTCCTACTCCCCCATCTCCAAGAGAATGTCCCCACATACCCACACACACACACACATCCTGTCAGGTCTTTGCATTCCCTGGGTCCTCAAGTCTCTCAAGGGATAGGTGCATCTTCACTCATTGAGGCCGGACCAAGCTATCCTCTGCAGTTTATGTGTCAGGTGTCTCAGACCAGCTAGTGTATGCTGCCTGGTTGGTGATTCAGTGTCTGAGAGATCTTGGGAGTCCAGGTTTGCTGAGACAGCTGGTCTTCCTATGAGGTTACCATCCTCCTCAACTTCTTCCAGCCTTTCCCTAATTCAATCACAGGGGTCCCCAACATCAGACCTTTGGTTGTCTGTATCTGCCTCTGTCTCAGTCTGCTACTTGTGGGGCCTCTCAGAGGGCAACTATGATAGGCTTTTGTATGTATGTACACTATATCTTCAGTAATTGTGTCAGGCCTTGGAGCCTCTTCTTGAAATGAGTATCAATTTGGGCCACTCACTGAAAATTCCTTTCCTTCAGGCTTTTCTCCATTTTTACCCCTGTAGATCTTTTAGAGAGGAACAATTCTGGGATTTTTGACTATGAGATAGCAACCTGATACCCCCACTTGATGCCCTGTCTTTCTATTGGATGTAGATTCTACAAGTTCCTTTTCCCCACCATTGGTCATTTCATCTAAGGCCCTTCCCTTTGACTCTTCAGATTATCTCACCTCCCAGGTCTCTGGTACGTTCGAGAGGATCACCCCACCTCCCACTTCCTCAGGCTGTATATTTCAGTTCATTCTGCTAGCCCTTGGTACTTCACTCTTGGTCCACTCACCCAATACCTGATCATGTTCCCATTCTCCCCTGCCCCTCCCACTCCCCTCCCTCACCCAGTTCACTACCACCCCCACTTTCCTCTGTTTTCTTCTCTCTCCCAAGTGGGATTGAAGCATCTTCACTTGAGCCATTTGACTTGTTAACCTTTTTGAGTTCTGTGGATTGTATCCTGGGTATTCTGTAGTTTTTTGGTTAATATATACTTATTAGTGAGTACATACCACAAATGTCATTTTGGGTCTTAGAGATCTCAATCAGGATGATATTTTGTAGTTCCATCCATCTGCCTGCAAAATTCATGATGTTTTTAATAGCTGAATAGTATTCCACTGTGCAAATAAACCACATTTTCTGTATCCATTCTTCCATTGTGGAATGTCTCCAGTTTCTAGCTAGCACAAATAAGGCTGCTATGAACATAATATAGCAGTGCCCTTGTGGCATGGTGAGGCATCTTTTGGGTATATGCCCACGAGTGATATAGCTTGGTCTTTAGGTAGATCTAATTTCCAATTTTCTGAGGAACCTCTAGATTGATTTCCAGAATGGTTGTACCAGTTTGCAATCCCACCAGCAATGGAGGAGTGTTTCGCTTACTCTGAATTTTAGCCAACATGTGCTGTCACCTGAATTTTTGCTCTTACACATCCTGATTGATGTAAGGTGGAATCTCAAAGTTGTTTTGATGTACATTTCTCAGATCGATAAAGACTTTGAACATTTCTTTAAGTGTTTCTCAGACATTCCAGATTCTTCTGTTGCAGATTCTCTGTTTCTTTCTATACTCCATTTTTGATTGAGTTATTTGGTTTTTTGGAAGTTAGCTTCTTGAGTTCTTTATATATTTTGGATATTAGCCCTCTATCAGATGTGGGAATTAGTGAAGTTTTTTCACATTCTGTAGGTTGTCAATTTGTCCCAGCAACTATGTCCTTTGCCTTAAAAAAGCTTTTCCATTTCATGAGGTCTCATTAATCAATTCTTCATCTTAGATCCTGAGTCATTGGAGTTCTGTTTAGGGGATTTCACCCAGACCCATGCCCAAGAGTTCAAGGCTCTTTTCCACTTTCTTTTCTATTAGATTCAGTGTATCTGGTTTTATGTTAAGGTCCTTGATCTACTTGGACTTGAGCTTTGTACAAGGTGACAAATATAGATTTACTTATTTTTTTCTACATACTGACTGCCAGCTAGACCAGCACCATTTAATGAAGATGTTTTCATCTTCCCATCATATATTTTTGGCTTCTTTGACAAAGATTTGTCCATAGGTGTGTGGTTTTATTTCTGGGTCTTCAATTCTATTCCATTGATCAAAGTATCTGTCTTTGTACCAATACAATGCCACTTTTTATCACTATTCCTCTGTAATATAGCTTAAGGTCACGGGTGGTGATTCCCCTAGAAGTTCTCTTATTGTTAAGAATTGTTTGTGGTATCCTGGATTTTTTGTTTTTCCATATGAAATTGAGAATTGCTCTTTCCATGTCTTTGAAGACTTGTGTTGGAATTTTGATGGTGATTTCATTAAATCTTTTGGTAGGATGGCCGTTTTTACTATGTTAATCCTACAAATCCATGAGCTTGGAGATCTCTCCATTTTCTAAGGTCTTCTTTAATTTCTTTCTTCAGAGACTTGAAGTACTTGTCACACAGATTTTTTACTTGCTTGGTGAGAATTATCCCAAGGTATTTTATATTATTTCTGACTACTGTGAAGGGTGTTGTTTCCCTATTTTCTCTTCTTAGAGTATTTATTATTTATATAAAGGAAGACTACTGATTTGTTTGAGTTAATTTTATATCTGGACACTTTGCTTAAGTTGTTTATCAGCTATAGAAGTTCTCTGGTAGAATTTTTAAGGTCACTTATTTATACTGTCATATCATGTGCAAATAGTGATACCTTAACTTCTTCTTTGCCAATTTGTATCCCCATGATCTCCTTTTGTTGTCTTATTGTTCTAGCTAGAATTTTGAGTACTATATTAAATAGATATGGGGACATCATTGTCTTATCCCTGATTTTATTATGATTAATTCAAGTATCTATCCTTTTAATTTGATATTAGCTGTCGAATTGCTGTATATTGCTTTTATTATGTCTAGGTATGGGTCTTGAATTCCTGATCTCTCCAATACTTTTAACATGAAGGACTGTTGCATTTCATCAAATGTTTTTTCCACATCTCACGAGATCATGTGATTTTTTTTTAGTTTGTTTATATAGTGGATTATATTAATTGATTTTTGTATATTGAGCCAACCTTGTATCCCTGAAATGAAGCCTACTTGACCATAGTGAATGATTGTTTTGATGTGTTCAAGAAATTCATTTGCTAGAATTTTATTGAATATTTTTGCATCAAAATACATAAGTGAAATTGGTCTGAATTTCTCTTTCTTTTTTGGGTCTCTGTGATTTATTTATCAGAGTAATTGTGGTATCATATCTCTAGTATCTCTCAATATCAACGAACTCAATTCCCTAATAAAAGGTATAAGCTGACAGAATGGATATGCAAACAGGATCCAGCATTTTTCTTCATACAAGAAACACACCTCCATAACAAAGACAGAAACTATCTCAGCACTAAAAGAAAAAAAAAAAGTCTTCCAAGCAAATTGTCCCAAGAAACAAGTAGGAGTTGCCATCCTAATATCCAACAAAATAGACTTTCAACAAAATGATACCAAAAAAGATGCAGAAGGACACTTTATATTCATCAAAGGAAAAATCCACCAAGAGAAAGTACCAGTTCTGAACATCTATGTCCCATATGCAAGAGTGTCCACATTTATAAAACAAACTTTACTAAAGCTCAAATACACAATGAACACCACACAATAATAGTGGATAATTCAACACCCCACTCTCACCAATTGACAGGCCATTGAAACAAAAACTATATAGAAACACAATGAAATTAATAGAAGTTATGAACCGAATGGATTTAACAGATATACACAGAACATTTCACTCTAAAACAAAAGGGACTCAACCACTAATCAAGAAGTATACATGGTGGGACTGATTGTTCTGGCAGCATGTATATAGTAGAGGATTGCAAAGTCAATCATCAATGGAGAGGCCCTTGGCCCTGTGAAGATTCTGTGCCCAAGTGTAGGGAAATGCCAAGGCCAATAAGTGGGAGAGGGTGGGGTGGCAAGCCAGGGGAGGAGGGGGCAACAGGGTTTTGTTCTTGTTGTTTTTTGTTTTGTTTTGTTTGTTTGTTTGTTTTTGAGAGGAAACTGGGAAAGGAGAAATCATATGGCATGTAAATAAAGAAAATATCTAATAAAAAATTTTAAAAAAATATATAACTTCCTCTCAGTACCTCATGGTACCTTTTCCAAATTTGACTGTATAATTGGTCACAAACAATCCTCAACAGGTATAAGAAGATTGAAATAATCCAAAGCATCCTATCAGATCACCGTGGACTAAGGCTAGACTTTAATAACAAATTTAACAAAAAATACACATTTGCATGACTTTATGATAATTTGGTCACAGAAGAAATAAAGAATGAAATTAAAGACATTTTAGAATTCCATGAAAATGAAGGCACAACATATCTGTTCTTATAGGACAAAATGAAAGCAGTGCCAAGAGGAAAAATTATAGCTCTAAGTGCCCTCTTAAAGATATTAGAGCAATCTACACTAACAACTTAACAGCACACCTGAAAGCCCTAAAGCAAAAAGAAACAAACACACCCAGGAGGAGTAGAAGGCAAAAAATAGTCAAACTCAGGGCAGAAATCAACCAAGTAGTAATAAAGAGAATGATACAAAGAATCATCAAAACCAAAAGTTGTAGGTAGTTCTTTGAGAAAATCTACAAGATAGATACTTCCCTAGTCAAATGAACTAAAGGACACAGAGACAATATCCAAATTAACAAAATAAGAAATGAAAGAGAGGCCATAACAATAGAAACTGAAGAAATTTTAAAAAATAATAATAATAATCAGATCCTACTACAAAAGCCTATGCTCAACAAAACTTGAAAATCTACATGAGCTCTTGCTCTCTTGCTCTTGCCTTCCTGCCCCAACTCTATCCCCATTCTCTTCTCATCTCTTCTCTTCTTTTCTTCTCTTCTCTCTCTCCCTCTCTCTCTCTCCTTTTCTCTGCCTAATAAAAAGAAAAAAGAAAAACAAGAAAATCTACATGAAACGGATTATTATCTAGACAGATACCATGTACCAAGGTTAAATCAAGAGCAGGTAAACTATCTAAACAGGCCTACATCGCCTAAAAAAAAGAAGTCGTTAAAAAAACCTCCCAACAACAACAACAACAACAACAACAACAAAGCTCATGTCCAGATGGCCTTAGTGCAGAATTCTACGAGATCTTCAAAGAAGAGCTAATACCAATACTCCTCAAACTATTCCAAAAAAAAACCAACAAAAAACATAGACTGAATTAGATAGTGTTCCATCTGTTTCTGTTTTGATTCTTTGTATGACATTTGAGAATTGTTCTTGCAAGGTCTGTAAAGAATTATGTTGGTATTTTGATGGGAATCACATAGAAACTATAGATTACTTTGGGTAAGATGTCCATTTTCTTTTCTTTTTTTTTATTAGATATTTTCTTTCTTTACGTGTCATATGATTTCTCCTTTCCCAGTTTCTCCTCCAAAAAACAAACAAACAAACAAACAAACAAAAACAACAAGAACAAACCCCTGTTGCCTCCCCCCTACCTATGCTGGCCACCCTACCCTCTCCCACTTATTGGCCCTGGCATTCCCCTATACTGGGGCACAGAATCTTCACAGGGCCAAGGGCCTCTCCTCCCATTGATGATCGACTTTACAATCCTCTACTATACACATGTTGCCAGAACAATCAGTTCCACCATGTATAGTCCTTGGTTGGTGCTTGAGTCCCTGGGAGCTCTGAGGGTACTAGTTAGTTCATATTGTTGTTCGTCCTAAGGGGCTGCAAACACTTCAGCTCTTTTGGTCCTTTCTCTAACTCCTTCATTGGCAACCCTGTACTCAGTTCAATGGATAGCTGTGAGCCTCTACATCTGTATTATTCAGGTACTGTCAGAGCCTCTCAGGAGATACCTATATTAGACTGTCTTATCCATCCTTCAGTCTCTGCTCCATAGTTAGTCTCTGCAACTTCTTCCGTATGTATTTTGTTCCTCCTTTCAAGAAGAAATGGGAATGAGTTTCTTGTGGTTTGTGGTTTCTTCCTGTATTCCGAACTTCTGGGCTAATAACCATTTATCAGAGAGTGCATACCATGTGTGTTCTTTTGTGATTGGGTTACCTCACTCAGGACGATCTTCTCTAGATCCATCCATTTCCCTAAGAATTTCATAATTTCATCATTTTTAATAGCTGAGTTGTACTCCATTGTGTAGATATACCACAATTTCTGTATCCATTCCTCTGTTGGGGGACATCTGGGTTGTTTCTAGGTTCTGGCTATTATAAATAAGGCTGCTATGAACATAGTGGAGCATGTGTCCTTATTACATGTTGGAGCATCTTCTGGGTATATGCCCATGAGTGGTATAGCTGAGTCCTTTGGTAGAACTATGTCCAATATCCAGAGGACCTGCCAAGCTGATTTCCAGAGTGGTTGTACCAGCTTGAAATCCCACCAGCAATGAAATAGTGTTCCTCTTTCTCCACAACCTCTCCAACATCTGCTGTCACCTGAGTTTTTTATCCTAGCCATTCTGACTGGTGTGAGGTGGAATCTCAGAGTTGTTTTGATTTGTATTTCCCTGATGACTAAGGATATTGAACATTTCTTTAGGTGCTTCACAGCCATTCGGTATTCATCAGTTGAGAATTCTTTGTTTAGCTCTGTACCCCATTTTTAATAGGGTTATTTGGTTCTCTGGAGTCTAACTTCTTGACCTCTTTGTATACATTGGATATTAGCCCTCTATCAGATATAGGATTGGTAAAGATCTTTTCCCAATTTGTTGGTTGCTGTTTTGTTCTATTGACAGTGTCTTTTGCCTTACAGAAACTTTGTAACTTTATGAGGTCCCATTTGTCAATTCTTGATCTTAGAGCATAAGCTATCGGCGTCCTCTTCAGGAAATTTTCCCCTGTGCCTATTTGCTCAAGGTTCTTCCCCACTTTCTTTTCAATTAGTTTCAATGTATTTGGTTTGATGTGGAGGTCCCTGATCCACTTGGACTTGAGGTTTGTACAAGAAAATAGGAATGAATCAATTTGCATTTTTCTACATGCTAACCGCCAATTGAGCCAGCATCATCTGTTGAAAATTCTGTCCTTTTTCCACTGTATGGTTTTGGCACCTTTGTCAAAGATCAAGTGACCGTAGGTATGTGGGTTCATTTCTGGGAAGATGTCCATTTTCAACCTGCTAATCCTACCTAGCCATGAACTTGGGACATCTTTCCATCTTCTGATATCTTCTTCAGTTTCTTTCTTCAGAGCCTTGAAGCTCTTGTCAAACACGTCTTTCCTTTGCTTGGTTAGAGTTAGACCAAGATAATTTTATATTATTTGTGACTATTAAGAAAGGTGTTGTTTTCCTAATTTTTCTAGGCCCATTTATCTTTTGTATAAAGAAGGCTATTGGTATTTTTGCGTTAATTTTCTATACAACCACTTTGAGCAAGGTTTTTGTTCAGCTTTAAGAGTTCTCTGGTAGAATTTTGAAGGTCACTAATGTACTATGGTATCATCTTGGAATCATGATACTTTGACCTCTTCCTTTCCAACTTATAACCTCTTGAGCTCCTTTAGTTGACTTATTGCTCTAGCTAAAGTACTATATTTGAAGATATAAGGAGTGGATGGCTTTGTCTTTTCTCTGATTTTAGTGGAATTGCTTTAAGTTTCTTTCCATTTAATTTAGTGTTGGCTATCTGCTTGTGGTATATTGCCTTTATTGTGTTTATGTATGTGCCTTGTATCCCTGATCTCTCCAAGACTTTTAACATGCAGGAGTATTGGATTTTTTCAAAGACTTTTAATATTTAATGACATGAACATATGATTTTTTCTTTAAGCTTGCTTATATAGAGAATTTCATTGATGGATTTTCATATGTTGAACTATTTCTACATCTCTGTGATGAAGCCTATTGATCATGGTAGATGATGTTTTTGATGTGTTGTTGGATTCGAATTATGAGTATTTTATTGACTATTTTTGCATCAATTTTCATGAGAGAATTTGGTCTGAAATTCTCTTTCTTGTTGATTCTTTGTGTGGTTTAGGTATCAGAATGACTGTGGCCTCAAAGAATGAGTCTAGCAATATTATTTCTGTGTCTGTTTTGTGGAAGAATATTGGTATTAGCTCTTCCTTAAAAATCTGGAAGAAGTCTGAGTTAAAACTTTCTGAGCATTTTTGGTTGGCAAGCTTTTAATGACTGCTTCTATTTCCTGAGGGGTTATAGGATTATTTTAAAGAGTTTGCCTGATCTTGATTTAACTTTGGTATGTAGTATATATCTAGAAAATCAGATTTTCCAGTTTTGTGGAGTACAGTCATTTGAAGATCTAATGATTTTTTTTTTAATTTCCTCAGGGTCTGTTGTTATGTCTCCCTTTTCACTTCTGACTTTGTTAATATGTATACTGTCTTTCTGCCTTTTAGTTAGTTTGGGTTTGTCTATCTTGTTGATTTTCTCAAAGTACCAGGTCTTGGTTTCCTTGATCTCTGTATTGTTCTTTTTGTTTCTAATTTATTGGTTTCAGCCATGCATTTGATTATGCCTCTTCATTGTGTTTGCTTCTTTTTACTCTAGACTTTTCAGGTTTGGTTTTAAATTGCTAGTGTGAAATCTCTCTAATTTCTTTATAGAGGCACATAGTGCTATGAACTTTCTTCCCTCTTAGCACTACTTTCACTGTGTCCCATAAGTCTGGGTATGCTGTGCCTTAGTTTTCATTGAAATCTAGAAAATCTTTAATTTCTTTCTTTATTTCTTCCCTGACCCTATGTTCATTGAGAAGAGAGCTGTTCAGTTTCCATGGGTTTGTAGGTTTTCTGTTGTTTCTATTGTTGAAATCTAGTTTTAAAACTTGGTGGTCTGTTAAGATACCAAGACTTACGTCAAAATTCCTGTATTTGTTGTGAGCGATTATATGGTCAATTTTGGAGGTTCCATGTGGTGCTGAGAAGAAAGTGTATTCTTTGTGCTAGGGTGAAATGTTCTACAGATATCTGTTAGGTCCATTTGATTCATAACCTGTCAGTTTCTTTCTTTCTCTGTATAGTTTCTGTCTCAATGACCTGTCAATTGGTGAGAGTGGAGTGTTGAACCATCCCATGATTAATATGTGGGGTTAGGTGTGTGATTCAAACTTTAGTAATTTTTTTTTTGCAAATGTGGGTACCTTTGCATTTGGGACATGTATGTTCAGAATTGAAATGTCATCTTGTTGGATTTTTCCTTTGATATGTATGAAGTCCTTTCCCATCTCTTTTGATTATTTTTGTTTGAAAGTCTATTTTATTGGATATTAGAATAGCTACTGCAGCTTGTTTCTTCAGTCCATTTGCTTAGAAAACATTTTTTTCAGCCATCTACTCTGAAGTAATATCTATTTTTGTTGCTAGGTTGTGCTTGTTATTTGCAGCAGAATGGTGGATCCTGCTTTCACATTCATTCTGTTAGCCTGTGTCTTTTTATTAGGGAATTGAGTCTATTCATGTTGAGAGATATTAGTGACCAATGATCGCTAATTCCTATTATTTTGATGTTGGTGTTGACAGTGTGTGTGTGTGTGTGTGTATGTGTGCGTGTATGTGTGTTTCTCTTCTTTTGGTTTTGTTAGTATGAAGTTATTTATTTCTTGTGTTTTCTTATGTATACTTGCCCTCCTTGTGTTGGAATTTTCCTTCTTGTAACTTCTATAGGCCTGGATTAGTTGAAAGATATTGTTTAAATTTGGTTTTGTCTTTGGAATATTTTGTTTTCTCTATCTATGGTTATTGAAAAATTTCCTGGGTATTGTAGTCTCAGCTGACTTCTGTGGTCTCTTAGGGCCTACAAGATATCTGCCCAAGCCCTTCTGGCTTTTAGAATCTCAGCTGAGAATTCAGATGCAATTCCAATAAATCTACCTTTCCATGTTACTTGGCCTTTATTCTTTTAGCTCTTAATATCCGGTTGTTGTTGTTGTTGTTGTGTACATTTAGTGGTTGTGTTAGTATAGGGCAGGAGGATTTTCTTTTCTAAACCAATCTATTTGGTGTTCTCTAAGCTTCTTATACATTTATAAGCATCTATTTCTTTAGGTTAGGGAAGTTTTCTTCTATGATTTTGTTGAAGATACTTTTTGGACCTTTGAGCTGGGAATCTCCTTATTTTTCTCCTCCTCCTCCTCCTCCTCCTCCTCCTC
>NW_022196906.1:7096127-7096708 GCF_008632895.1 Mastomys coucha
TAAAATCTTGGCTCTTACTGTGGTACAAGCTCAAAATAAGAACAATTTTTAGACATTGAGTTTCATTGAAATAAGGCTGTACTTCAATGAGCCTCATATCACCAAAGGATTTTACCTCCAACATAGCTAAGCTGAAAGTTGATAGTTCTGTTGCACCAAGAAATGAATTGTAGGCTCGATTTTTGGACACAGATTTCCTGCTATGGTCAAAACTATTTGACTTGAGTGAGTGACTTTATTCTCAGCCCACAGAGAACAGGTTACATTCACTTAAGAAATGGTGTGTGTTTTAAGATGGTCTATCCATAAAGTCATTCACCAATAGTTTCAATGAACAATGGTTCTGCTTGGAGGGTGGCACAGACATTAGGTGAGGGTAAGAATTTGGTTCATTAGCTGTGATAATTTGGAAAAGCTTTCATCTCACTTATAAAGACCTCTTCTTCAAATTGATACAAGAGTTACAGACGTCAAGTAAAGCATTCAGTCTCACTCTTTGTTGTTCTCTTACACGCAACCTCCCCAGTTAATTGTCTATGTTTCTTTTGGGTATATAAATACTTTTGAAATATATAAGCTGT
>NW_022196906.1:7097542-7107824 GCF_008632895.1 Mastomys coucha
ACGGGAGGAATTTCTTTTCTGGTCCAGTCTATTTGGAGTTCTGTAGGCTTCTTGTATGTTCATGGGCCATCTATTTCCTTAGGTTAGGGAAGTTTTCTTCTATAATTTGGTTGAAGATATTTATGGGCCCATTACATTGGGAATCTTTACTCTCTTCTATACCCATTATTCTTAGGTTTGGTCTTCTCATTGTGTCCTGGATTTCCTGGATGTTTTGGGTTAGGAGCTTTTTGCTTTTTGCATTTTCTTTGACTGTTGTGTCAATGTCTTCCATGGTATCTTCTGCCCCTGAGATCTCTTCTATCTCTTGTATTCTGTTGGTGATGTTTGCACCTATGACTCCTGATTTCTTTCCTAGGTTTTGTATCTCCAGGGTTGTCTTTCTTTCTGCTTTCTTTATTGTTTCTATTTCTATTTTTAGATTCTGGATGGTTTTGCTCATTTCCTTCACCTGTTTGATTGTGTTTTCCTGTAGTTCTTTAAGGGATTTTTGTGTTTGCTCTTTAAGAGCTTCTAGCTCTTTACATGTGTTCTCCTGTATTTCTTTGAGGGTGCTATTTATGTCTTTCTTAAGGTCTTGTATCATCATCATCATGATAAGTGATTTTAGATCTGAATCTTGCATTTCTGGTGTGATGGTGTGTCCAGGACTTGCTATGGTGGGAGAATTGGGTTCTGATGATGGCAAGTGACCTTGGTTTGTGTTGTTTATTTTCTTAAGCTTGTCCCCCCTCCCCGCCATCTGGTTAACTCTAGTGCTACCTGCCCTTGCTAAATCTGACTGGAGCCTATCCTTCCTGTGATCCTGGTTGTATCAGAACTCCCCAGAGTCAAGCAGTCTCTGTGATCCTGTGATTCTGGGATCCTGGGATCCTGGGCTTGTTAGATCACCTGGAAGTGTGGCTTTCTCTGTGTGTTGTGGGACTGGCTGCGGAGCATGCACCCAAGGTCTGCTCTGGACCCCAGCCCAGACAGACCGGAAGGAACCCAAGTCACTGCGCTGGCAGAGTTTCTGTGTGCCTGGTCCCGCTGGTCCCAGTTACTCTCAGTTTTGGGACAGATGTTGGTTCCTGCTTACCTCTGATCCAGGGTGTGTCAGAGTGCCTGGGAGTGGAGCTTCCTGTGGGTGTTGTGGGCTTTTATTCATTTCTCTCACCTATTTGATTGTGTTTTCCTGTATTTCTTTAATGGATTTATTCATTTCCTCTTTAAGGACCTCTCTCATCTTCACAATATTAGATTTAAGGTCGTTTTCTTGTGCTTTGGTTGTGTTAGACTATTCAGGGTTTACTGTAGTAGTATAGCTATTCTTTGGAGATACTATATTGCCATTGTTCTTGTTGATTTTGTCCTTACAATGGCCTTTAGAAGTCTGGATGTTTCTAGTGCAGCAGGCCTCAGGTGGTCAGCCTTGGGCTAGATAATGGTACTTAAGAGGCAGTTCACTTCTCAGGGCAGAGGGGCATGCCTCAGAGGACTCACTGGGCACATAATTATGGTCTAAATGGTCTAGCCTGCATGTTTCTAGTGTAGCAGGGCTAATGAAGGCTAGAGGAGTTGTGAGGACAGTGGAGATTAAACAGACAGCACAAAATGTGGAGAAGCTGGGGGTGCCCCAGCAGAGTTAGCAGGCAGGGCTGAGATTATTCTATTAGACTGTATAGAAAATGATGCCTTTGAGAAGGTGGAATTTAAAATAAAAGCTGAATAACAAGGAGCTAGCCTCGCACAATGAGTTATGTGAGAATCCCAGAGAAAGGCAAGCATAAGCTCAAAGTTACTATTTAGTTAATGAACTTGTCTACCAAAAGAAAAGGCAAAAGTACAATACTGTGGACACAAGAAAGTGGGAGATGAGTGTTAACAACACAGGGAAGGAGGAACAAACTGAAACAACAACAGGAAAAGATTTCCCCAACAGAGTCACAAGCTTGGCTCCCAATGACAAGAAAGTCTGTATAATAACAGGGTATCATTTGCATTTTTAAAGCATTCTGCCTATGGGGGAAAGAAAGGATGCATGAGAAACAAAACAAGGGAACTTGCTACATACCACTGTGAACTACCTACATGGGTGCTAGGAACTGCACCTGGGTCATCTGTACCCATACTTGCTCTTAGCCTCTGAGCCATCTCTCTAGCCTCTCAATGGAAATTCTTCAAAGTGTAATTTTTTTTTTTGCAATTACAGATTGTTTTACATACACATTTCTTTCTCCAGTCACCCTCTGTTAAAGAAATGCTACATTAATAAAATAAAGAAATGAGAGTTCCCATGACTCAGTGCATGCTCTAGCTCATGTTTATCAGTTCAGATTGGAAATGAGTCTGTAGTCTTAACTCATACTGTCTATTTATTGTCCTATCCAAGATTACCATACAACATTTTTAAGTTGGCAGCATACCCGATGCCCTTTAACATTTTATTAGCTTTCAAATGAACTACAAAATTAAGATCAGACTCTTAAAAACCACCTGAAAAAAAAGGAAAAGAAAAAAAAGGATAAATAATAACTAGTAGTTTATGTTCAAACTACCAAGAGTGTTTATCAGCTCCCTTGTCTTTACTGGTCACAGGAACCAATTTTTAAAAATAGTAATCATATGAAGAAAGGAGAGAAATCAGGAGAGACAAAGAGGAAGAGAAACAGAGAATCTAGAAAGAAAACAAAATTTCTGGTCCCTGTTCTGGTTATGCCTTCAAAACATATCTTCTCAAAATATTGTACAGTAAGCTCAGTGTTTACCCATTTTAACATTCTCTAATTTATAGCATCACTTTCTCCTATTCCACTGACATGCATTAGAGATGGTAAAACATACCACCACAAATTGGTTTGACTCTCAATTGACCATATTTGTTTTTATTAAAATGAAGATTTGTTTTCCTGGACATAAATTCAGTATCAAATATCTGCATATTCTAAAAGTATCCTCCAAAGATGTGCAGGTGTGCATTGTTTCTCAGTGTGATATTCAGTTTATGTACCAAGTCTTAATGCTTAACAGAGCAATGGCTTTCAACCAGTTGGGAAATATAGGAAAACTAGTGAGAGCCTCCAGCTTAAGAACTCTGCAAAAAAACATAGTCTTTCAGTCAGGAACATACACATAAATGTATTCTCCAATGGGGAGTGGGGCTGTGGGAAAAAAGGAGAGAAGAGGGAGGTAGAGGGGGGAGGAAGAAATAAGAGAGACAGAGAGAGAGAGAGAGAGAGAGAGAGAGAGAGAGAGATTTACATACACTCCTCCCTGTCAGTACTTGCAATATTCTTATCAGATGTTGATTCAATGCCTCTAAGGCACAGACTGTTTCTTAAGCTATACTATTGTGTTGAATAAATTTGAAAGTTACTAAATATTATATGCTATGTACATCTATGCCCCTTTCTCCTGCAGTCACAACTACTTCTGTCCTGAAAATATCATTCCTTTTTACATGACCTTACCAAAAACTTAACAAGAACAACTTGGGGCTGGAAACTGCTGATTCCAACAAGTCACATTTCAAAGTATAAAAAGAAGCATCTAAATGGTCATAATTTAGGCAAAGAAGCATTTGGAATATGTGTCTGCCACATATTAATAGTTGAGATAAAGAAACAATAGAAACAGAGATGAATAGCAATAGAAATGACAGAGACATGTATGTGTACATGTACTGTGTGTGTGTGTGTGTGTGTGTGTGTGTGTGTGTGTGTTTATAGACTATCTAGATAGATGGTCATATCAACTGTGTGAACCATCAAATATCTGCCTATATCTGTACTCATAGAGAAACTAAGATCTTCAGTAAAGGCTGTCAGAATGGAAAGATAGTTGTGAAGTAAGGAGACCAGGATGTGAACCTGTAAACATACCATGGTACCACATGGTGTCCTGTAGTCTCTACTATTGGCTTCCAGGCTCAAAATTTTCAACATTCAGGATGAGTTATCTTGAGAAGTTGCTAGCAAGCATCATTATGTAACTGAACATGAAGTTAGGCTAGAAGTCAGACTACTAAAAGAGCAGGTGCAGTAAGAGCTAAGAGAACTAAGGGCCAGCTGCTGCCTATACCAACAAGGTAAGCTGGGATATAAATGTTCATGTGACTAATACCTGGCACACAGCAACCTTCTGCCAAAATGTGGACTGGTTCATGAGTGCCAGGAACTGTCTAGGGAAGCAAACAGAAGGAGGGCAGTCCAAGCTGAGTGAGCCTACTACAATGGAAATCCTCATTACCACTCATCCATTCTACTGACACACATCTCATTTTATACAAAAGAAGCAAAAAGTTCTTTTTGTCTTGCAAATGAGACATATTCCAAGATAAACCGCTGTATAAACATCACCAGTTGAGGAGGCAGAAGGTGGCAAGCAGAACATATGTTCTACTTTACCATCATTCTGTACAGCTAAGGACAGCCTATGCAGTCAAGCCAGTAATATCAGTGGTGTGATCTTTCTCAGGCAATAGAAAAAGTCAGGAGCTAAAGGGCTGAATTTTAATTTCACTTACCAGATTGCTGTTTTTATTTGTGAACCATATGTTTGTGGGACTTATGAACTCCATGAAGGATAAAGAGAGTATCACAGCTCAGTCTTATTCACACTGATGTTTTCTTCTCTCTTTACTTAGAGAAAAGTGCAGGACATTTTAAAAATTTACTATATTATCTATATTATTTTAATGTGTGTGTGTATGTGTGTGTGTGTGTGTACAAAACTCAAGTCCTCTGAAAGAGCAGTATACATTCCCAACTACTGACCCATCTCCTCAGTACCACAAGTAGAATTTTGACATTGCCTTTACAGATTTTTTTAAAACCTTTTTTTTAATTTTTAACTTCTATGATCACATATTCCTCAAGGCTTCATGAGGGTTTTTGTCTTTTGCCTGATGCATGAATATGTAGTCGCAACAGAATTCATCAAACAAACTTGTGTGTGTGTATGTGTGTGTTTGCATGTGCATGTGTGTGTTTGTGTGTCTGCATATGCATGTGCATCTGCATGTGAGCGTGTGTGTGTGTGTGTGCATGTGTTTCTATTGGGCATTCCACATGGAAAATGAAAACTACAGTGTGGCTTTTTTATTCACCTGCAAAGCCTTTGATTTCTGACTTGGATAGAGGTTAATCTTTCTGTTGCTTTAGGAAAAAATACACTGAACAGTAAAAAGCAAACTTTCATTAATTTTTTTTTTTTTTAGTGAAGTTATTCTCCTGTAGAAGCTATGTGGGCAACAGTAGTGTAGGACTGAGCTATAAGTGCATAGAGCCAAGGACATGTCTGCAAGGTTGGATTTTTTTCCCTTGCCTTTTTGGGCAAGATAGCCATGGCTTCATGAATTGAAGTGATGCAAAATAAAACAAAATAAATGTGCTGAGTGTGGTCATATACATCTGTGTTTTCAACTTAGGAAGCAGGTTGAAGCCCAGTGCAGAGACTATTCCAAAGTTCCTCTCTGTTTGCCAACCTGATTGCAGCTTCTCTACCCCAGCTCTGAAGAACTGAACATTACAGACTCCAGTCTTCATATTTTTGTCTTTCTCTTGTTTATTTACTTTATGTTAACACATGATGGAGCATGTTTCTATATGGTATTTTCATGCAAACTTTGTTTTGGTTGACATCCCCATACACCCTTTCATCTCTTCCATTTCTTTCTCCCCATTAAGTTCAAACTCTTGCTTCCCTAAACATTCCTTCATTTCCATATCACATATGTCTTCTTAGCCTACCCACTATTCTCCCCGAAGTCTGCTCTTTTTTACATCTCATGGATCTTTCTGTATTTCTTGCATCTATACTTATTCATTCTAACATAAATATACATACATAATACATAGAAGCCAAGATCTGTACATTAGAAATGATGTATAACATGTGTCTCTCTGAACCTTGGCTACCTCAATTGATATTTTTCACATCTCTCCATGTTCCCACAAACTTAATAATTACATTTGTCCTTATGGATGAGGAAAATTTCATTGTGACTATGTGGCACATTTCATTCTCCATTCATGTGCTAATGGGCATCTATATTGACTCCTTTTCCTTGCTACTGTAAGCAGAGCAACAATAAACACAGCTGAATGAGAATCACAGTGATATGAGGTTCTCAGATTTTTGATAAATCTGCACACCGATTTTTCATAATTGCTATAAAAGTTACACTTCCACAATAGTAAATTAGGATTCCTCTTTTCCCACCCTCACACCAGCACTTGTCATTTGCTTTCTTGATAACTGCCATGTTAACTATTTTTTAATCAGTGCTATTACTCCAGATCTTGTTCAAATTAAAGAGCATCCCTGAAATTGACAGAAATAAAGAAAGACTGCTGTGGATTTGGTCTAATGTTTATATTATGTAACTTAGGTTCCCATAATTGCATGAGAATCTGCATGTAAGTCTCTGACTGCAGTTGGTTTTAATTGGTAAGTAAAATTGCCAGCGTCCAGTGGCTGGGCAGGGAGACAGAGGCAGGACTTTAGAATTCACAGGCAATGTGACTACCATGCTGGGCAAGGAATAAGGACCAGGTCTGAGAGGTACAGAAGGGAGAGCATAGCAATCATGCAAGAACCAGAGAAGAGTGGCCCCAGTACCCGCCCCCAAACTGGGTCTAGGGTAGCAAAGACGGAATATAGATTTTAGTAGGTAATAACTCAGGAATATCAGAGGGGAGGTGTTAGCCACATGGAGGTTTGGGAATGACTCAACCATTGAGCTGTTTAAGGCATATAAAAACGTAAAGCTGCATGTGTGTGTCTTTCATTCGGGAATCCAGAACATTGGAGTGGGTAGTGAGGAGGAAAATGCTTCAGCCACCAGGGATACTAGAGAAGAGATTAGAGATTAGAGATTAGAAAAAAGATTAATCAGATTCAGCTATACGTGGTGTCCATCCTGTAGTCTCGAGCTCACTATTAAAAATTAATTGGAGATTCTCAAATAGGATGTGGGGAGAATTGGTTTCTTTAACAGAGCTGTGGTTTTGCCCAAGCCAGGTAGGTTTGGGACTAGTACTAAAGATGTGCTTTTTACCTGTAAGTGCACATTTACTAGGCATTGTCTAACCACTAGGAACTCACCCAAAGGCTTCTTTCCTGAATCCTATGGAATAATGGCTTGATCATTGGCATTACTGCCATCCTCACTGTCACCATCATTACTACTGTCATCATCGCAGAGTACCAGAAAGTGTATCCAGTGTCTGATGCCTATAAGGTCACTGAACTCCAAGGTGCTCAGCTGAAAGTTGGCATTAACTCTATTTCATAAGAAAGGATGATATTGTGGGTTGTTCTAAGACTCTATAATCTGTGCTTGGGAAAAAAAACAGACTCTAAACCCAGGATTAACCTGATAGAGAAGAATTTTATTTTTAAAGAGCTACTGAATATTGTGTGAATGTACATGATACTATCATTGTTTGAATTTGAACCATAGCCAGAATAAACCATAACCAAAGACACAGATGTCAATTTAACAAAATCTGAATGTTTGTGTAAACGTATGACACTAAAGTGTTTAAGGAAACAGAAATAAAAATGAGTCTCAAAGTAGGGCAGTTAGCTTTCTCTGACTGTGTGCTTTTTAGTACACACTAAATATGAAGGTGATGTTATGTTGGTCACCTTTCCCTGACAGTTACTTCAGTAATATGAATTTTTAGCACTGATGGTTCATATAAAAATGCCAGAATTAACTGAAATTAAACAAATTCTCATGTAACACAAAGCAAACAAATAAATTCTAATCAAACAATACACAATAAAGATTCTACAAGAATTTGGCACTTGGATAGAAAAGTTATAAGGAAAGTCTCTCCAAAAACCTGTATTTGATCCTGCTCAAAAGAAGAAAGAAAAAAGTATCTTCTTCACTGCTTTATTTTTTTCAAATCCTGCAAGCCTTGCAAGTACACAACAACTTCAATAATTTATCTAACATAAGAAGGAATTGGTTATGGTCGTGAAATATTGACTATTTAACCCTGGCAGCAAAAAGCTTAACATTCTTATTACAAAAATACAATGAGAAAATTGCAGAAAGGAATAATTTTTCTAAGCATGCATTTTAAATCAAAAATTTTAAGCTATAGACTTCAGGAATAAAAGATATTAGTAATTCTGCTGGCTTTCCTCTTTGCCTCACTTTCCTTACTAAGCATGCCCCTCACTGGAGGCAGGCTGCTACTTGTCTCTTTCTTTCCAGTCAAGGTGTTTCCGAGTTTCACCTCAGATAGACATTCCTGGGCCTCTCCAAAATCTGATTGTTCCTTCAGTGCTGCTGCTAACCAACATTGTTAATCTTTCTATATCTCTACATTTTTTCTTTCGTAGATTTTTCTCAGTGCCAATTTTTCTTGGCAGTCAATAAATTATATTGCCATCTAAATTGAGTATCAAAAATACTTTTCTATAGCAATTTCCTACTGTATAAGTTTTCCTGGACAGAAATAGTTTTCAGCAAGTTTACAATAAATTCTAAGACAAGATTTAGATTTTGTTTTCTTATTGTTACACTTCTTCCCACATACTAGTTATAAACAGAAAACACAAAAAAATTGCCTTAGACTCTGTAACCTTTACAACCACAGGGTATAAGTTTCTTCATTTTACCTTTCTATATTCATTAATACCCATTCAGTGACAAAAGATCAATGCCCAGCTCAAGCTACTACATGAAAAAATATTGTATTTCATTGCTTAGCTAAGACATAGGGGTGTAACCGCCTCAGGCAAGCTCAAACATGAAGTTCAAAAATGCATGACACTATGGGATCTCATCTGTCTCCATTTCTCAGTCTTTCTCAATCTCTCTCTCTCTCTCTCTCTCTCTCTCTCTCTCTCTCTCTCTCTCTCTCTCTCTCTCTCTCTCTCTCTCTCTCTCTCTCCCACTTTCATAGCAAATATTTTTTTCCTTTTTTTTTTTTAAATATATAACCTTTGCTCTCCTGGAATTGACTATTTAGACCAGACTAGCCTCAAACTTATAAAGATCTTTCTGTCTCTTCACCCTTAAGTGATTCAATTAAAAGTGTGCTCAGCTATTTTTTTTGTACTACAGACTTATTTTCATTTATGCAGCTAATGAGATGACCACTAGAAAGTCTTCATTTTTATTCCCATACTGGAGCTCCGGAACAGACAGTAGGGGATATTTCGTAGTTATTTTTGGTCTGATTTTATGAGTGCTGACCCAAAGGCATGAGATATTATGATTGGCTTCTTTTAGAGTCTATTCTTGAAGAACACAGGAGATTATCAGAAAATCCCAATATACACATGAAATTTAATTGAAGAGTCTCCAGATAAGCATTATTAAACATGGATAACTAATGTTTCTTACAATGGTTCACTGTAAATTGCTAAGCATCTATGTACATTTTTCCCACTAGCATAAAACATTCTATTATGCTCTATTATGCTCTAACTCACAAGAAGAAAATGACAATTAAATGGTAATGTCAGGGTTTAGACATGATGCTTCCTTTAAGATAGCTCATACAATGAAGAATTGAGCCCTAATTGCAAGTTGTGCTCAGAGGTTGATTAAACATGAGGGTTTTGACTTCATCATTTATTGATGAAGTCCTAACATGGTGCCACTAATGAGCAGTAATGGAGACATTAGGAAGTGAAGATCACCTGGAAGAAGGAAGTCTTAGGACTTAGGAGCCTGCCTTTAAGGTTAACTTGACCTTTGCCCTGACGCTCAGTGTAACACCCCTTTGTTACATGGCTAGTGTAAGCCATGTTTTGGGGCTCTACCACATTCTCCAGCCACCAGGGTAGCATGCGTAACTATGGGCTCACAGCTATTGAGCCTGCTGACTAGAAACAAAATCCGGAAACAATAAACCAAATTAAGTTTCCGATTTTTTTGGTTGCTTTTCCTGGTTATTATTTCTCAATGACAAAAGAAAACGAACAACATAGGTAACACACACAGCCTCAAATGATATAGTTTCCAACTGAAGTTCTGGCATTGTTAAACTATCTGCTATCCCCTCCTCATATTTTTGATGTGGGATAAGTTGGAAAAAAGTCAAATGGATAGATATCAAAAACAAGCATCACTATGGATTAAAGAATGACTACAATTAAAGAATGACTACATTTTTTCTTTGACTCAAAATCAATTGCTATTACTTCTTCCCTGAATTAAGCAGAATTACCCACAGAAGCAAAAACAAACAACAACAACAAAAAAAAAAAACAGGCATTTCGTGAAAGAACCTTATGCTCCATCCCCAAGAACAACATAAAACATGTCTTGCAA
>NW_022196906.1:7107834-7126533 GCF_008632895.1 Mastomys coucha
CATTGAGGTAGAGTACCTGCCTGACATGCACAAGGTCCTGGATGGAATCAAAACATCAGGAAAGGAGAAAATGATAGATGATAGAGATGGATAGATGAATGAATAGGTAGGTAATGATAGATGGATGGATGGGGAGAGAGATAGAGAGAGAGAGAGAGAGAGAGAGAGAGAGAGAGAGAGATGAAAACACAGAGAATGGGAGTATGACTGTTGCCCTGACAGTTCTCTCAAATGGAAATACAGAAGTGGAAAAAAACAGTGTCCATCTTGAATAACCAGGAATTGGGGATTCACTTCCACGTATAATAATCCATGAAGAAATACTATCCATATAGTAAAAGCAATGAGAAACTGTAAAAGAGCCTAGAATCATGAAAACAAAATGGGCTGTTCTCAGGTAATTAATGAGCTAAAGAAATCTGTGGCTATACTGAGAGATTTAGCTATGCTACCTTATCAGTGCAGGGATTCTGAAGCAATAAAGAATTACGTTAGATATTAAGTTTCCATTGACTCTTGTTCTCCCAACTTAAATTTGTCCATACTTTAAGTCTTTAGCCAGGTATGCTGGTACATACTTTTAATCCCAGCACTTGGGAGGCAGCAACAGCTTAATCTCTGAATCTGAGGCCAGCCTGGTCTATCAAGCAAGTTACAAGATAGCCAGGACTACCCAAAAAAAACCTTGTCTCAAAAGTCAAGGAGCAAAGGAAGGAAGGAAGAAGAAGGAAGAAAGGAAGAAAGGAAGGAAAGAAAATGACTTCAATCATCATATCCCATCAATCCACCTGATTTCTGACAATGACATTGTCAGATATAGTCTTTACCAAGAAACTCTCAGTGTATTGCTCTATTCCTGAACTTCAGACTTTTTCTCTCTTAACCTTCTACAAAGGCTCTTTCATAAATTCATGGCCAATCTCCCCTTCATGCTAGATCAGATTCTAATAGATGTGGCTTTCCCATGAGAATGATCAAAGCACCTACATGACAAGTTTAAAAAGGAACCCTCGGGAGATCCCTTCCATCTGCTTGGCTCTCAGTTTTAGAATCTGTCATAGATACTGTCTTCTTCCATCTCCTTTCACCATTTACAGAGTAAAAGAGAAAACCTGAAATTTGCAAATCCTCCTAGCTTTTCAGTAATCTGATCCAAAGAAATCAGAAAATACTAGCCCCAGGAAGAAAAGAGTTATAACTTTCTTTTCTATGCTTACTTCAAATTATTCAACTGTACAAAAAATGTAAATTTTTTCTAACAGATTTGGAGATTACATATTTCAGAACGCTGATTTATAAATCTGAATTCTAAAGTATGACAAGTGTTTAATTGGCTATTTTAATCTGTTACTTATTTTGTTAACACAAAGAGGCAAATAATTTTTATATATAGGGATAGAAAAATCCTTGAGGTACATAACAAAAGTTTAGGTCAGATAATCCTTAACTAAACATAACAAAAATCAATGTTTTCTCATACCATTCCATACAATTCATAAATTGTCAAGAATATAAACACATTTCTTCCCACTAATATAGAAAAATCTGAGTTATACCATCACCTGCAAGAAAAAGATACAACATCAAGTAAATGGTAATATTATGGTTTAGAAATGGAGTAGCCTCCACAATAGTTCATGTATGGAAGCATTGGTTCTACATCCAAGTCTTATTCAGAATGTTGGGTTTTCAGAAGGTAAAGTCTTTGACATCATCTATAGAATCCCAACTTGATGCAATTACTGGACAGTGACAGAGACATTAGGAAGTGGTAACTAATTAAAAAGTAGGCCAATGAATCCATCCCCCTACCACCACCCAGGATGCACCACTTACATCTATATGAGCACATCTACCATCACTGTAATATGTCTGTTACTCCCAGCTCCTACACCTGTCAATGTATTATTTGATTGTGGTGGTAAGAATACAGTTCTAAGATCTAAATAATAAATGGTGCTGTTGGCTTTCTATACTTAAATTTCAGAACAGCTAGCCATACACCAAATTAAGTCTAATTGTACACAAACGCACACACACACGAGGAGGGAGGGATTTTAAGCAGTTACTAAATGAGGAAGACAGGTGAGTGGATTAGAAAGGCAACAAAGTGAGAAAGACTTCTTGTCTCTTTATCCAAGCTAAAACACAGGTGTTATTTCAAGTAGAAGGCAGACAGGAGACAGGGTGTTGGGAAATCAAACAAGAATCCCAGAAATGACCTTAAAAGGAGAAAAGAACTAATTGTTCAAACTAGATCTACCCAAAGACCAAATCTGGAGGGAACTGTCCTAAGCTCACCAGCAGAAAACATAAAGGCTAAATCAGACAAAAATCAGACAAAAATCAGTCAGAATTAGACAAAGCCTATCTCCTATAGGCCAATCTTTCCTTAGGCAGACCACTCAGATCTATGAGTTCATCTACGTTCAATTTACAAAATCTCATTTGTTGCTTCTTTCTTTGCATTTAATTGAAGTTAGATAGCCCAGGAGTCAAGAGCATCCCCTAAAAAGAACAATAGAAAGAGTCCTTCAGTGAATAGTGCCAGCAGCTAGTGGGGAACAGACAAGTCGAGTCCACAACTTAATGAAACTGAACTCTGTGAGCACTAAAAGTCCAGCCTAAACAAAGACTACCTCTCTATTTCATGATAAGTATGATTTTATCTAAACCACTTTCATGTTTGCCAGTACACTCATAGTCATTTTTTATTTATTTGAGAACTTCATGCATGAGTACTCTGTGTGTGTGCATGTGTATGTGTGTATATATATAATTTCAGCAACTCATTCTCTGTTCTTTACTCCCTCCCAAATTTATGAAATTTCTGCATGTGTGTGTGTACATGTATGTGTTAATGTGAGAAGTTATTAAGGAGCTCAAGGACTAGTTTGGGGACTTCCAGGTCAATTTTAGCCAGATTTCTCCAAGCCTTGTGTCTGGAGTGTATAGTGTCTACCAATTAAGAATGTGCAAGATTGAACTACCTTGAGACTTCATAACCCAATCAGAATGGTTAAAACTAAGAAAACAACTGACAAATTATTCTAGCATGGACACAGGGAGAGAAGAACTCTCATTCATTGTTGTTGGGATCCTAAGAGACATTAATTGTACCTTACTAGAAAAAGCACACAGTCATGCATCTGTAACCGGAAAACATCCAAAGAATTGTCCTCACGAGTACAGAGCTCCTTATGCTGACATAAAGCTAACCAAAGTCAGTTAGCTCTATTACCTCATTAATGGTCTCCACAAATCACATTTATAGTCTACCATATATCCAGTATGATACTACAAAATGCCATTTACAAAGACAAATCCTGACTCCCTTACATTATAGCATAGCATTCCAGAAATTTGGGAGATTAATTTTTATTTGTGATGTAATGAATGCAAGCAAAATTCTGAAAGCCACTTGGCCAATAGTTGACTCTTCCAGCAGTGGGAAAGCCTGCACAAGGCCTGATTTTTTTATTGCTGATAGAGCCAGAGCTGTAAAGGATTTCAGCATGGCAGTGGTTACCTGGATATTAAGAGAAAACTACAGATGGGAGTGAATACTTTGCTCTGTATCTATTTGGAGAAAAAGTGGAAGCCTTCTGGTTTCCTTTGATTGTCCATTAATTTTTCATAATAGAGCCATGTGTGGGAATGAGCTGACAGACTCATTCAGAAAACACGGAGGTGCATTTTTCTCTTCCGCAAAGGAGCGAAGCAGAGTTCTGCATGTGCTCTGCTTGATGGTGCTGGTTCCCCGCTGATCTTCATTGCTGTTTGAGGAAGGGTGGGTGTTTTGCCATTCTCAGGAGCAGTGGTGGGACCAGTTGGAGCTCTTTTATGGATATCACAGTATCTGATGTCAGGAAGAATCCATACTGTGCTGAAGCCCCACAACTACTCATGCACCACTAATACTTGTATTGCAGTGTAAAACTCACAGTGAAATCTAAATGATACAATAAAACAAGAATTTAGTTGTCTTTTTGGGAAAAACCATTCCCAACTTAGGTTTCCTGGATCTCTCTAAGGAAGACATTTTTAACAGCTCATTCAGACTCATCTAAGTTAGGGATTTCCTGTCTTAACAATTTTCTGTGGAACCAAATTAAATTTCATCTAAACTAGTCCCTGTACTTGACAGATAAAAAGCCTCTGTCTATGGAGAATTATAGTGACTTGATATGTACTTATAACTTAACCTGAGAGTATACCCTCTGACTAAGCTCTTTAACAGAGTACAAAGAAACAACTCAGTTCTGGGAGCTCACAAGAACATGAAATGTCAACCTGAGAGGAAGAATGAGTTTGGCAAAGCCAAATATTCCAGTGAATAGTTGACACTTCCACTTTGTTTATATTTAGGTACCTAATGCTGGCACCAGATAAGCTGCAGATAATTAAGATCTAAAATTGAAGAATCAAAGCAAACTGACACAAGTACCCCTTCAGGATCATTTTAAGGGCTGCCTTTAATGGCACCCAGGCATCAGTGCCCTAATAATGACTAAGACTCAGCCTCACCTCAGGAACAAGGCAGAGCAAAATACCTATAAATCTCACAAAGAACTAAGAGGACATCTTGCATTAGTTTTACAAATTCTTCATTAACTTCCCCCAAATTCTGTATGCTGTGAAACCCTGATGTAAGGAAGTAATTGTAAGAATAAAATGAGATTTCTTTATTACCACCTATGCAAGTGGGATTTGAGAGCTAAATTCAAGTTAATTTTTAAAATAATAATTATGTTTCTGTATTTTTTTTCTCATGTTCTGAAGAATTTTTTACTTGCCGACCATTAAGATCTCACTCAAGACTAATAGAAATCTTCTCACCAATTTCTGTGTCATTATCTACTCACTAATCAAAATTCAAAGAGTTGAGCCTCTCAGTTCTTCAAAATGAAGCTCAAATCCTGTTGGAAAACATAAAGCAGACAGATGAATAATGTTGACAAGCACTTTAATTGTAAGACAAATACACTAAGAACCATTTAAATAAGGTTTCACAAAAGGGAAAGACAAAAGCATATGATAGAGGATTGTTTTCAAGTCCTATTTCTTAAGCTCTGATCTTCTCAGAGAGAATATTTTCTTGCCGGATGATGAGGAGAAGGAAGAAGAGAAGAACAAAGAAGAGGAGGGGGTACTTGGCAGCAAAAAAAAAAAAAAGGCATGGGGATACTGCTACATTCAAAATGTGAATATAAACACAGATGAGTATATTTTATGACAGTATTTTTTCCATTTTATTATATATTTCTTATTTACATTTAAAATTTTATCCCTTTTCCTCATTTCCCATCCAAAAACCCCCTATGCCCTCCACCCTCACCCTGCTCTCTAATCCACTCATTATCACTTCCTTGTCCTCGCATTGTCCAACACTGGAGCATCAAGCCTTTATAAGACTAAAGAAATTCTCCTCTCTTTGATGTCCCACAAGGACATCCTAAGCTACATATGCAGCTGGAGCCATCTGTCCCACCATGTATATACTTTGGCTGGTAGTTTAGTCCCTAGGAGCTCTAAGGGTACTGGTTGGTTCATATTGTTGTTCCTCCTATATGGCTGCAAACCACTAGAGCTCCTTGGGTCCTTTCTCTAGCTTATCCTTTGGGGACCCTGTGCTCAGTCCAATGAATGACTGTGAGCATCCACTTCTGTATTTGACAGGCACTGCCAGACCCTCTCAGGAGACAGCTATATCAGGATCCTGTCAGCAAGCACTTGTTAGCATCTACAATAGTGTCTGGGTTTGGTAACTATGTAGGATGGATCCCCAGGTGGGACAGGCACTAGATGGTCTATCCTTCAGTTTCTGCTCCAGTCTGTCTCTGTATCTCCTCCCCTGGGTATTTTGATGCCATTCCTAAGAAGAACCAAAGTAACCACACTGTGGTCTTCCTTCTTGAGCTTCATGTGGCTTGTGAATTGTATTTTGGGTATTCCAAACTCCTGGGCTAATATCCAATTATTAGTGAATGCATACAATGTGTGTTCTTTTGTGATTGGGTTACCTCACTCAGGATGATCTTCTCCAGATCCATCCATTTCCTCAAGAATTTCATAAATTCATTGTTTTTAATAGCTGAGTAGTACTACATTGTGTAAATGTAACACATTTACTGTATCCATTCCTTTGTTGAAGGACATCTGGGTTGTTTCCAGTTTCTGGCTATTATAAATAAGGCTGCTATAAACATAGTAGAGCATGTCACCTTAGTACATGTTGGAGTGTCTTCTGAGAATATGCCCAGGAGTGATATAGCTGGGTCCTCAGGAAATACTATGTCCAATTTTATGAGGAACTGCCAAACTGAATTCCAGAGTGTTTGTACCAGCTTGCAATCCCACCACCAACAATGAAAGAGTGTTTCTCTTTCTCCGCATCCTCACCAGCATCTGCTGTCACCTGAGTTTTTTATTTTAGCCATTCTGACTGGTGTGAGGTGGAATCTCAAGGTTGTTTTGATTTACATTTCCCTGATGACTAAGGATGTTGAACATTTCTTTAGATGCTTCTCAGCCATTTGGTATTCCTCAGTTGGAAAGTTTTTGTTTAGCTCTGTACCCCATTTTTAATAGGGTTATTTGGTTCTCTGGAGTCTAACGTCTTGAGTTCTTTGTATACATTGGTTATTAGCCCTCTATCAGATGAAGGATTGTTAAAGATCTTTTCCCAATCTGTTGTTTGCTGTTTTGTCCTATAGACAGTGTCCTTTGCAGTACAGAAGCTTTGCAATTTTATGAGGTCCCATTTGTCAATTCTTGATCTTAGAGCATAAGCTATCAGTATTCTGTTCAGGAAATTTTCTCCTGGGCCCATGTGCTTGAGGCTCTTCCTCACTTTCAGTTCTATTAGTTTCAGTGTATCAGCTTTTAAGTCCTTGATCTATTTGGACTTGAGCTTTAAAAGGAGATAAAAATTAATCGATTTGAATTCTTCAACATGCTAATATCCAGTTGATCCAGCACCATTTCTTGAAAATGCTGTCTTTTTCCACTGGATGGTTTTAGCTCCTTTGCCAAAAATCAACTGACCATAGGTGTGTGGGTCTATTTCTGGGTCTTCAGTTCTATTCCATTGATCTTCCTGCCTGTCACTGTACCAGTACCCTGCAGTTTTTATCACGATTGCTCTGTACTACAGCTTGAGGTCAGGGATGGTGATATCCCCCAGAAGTTCTTTTATTGTTGAGAATAATTTTCGCTCTCCTGGGTTTTTTGTTATTCCAGATGAATTTGGAAGTTGCTCTTCTAACTCTATGAAGAATTGATTTGGAATTTTGATTGGGATTATATTGAATCTGTAGATTGCTTTTGGCATGATGGCCATTTTTACTATATTAATCCTACCAATCCATGAGCATAGAAGCAGGTTTCCATCTTCTGAGATCTTCTTTGTGTTCTTTCTTCAGAGACTTGAAGTTTTTGTCAAACAGATCTTTCACTTGCCTAGTTAGAGTCACACCAAGGTATTTTATATTATTTGTAATTATTGTGAAGGGTGTTGTTTCCCTAATTTCTTTCTCAGCCTGTTTATCCTTTGAGTAGAGGAAGATCACTGATTTGTTTGAGTTAATTTTATATCCAGCTACATTGCTTAAGTTGTTTATCAGGCTTAGGAGTTCTTTGGTGGAATTTTTGGGGTCACTTAAGTATACTATCATATCATCTGCAAATAGTGATATTTTGACTTCTTCCTTTCCAATTTATATCCCTTTGATCTCCTTTTGTTGTTTACTTTCTCTATCAAGGACTTTGAGTACTATATTGAACAGGTAGAGAGAGAGTGGGCAGCCTTGTCTAGTCCCTGATTTTAGTTGGATTGCTTCACCTTTCTCTCCATTTAATTGGACGTTGACTACTGGTTTGCTGTATATTGCTTTTACTATGTTTAGGTATGGGCCTAGAATTCTTGACCTTTCCAAGACTTTTATCAAGAAGGGGTGTTGGATTTTGTCAAATGCTTTCTCATCATCTAATAAAATGATCACATGGTTTTCTTTGAGTTTGTTTACACTGTAGATTACACTGATAGATTTCTGTATATTAGACCATCCCTACATTCCTGGGATGAAGCCTACTTGCTCATGATAGATTATCATTTTGATGTGGTCCTGGATTCAGTTTGTGAGAATCTTATGCAGGTAGGATTTGCTGAGGGAGGCAGAGGCAGGAAAATCACAAGTTCGAGGTCAGCCTGGGCTACACATTATGATAGTATTTCAACATAAAAAGCTGGCATCTCCCTGATGACTAAGGATGTTGAACATTTCTTTAGGTTCTTCTCAGCCATGTGAGTTTCTTCAGTAGAGAACTCTTTGTTTAGCTCAGTTCCCCATATTTGATAGGGTTATTTGGTTCTCTAGAGTTGAACTTCTTGAGTTCTTTGTACATATTGGGTATTAGCCCTCTATTAGATATAGGATTGGTAAAGACCTCTTACTAATCTGTTGGTTGCTGTTTTGTCTATTAACTGTTTCTTTTGCCTTACAGAAGCTTGTGACTTTATGAGATCCTATTTGTAAATTCTTGATCTTAGAGCAAGAGCTACTGTTGTTCTTTTCAGGTAATTTTCCCCTGTGCCCACGTGTTCAAGGCTCATCCCCACTTTCTCTTCTATTAGTTTCAGTGTATCTGGTTTTATGTGGAGGTCCTTGATCCATTTGGACTTGAGCTTTGTACAAGGAGATCGATAAGCTTTCTTCTACATGCTGACCTCCAGGTGAATCAGCACCATTTGTTAAAAATGCTGTCTTTTTTCCACTGGATGGTTTTAACTCTTTTGTCAAAAATCAAGTGATCATATGTGTGTGGATTCATTTCTAGGTCTTCAATAATATTCCATCCATCTAACCGTCTATCTCTGTACCAATACCATGCAGTTTTTATTACTATTGCTCTGTAGTACAGCTTGAGGTCCAGGATGTTGATTGCCCCAGCTGTTCTTTTATTGTTGAGAATAGTTTTCTCTATCCTGGGTTTTTTTGTTATTCCAAATGAATTTGAGAATTGATCCTTCTAACTCTATGAAGAACTGAGTTGGAATTTGATGGGGATTACATTGAATCTGTAGATTGCTTTTGGCAAGATGAGATTCCACCTCACACCAGTCAGAATGGCTAAGATCAAAAACTCAGGTGACAGCAGATGCTGGAGTGGATGTGGAGAAAGAGGAATACTCCTCCATTGCTGTTGGGATTGCAAGCTGGTACAACCACTCTGGAAATAAGTCTGGTAGTTCCTCAGAAAATTGGACATAGTACTACCTTAGGAACAGCTATACCTCTCCTGGGCATATACCCAAAAATGCTGTAACATGTAATAAGGACACATGCTCCACTATGTTCATAGCAGCCATATTTATAATAGCCAGAACCTAGAAACAATCCAGATGCACCTCAATGAGAGGAATGGATACAGAAAGTATGATACATTTACACAAAGGGATTCTACTCAGCTATTAAATACAATGACTTCATGAAATTTACATGCAAATAAAACATCATCCTGAGTGAGGTAACTCAGTCACAAAAGAATACACATGGTATATACTCACTGATAAGTGGATATTCAGCAAAGAGCATGGAATACCCACTATACAAATCATGGACCACCTGAAGTTCAAGAGGAAAGAAGACCAAAGTGTAGGTGCTTCAGTCCTACTTAAAAGAGGGAACAAAGTAGTCAAGGAAAATAGAGGGTGGCAGAGACTGTGGAGGAATTGCAGAGGGAGAGGAGATAAAGAGAGGTAGAATCAGGTATGTGGGGAGATGGAAGAGATGTACAGAGGGTCAGGAAATTGAACAGATGTGTGTAGCAGTGGGGGATGGGTAACTAGGGGTAGCCACCAGAAAGTCCCAGATGCCAGGAAAGAGCCTCCCAGGAACCCAAGGGGATGACATTAGCTGAATTACCTGACAAAGAGGAGGGAGAACCTGTCAAGACCATATCCAGAGATTAGGCTTGTGCCCACGCCCTCCCCCCTCCCCCCCGAGAGATGCGGCTACCCACCCATCTCTAAAATTTTAACCCAGAATTGCTCCTATCTAAAGGAAATACAGGGACAATGAGTGGAACAGAGACTGAAAGAAAGTCCATCCAGAGACTATTCTACCTGGGAATCCATCCCACATGCAGACACCAGACCCAGACACTATTATGGATGCATCAAGTACTTGCTGCCAGGAGCCTGATATAGCTGTCTCCTGAGAGGCTCTGCCAGATCCTGATCAATATAGATATGGATGCTCACAGCCAACCACTGGACTGAGCACAGGGACTCCAATGGAGGAATTAGGGGAAGGACTGGAAAAGCTGAAGGGGCCTTATCTGGCATTAATGGGAGAAGAGGCCCTTGGTCCTATGAAGGCTTGATACCCCAGTATATAGGAATTCTAGAGCATTGAGGCAGGAGTGGGTGGATGGATGAGGGAGCACCCTCATAGAAGCAGGGTAAAGGGGGATGGGATAGGAGGTTTGCAGAGGGGAAATTGAAAAGGGGGATAACATTTGAAATGTAAACAAAAAATCTAATTAAAAAAAACTATAAAAACCTGTGATCTTAAAACTTGAAAACACAATGAACTCAGGGAACATATTCCACAGGCACACAGTTTTATAAGGCAACTGAATCTTGGAAGTGCCTGTTTCTCAGGTGATATAGCTTCAATTTTTGTTCAAGGCTATGCTGTTAGAATGTCATCCTAGGACCCCATGAATCACACTACCACAGCAATTGGAATGCAGGGTTTGTTGAATTACCTGAAGATTGTAGAACCAGCTCCTTCCATCACAGTAAGAACTAGAGAGCAATATATATCAGTTTCTTGAATGTCCATCCCAATGAAAATGACACCTGTCGACATTTAACTAAAGCTCAAAGTTGATTCAGGAAAGATTGGCAACAAAACATACAGAATTGTTTATCCAAAGAAAGGAGGGGCATGTGTCTGGGAACCAGGGGCTATGTCCTGCCAAATTTGCCAGATGGAAAGGAAGTGAATAGTAAAAAGCCATGGATGCTCTGTCTCTCCCTGCGCAGGCTACCTAACAGCTCACTGCACAGCAAACAAACCTGGAACCATGACAAGTCATGCAGCCCCTTTATCTGTTATCAATATCATTCCTGGAAACACACACAACACAGGCTGGGGACAAGCAAGCATGGAGCCATCTGGGGCCAGGTTGATCATGCTACCTGAAATGTTAGGCTCTCTTTGCTTTGAAAGTACCAGGCGAGGCATGGCATGCTATACAGGGTTATGAGGAAAAGGCATTCTGACAACCGAAGATGTTGATGGCATACTTCTAGGTTTTCTTGTTTGGAACAGTTTTACATTTCTGGAGCTCTGAGGTGCAAACAGATTAATGGGGAAGACAAGATGCTGAGAGACAACTTGGAAGTCAGTCTTCATCTAACCTCTCTAAGGAAGCAGCTGCCTGCCATTCCCCAGAATGCTTTCTGCAGATTCCACCTGCACATCTCACACCTGCAGCAGTCAACCCCTGCACACAGGCTTCCTGGGACTATTCTATGTAGAGTACTGCATTCTTGACAAATTTACCTCAGCTGTGGAGCCATCTTATCACTTTGTATTAATGTGCTTCTGATTAATATACATGCATCACAAATGAAGATAGGATGTTTAAGTTGGTAGTTTATTCTCTTTCACTGTCCAAATGTTCACTGCCCAGAGCTTGTGCCTAATATTCCTATATTCCTCAGCAGTTTCTCCTGCTCTTGGTGTACTATATACGAGGAGAATATTGCAAAACACTAGCACAGCCATAATCATGCTTACCAAGAGTTAAAAGTCAAAAGGAGAGATGTCTATAAGATGGAAAGAGTAAACCCTGTGACCAAAGGCTGGCTGTGATGAAAGGGGCACTCAAGCTTTGAAAATGACAATGGTTACAAGTATCTATAAATAAAATAGATGAACCTAGTGAAACCAGCTCTTCTCCATGGAAACCTGTTCATAATTAAGACGAAGGTGCTTACACAGAAAAACGAGGATCAGCTTAACAAATGCATTTGTGTTGCTGGCTTATCGTTGTTAAAGCCTAGTTTAGTAGAATCTTGCAGAAAGAAGGAAAATGAATAATTCTTCAGAGTTGGTGGGTCTGGTAGACCATGCACTATCCAGCTAGACTCAGGCCAAGGTAAACAGAAACAAACCAAAGGATTTTTGGAAGACAAAGTATATGTAAACTAAATGATTTCCAATCCTACGCAAATTTAAATAGGCAGCTTGGGGACAGTTTCTTTAAGTCATGAATCAGGTACATCTCTGTGTGGTTATCTAGTTCACTAAAGAAAATTATTAGGAACCTTGAAGTGTAATTACTTTTCTGAAAAAGATGCTGATGCTAAGTAGTATCAATTTAAACTAATGGAATGGACCATGGTTAATTTGTCAACCTGATAGCATTTATAACCAGGTTACATAAAAATTTCTTAGATGTATGTGGGGGACTTTCTAGATTAGGTTATCATGAAATGAGAAGACATACTGTAACTGCTATAAATATTAAGAAGAAAGAATAGTTAAGCACCACAGTTCAATATTCTTGCTTAAAGACTTAAATGAAATATGACCAGCTGCCTCCAGCTCCAGCAATCATGTCTCTCCTACCATGATGGACCATTTACAGGAACTATGAGCTAAAAAAAAAAAAATCTTTCTCACCTACTTTGCTACAAACTTAAACTTGTGTCAGAATATTTTATCATAGTTTACTATTTAGTGGTCTTTATATCAGTGTGTTTAGTTGTGTCTAAATAAGTTAATACTTAGCATGCTTATTAATATACTCATGAGTTGTTGGCCAGAATAGTGCAAGTATGCTTTTCCCTTGGTTGCCTCCCATAGGAAGAAGATAAGTCCTTGTTATTGAAGACACCAGAAGGCTGGACCAGCAGGAGTGCACAGATGGCAGAAGCAGGAGAGCAGCCAGGACAGGGTCCTTCCTACATCCATCTGTACCCAGAAGGTGGGGCTGTTCAGCAGACCTCAGTGCACAGGTCTTGCCCTGAGAGAGCTGGTCTCCCAGGAGTGCTGACACAGGATTACAGAACACAGGAGAAACAAGCTCCATGGTACTTAACTATTCTTTCTTCTTAATATTCATAGCAGTTACAGTATGTCAAGCCAGAGACAGCAAGAACATCTAAGACCAGAGATTACCAGATGGAAAAAGGCAAACACAAGAATATTACCAACAGAAACCAAGACTACTTGGCATCATCAGAACCCAGAACTCCCAGCATAGCAAGTCCTGGATACCTCAACACACCAGAAAAGCAAGATTCAGATTTAAAATCACTTCTCACTATGCCACCCAGAGGAAGCTCCATTCCCAGGTGCTCTAACAAGCCCAGGGTCACAGGATCCCAGAATCACAGGATCACAGAGACTGCCTGACTCTGAGGAGTTCTGAAACAACTAGGATCACAGGAAGGACAGGCTCCAGTCAGATTTAGCAAGGGCGGGTAGCACTAGAAATAACCAGGTAGTGCGGGGCAAGCCTAAGAAAATAAACAACACAAATCAAGGTTACTTGACATCATCAGAACCCAATTCTCCCACCATAGCAAGTTCTTGACACACCATCACACCAGAAACGCAAGATTCAGATATAAAATCACTTCTCATGATGATGATACAGGACCTTAAGAAAGACGTAAATAGCAGCCTCAAAAAAAATACAGGAGAACACAGGTAAAGAGCTAGAAGGTCTTAAAGTGGAAACACAAAAATCTCTTAAAGAACTACAGGAAAACACAATCAAACAGGTAAAGGAAATGAGCAAAACCATCCAGAATCTAAAAATAGAAATAGAAACAATAAAGAAATCAGAAAGAAAGACAACCCTGGAGATACAAAACCTAGGAAAGAAATCAGGAGTCATAGATGCAAGCATCATCAACAGAATACAAGAGATAGAAGAGAGAATCTCAGGGGCTGAAGACACCATAGAAAACATTGAAACAACAGTCAAAAAAAATGCAAAAAGCAAAAAGCTCCTAACCCAAAACATCCAGGAAATCCAGGATACAATGAGAAGACCAAACCTAAGGATAATAAGTATAGAAGAGAGTGAAGACTCCCAATGTAATGAGCCAGTAAATATCTTTAACAAAATTGTAGAAGAAAACTTCCCTAACCTAAAGAAAGAGATGCCCATGCACATACAAGAAGCCTACAGAACACCAAATAGAATGGACCAGAAAAGAAATTCCTCCCATCACATAATAATAAAAAGACAAAATGCACTAAACAAAGAAAGAATTTTAAAAGCAGTAAGGGAAAAAAAGGCAAGTAACATATAAAGGCAGGCCTATCAGAATTACACCAGACTTCTCACCAGAGACTATGAAAGCAAGAAGATCCTGAGCAGATATCATACAGACCCTACGAGAACACAAATGCCAGCCAGGGCTACTATACCCAGCAAAACTCTCAATTACCATAGATGGAGAAAACAAGATATTCCATGACAAAACAAAATTTACATAATATCTTCCCACAAATCCAGCCCTTCAAAGGATAATAGATGGAAAACATCAACATAAGGAGCAAAACTACACCGTAGAAGAAGCAAAAAAATAATCTTTCAACAAATCCACACAAATATAATTCCACCTCTTACAACAAAAACAACAGGAAGTGACAATTACCTTTTCTTAATATCTTAATGTGAAAGTTAATATTATCAACATATCATAATCGATTGAAATCCAAAAATACGAGGAATTAGAAATTTGTTGATTGTCATCCAATGGTCTCTCTAAGTTGGTAATTGGAGAAATAGTTCCAATATTGTACAATCTATATATATACTTTAAGCTTGTTTGTGACAGTGTCTTGCTGTGTACAACATAAGTGTATTGAAATCTTGCTTCTCCTATCTCAGCCTCTCTATTAGGAATATTGTTTATTTCATGTTTTTACACTATACTATGGTTTTCAGAACAGCTTATATATTTCAAAAGTATTTATATACCCAAGGGAGACATAGACAATTAACTTGGGAGGTGGCTTGTAGGAAAGAGAGCAACAAAGAGTGAGACTGAATGCTTTGCTTGACATTTGTAGCTCTTGTTTGAAGAAGAGAACTTTACAAGTTACTCTTTCTCTGAGATGAATGCTTTTCCAAATTATCACAGCCAATGAACCAGATTCTTACCCATATCTAATGTCTGTGCCACCCTCCAAGCAGAACCATTGTTCACTGAAACAGTTGGTGAATGACTTTATGGATAGACTATCTTATACACACATCATTTCTTAAATGAATGTAACCTGTTCTCTGTGGCCTAAGAATAAAGTCACTCACTCAAGTTTTGAACATAGCAGGAAGTCTGTATCCAAAAATCGTGTCTACAGTTCATTCCTTGGCACAACAGAACTGTCAACTCTCAGCTTAGCTACGATGCAGGTAAAATCCTTCAGTGATATGAAGGTCATTGAAGTACAGCCTTATTATAATGAAATCCAATGTCTAAAAATTGTTCTTATTTTGGGCTTGTACCACAGAAAGAGCCAAGATTTTAAACTCTACTAAATACAAAACAAACAAACAAAAAGACTTTATATATTTATGTTCACTTAAGAAAATACTAGTAGTGATGTATTATTTTGAATTATACAGTTAATATGTTTGGAGTTATTTCAAATTTATACTGAGAAAAACGTATGTATTTTCAGTATTGCTGTAGGCAAACATCTACATAACACTGTTAAATTGATTGTTGTTTTATATCAACCAACTTTTATAATACTCATTTTTATTGTTATTTTATAAATTTTAAGGAATATGACAAAAAAAGATTTTGTAGGTATTGAAGAGGGAGTTTCTGGGAGGAGTTGGGGTACAAAACGGAAACAAGAATGTGATTTAATTCTATCTACTTAAAATATGTTTTTAAATGTTGACAAATTCAAATTGAAATCATGTAACTTTTCTCATCATAATGCAATAAACGTTAAAAAAGAAAAAAGAAAATATTCAATAAAAAAATTTAAAATTGAAAAAAAAATCTTTCCTCAAATACAGTCCTTCAAAGGATAATAAATGGAAAACTCCAACACAAGGAGGGAAACTATACCCTAGAAAAAGCAAAAAAGTAATCTTCCAACAAACCTAAAAGAAGATATCCACATGAACAGAATTCCAACTCCAATAACAAAAATAACAGGAAGCAACAATTACTTTTCCTTACTATCTCTTAATATCAATGGACTCAATTCCTGAATAAAAAGACATAGACTAGCAGACAGATTACATAAACAGGACCCAACCTTTTGCTGCATACAGGAAACCCATCTCAGTGACAAAGACAGACACAACTTCAGAGTAAAAGGCTGGAAAACAATTTTCCAAGCAAATAGTCCCAAGAAACAAGCTGGAGTAGCCACTCTAATATCGAATAAAATCAACTTTCAACCTAAAGTTGTCAAAAAAGATAAGGAAGGATACTTCATACTGATTAAAGGTAAAATCTACCAAGATGAACTCTCAATTCTAAACATCTATGTTCCAAATGCAAGGGCACCCACAGCCATAAAAGTAACATTACTAAAGCTCAAAGCACACATTGCACTGCACACAGTAATAGTGGAACACTTTAATATCCAACTCTCATCAATGGACAGATCATGGAAACAGAAACTAAACATGGACACAGTGAAACTAACAGAAGTTATGAAACAAATGAATTTAACAGATATCTATAGAATATTTTATCCTAAAACAAATGGATAAGTCTTCTTCTCAGAACTTCATGGTACCTTCTCCAAAATTGACCATATAATCAGTCAAAAAACAGGGGTCAACAGATACAAGAAGATTGAAATAATCCCATGTATCTTATCAGATCACCATAGATTAAGGCTGGTCTTCAATAACAACAGAAAGAACAGAAAGCCCACATACACATGGAAGCTGAACAATGCTTTACTCAATGATAATTTGGTCAAGGAAGAAATTAAAGACTTTTTAGAATTTAATGAAAATAAGGGTACATCATACCCAAGCTTATGGGACACAATGTAAGTAGTGTTAAAAGATGAAAACTCATAGCTCTGAGTGCCTTCAAAAAGAAACTGGAGAAAGCTTACACTAGCAGCTTAACAGTAGACAGCAGGAAATAACCAAACTCAGCACTGAAATCAACCAAATGGAAACAAAAAGAACTATACAAAGAATCAACCAAACCAGGAGCTGGTTCTTTGAGAAAATCAACAAAATAGATAAACCTTTAGCCAGACTAACTAGAGGACACAGAGATAGTATCCTAATTAACAAAATCAGAAATGGAAAGGGAGACATAACAACAGACACTGAGGAAATTCAAAAAAATCATCAGATCCTACTGCAAAAGCTTATATACAACAAAACTGAAAAACCTGGATGAAATGGACAATTTTCTAAACAGATACCAGGTACTAAAGTTAAATCAAGATCAGATATAAGATCTAAACAGTCCCATATCCCCTAAAGAAATAGAAACAGTCACTAATAGTCTCCCAACCAAAAAAGTCCCAGGACCAGATGGGTTTACTGAAGAATTCTATCAGACCTTTAAAGAAGACCTAATACCAATACTTATCAAACTATTTCACAAAATAGAAACAGAAGGTACTCTACCCAATTCACTCTATGAAGCCACAGTTATGCTGATATCTAAACTACACAAAGACTCAACAAATAAAGAAACTTCAGACCAATCTCCCTTTTGAATATTGATGGAAACATACTCAATAAAATTCTTGCAAACTGAATGTAAAAACATATCAAAAGGATCATCCATCATGATCTAGTAGGCTTCATCCCAAGTATGCAGGGATGGTTCAATATATGGAAATCCATCAATGTAATCCACTATATAAACAAACTCAAAGAAAAGAACATATGACCATCTCATTAGATGCTGAGAAAGCATTTGACAAAACTCAACACGCCATCTTGATAAAAGTCTTAGAAGGATCCGGAATTCAAGGTCCATACCTAAACATAGTAAAAGCAATATACAGCAAACCAGTAGCCAACATCAAACTAAATGGAGAGATACTTAAAGCAATGTCACTAAAATTAGGGACTAGATAAGGCTGCCCATTCTCTCCCTACCAATTCAATACAGTACTTGAAATCCTAGTCAGAGAAATTAGACAACAAAAGGAGAACAAAGGGATACAAATTGAAAAGGAAGAAATCAAATTATTACTATTTGCAGATGATACGGTAGTATACTGAAGTAACCCAAAAAAAAATCCACCAAAGAACTCCTAAACCTGATAAACAAAAAGCAAAATAGCTAGATATAAAATTAACTCAAACAAATCAGTGACCTTTCTCTACACAAAGGATAAACAGGCTATGAAAGAAATTAGGGAAACAACACCATTCACAATACTTACAATAATATAAAATACCTTGGTGTGACTCTAACTAAGCAAATTAAAGATCTGTATGGTAAGAACTTCAAGCCTCTGAAGAAAGAAATCAAAGATCTCAGAAGATGGAAAGATCTCCCATGCTCATTTACTGGCAGGATTAATATAATAAAAAATGGCCATCATACCAAAAGCAATCTACAGATTCAATGCACTCTCCATCAAAATTCCAACTCAATTCTTTACAAAGTTAGAAAGTAATTTGCAAGTTAATCTGGAATAACAAAAA
>NW_022196906.1:7126543-7139222 GCF_008632895.1 Mastomys coucha
AAAAAAAAAAAAAAAAAAACAAAGATAGGGAAAACTAATCTCAACAACAAAAGAACTCCTGGGAAATCACCATCCCTGACCTCTAGCTATATACTATAGAGCAATTATGATAAAAACTGCATGATATTGGTACAGTGACAGGCAGGAAGATCAATGAATAGAACTGAAGACCCAGAAATGAACCCATACACGTATGGTCACTTGATCTTTGCCAAAGGAGCTTAAACCATCCAGTGGATAAACAAATAAACCTTTTAAATTCTCCCTGCACTGCAGAAAAAATATAGATATTCACATGCTGTGCAAAGCCCTACCTATTTACCACTTGAGCTTAATCTATACAGCCTTTCCAGTTTAGGAAAAGAATTCCTCACAACACTTCTTCACTCTCTTGCTCTTCTTCAAAAACTCTCTTCTCACTCTTTAATTATATGAAGGCTGGCCATCTCGGTCTTAATAATACCAAACTCAAATATCTCCTCCTCCCTGAGATCTTTCTTGTCTGTTTCCAAGGCTGAAAAATCCAAACTGTCCCCTCCTTGGTGCTCTACTATACTGTTTCTATTATTCTCACAACCCCTATAATGTAATTTGTACTCATTTGATTCTACAATGTCTCCCACAGTGCTGAGGAAGGTCTCAGATAAATAAATGTTTGATGAATGCAGAACTGTTTTTTAATTAGCATACTAAGTATTGGGTTTCATTCTGGTATTTCAAACAAATTTTTTCTCCCATCATTGCTATCCTTTTGTGTCCATACACTCCTTTGCATTTTTTATAGAAGAGCTATATTTTTACAAAAATTTATTGTGGGAGAAAAAAGGTTCCTTGTTCCAACATCTGTGGTATGATGCCACCACACAGCTCACAAATACCCCTGTCATCAGCCTATAATAAGTGTCTAGATTCTAGCTCTGAAAATTACAGGCAATGCTCTGGGTTAGGAGTCAAAATGGAGACAGCCCAGAGGATGGATGGGAAACTTTCCAAGGTATAAAAATATTTCACATCTTCATAAGAGACTGACTTACATAATCAACACTACCCTGAAAGCTGTGAATTTGGCTATATGTAGATTTCTGTTCCCCTCAGAAAAGAATTGTGATATATAACTGGAAATGGGAGCACTGGGTATGAGCAAGGATGGAAGATAGAGAGATCTAGGAAAAGAGAGAGAGAGGAGCAACCAAAATGAGGCATGCATGAATATGTCATAATGAAGTCTATTAGTCTATATTTTAAATTAAATTATTTAAAACTCATCATAAACTAGACTCATGTGTAAAAACAAAAAACAAAAAACCACACATTTATGATATAAAACCAAGATGGCTCACTTTGGGTCTAATCTGAAATCCTCCATCTTAAAGTTTAGCTTCCATATTTCCATAATTACTATGCAAGCTTCCAAGGGAGCAAATCAGTTGGCATTCCTATCCAGCTGTAATGACTCTAAATTGCAAGAGTGACAAGAATAGCAAGATATCCTTCACAATGTACTAGTAGCATTCATATCCTGGTGCTAACCAAGGGTTTAAGTCCAATTAGACTTAAAGTCTGCTCAAGAAGAAGGAAATGAAATTATACCTACTACTAGAAACATACCCAACTGTCCAGTGCTAAAGAAGTTGTGGATCTAAGAAAAGAAACTCCTACTGATAGTTTACTAGATTATCATAATTTCAAACTGCGTTCTAAAATTTGTCTTTATACCCAGACATATGTAGAGCTATACCCGCCTCAAATAGCTTATTTGTATAGTCAGCTGAGGCCATTAAAGAAAACTAGCACAACTGAACATAATTCAAAGGTCAATGAATTGTGGGAAAATCAACCCCAATGGATGTAACTATATCACAACTACTGAACCTAAGGCTCAGGGAACATCTTGGAAGAGGAAGCAGAAAGATTTTAAAAGCCAGAAGACCAGAAAGTCTGATTTGAGACTGTGTCTCCAAGAATGGGCCACCTAAATGAAGCCCAAACAATGACAATATCAATAGACACACTAATGAGGAAGATGGAAAAATTCTGACAGAGGCCCTTGTCAACTACATGCAACCACTGATTGCTGAGACAGGCAGAATTCACAGCTTCTAGGACTGAAGCTCCCAATTTGTTATCTAATACCAAGTGGTCAGTCCTGAAATCATAGGTATATCCCAACAAAAATAAACTCAGAAGATTGCACCTATGTTATTTGTGTAACAATAATTAAAACATTAATAATCAAAGAGATTTTTAAAAACAATCAAAGAGAAAAGAAGACCACCAATTTGAGAAGTGAGTAGGGAACATGGGAGGGGAGAAGGAAAAGAGACATGGAAGAGGCTAGGAGAGGAAAGAGAAAGCAGCTCCTTGAAACTGTCCCGCAGTTTCCCGAACCAGGTTCTCTCTCAGTCGAAGGGACAAAGGGACCTGAAACACAGAGTTCCAGAACAAAAGGACACGAAGCCAAGTTGAGGAGTTCCAATCAAGGCTTGCCACTTTACTTTGGGGTTCAGCTTTTATAAGTACAGAAGAAAGCGAAACTGTATCTCTAGGTTACAATGACATTTGCATAACATAAACAATGCGGGAGGAGGGGTCAGGAAAGAGTCGGAACAGAGTCAAGGGGAAGTAAAGGGGAAGCCAGGCTGCCAGGGCGTGCCCGCTCTCTAGCGCGGAGGTCAACAGTAGATGTCCTCAGGCAGTCAGTTTGTTTTCATTCAACAAAGTCCTCAGCCTGTGGACTGTGTCAGCCACTAGGTAGGTGTACCTTCCTCCAGAATCTTTGAAGGTGGAACTCAAGTGTAGTGGGCCTTTGTTTTAGGCACAGCAGGCTTGAACTGATAGTCTCACAGCTACTAATGGATACAATTACATTAAATTTAAATATATCAAGTAAAAGAGAAAACAGCAAAGATAAATAGATAAATATAACAGTGTTTATTTAAGCAAAAATGTCATGAAGAATAATTCCAAGCACATAGAGGTTTTTCATTCCACTCAACATTGAACAGAGCCCTGTTACAGAAAAAATACAGAATGACCCCATGCCTCAGAGCTAAGCACCTACCTGAGTTAGCCAAATTTTCTCATTGAAACATGGTCTAATCATATGACTGACTGTGATTGGCTGAGCTCAGCTGTTCATGATTTGCCAAACACTAGATGTTCAATACAAAAAGTGTTTTATTGAAGTTTGTCAATTATGTCAAGTTGTGACTTTTTCTATATTTAGAAACTTAAGTTAGAAAAAGTCTCATGCTAATAGCCTCCTAATTACTGAACATAACAATGATAATCACAGGCAGTTTAACAGAGATAAAATTAAAAGATATCAAAAAAAGTTACACACATTCACAAATCGCACACACACATACAAACACACACATGGTGTACATGAACAAAAAGGACATATCCCACGTACAAAAGCCAGGCACTTCAGACAAAGATACTACATACTGAAGAAAGCTACCTCTCATAAAGAGAACCCTAAACCAAGATTACAAAAATCAAGACACACTTAATAGATATGGGTAAACTAAAGACAGATAAAACAGAAGATGCAACCTGATTTCTTGAGAAATAGAGTTTTCTAGAATCACCCTTATAAATGTGATCAAGAATGTAACTGTAGCACAGAATTCAAAAGAATCTGACAACTGCACACTAAATGAACCAGTCCCTCAATGGAATAGAGGATGGGAAAGACAATGTGCTCTACCTCCATCAACTAAAGGATCACAACAAGATAGTCCGTGTCAGACTCCAGCAAGGGAAGGAATGAATCCCCAGATAAAGCAAGGGTCAAATAAATTTAACAGATTTAATAAAAATGAGATAAAGGAGTCATAGCTGAAAATTCCTTCTTAATTAATTTTTCTTATACTTTCAACCCAAACCATTCTAGGATCACACAGGAAATCTCCCCAAAGACACTCAATTTCCTTAATTCTTGAAGACAAGACTCTTTAATTCCTGATGGTGAGGGGGAATAACACATCAGGACCACTGGCTTAACTATGCTTAGGAACCACATTTGTAAAAGACGTCAAGTGGAGAAAATATTAAAGAGTTCAGAAAAATGTGGACGGTAAGTTGTTTTATTTATTTTCTTGGTCTCTGCTTTAGAGTCAAAGACTGAGATATATTAGATCCTACCCATCTCCAATATCTGGTCACAGGCTCATAATTTAAGTCCCTTGTTCTAGGAACTCTTATGTAATAGAATCTAAAATAAAATTTCACTAAACTCATGGGATGGGAGAGTCCCATTCCTGCCACCAAACCTTTGTAGTTGTTTGGTTTGAGTTTGGGTTTAGATTGAGTTTTGGTTTAATTTTTGAGGTTGTGTAGCTTTTATTGGTCTGGGGCATGCTGAGCGACTCAGGCTGGTCTAGAACTTGTAGTCCTCCCATATTTGCCTCCCAACTACTGATATTAAAGGTGTTTTATGCCTAGCATATCACTTTTGAGTGATAACTCAACTTGATATAGAATCTGATTCAAGGGGATGTCCATGAAAGATGGGCTCAAATTTTACTAAACAACAAAAAAAATTATACTCTATAAGGAAATTATACTCATAAGGAAAGAAAGACTTCCAGGGAACAATAAAGAGGCAACCTCTATGGGAGTCCATGTGTAGTCCTGGTTAATGCTGAAACAAGCCAGGTCTTAAGAGACTCATGGAGTTTTCTAACAAAGTTCTCGATTCAGTGAGAGAAAGTCTTTTAAGGAAATCTTTGCTTCCCACTCGAAAGGCTAGAGGGAGACAGAGGTGGTACTGTATATACAGCATCATGAGAGCCTCAGTGATCATAAGGCCACATATGTCACACAGCTATATAACCACTAAAGGCTGAAAACAACTTACCTTCATTCCAGAAACATATATGTCAGTACTACCTACAGTATAGAAAACAAGAGACCTACTTAAATGGGGATTGGAGAATAAGAGATGAATTCTGTTTGATTTGGATTATAGAAAGAAATGTGTTCTTTATTTCCTAGGGCTTAAGGTGAACAATTAAAATCATGAGGTAGATTTTGATTCTTACCTTTTAAACAACAGTTACATTTATCTCAAAATCTACTGGAAGACAGCCATTATTGACCTTATATATTCTTAGTTCAATAAATGGCTCAAAACCAGTGTGTTCCAGACACTTGGTACCAGGAATAACAGTATAATATTGAGTGCTTGCTTTGTATGTATGAAAATGTGCAAAGATTTCCAGCCCTACACTAAACTAGGTGTGGTACAAAGTTGTCAAGATCTTCCTCAGTTACAAAGTGAATTTGAAGGTAGTCTAGAACATGTGAAACACAAAATTATAAAGCAAGAGGGACTCTTAAGGGCCTTCATGACTCTCTCCTTCTTGCCCTTTGGCCTTTCATGTGATAACATTCCATTCAGTTTTCTCAGACTCCTCTCATTACTCTCTCATTGATCAAGTTGAACACTTCCTGAAGTTTGTTTCAGTCCCTAAACAAATGATTAAACCAAAAGCAGAGGGAGCTAATTCTCCAGTACTTCAACATTTAATAAAGGGTCACAAAGACCTGCTTTGTGAACAGCAGTATTTAAGAATATGAGGCAAATACCAAGAAATGCAAACTCCTTTACATTATAGGCCCTACACTAAGAGTTTAGTATAGTATAGATTATTTAAAAATGAATAACCAAAATAAAGAGTATCCAATGGCAGTAAGTCCCACAAAGAACAATGTCAGAGGCTGACATTTTAATAGGTGGTATGTTAAGGGTATTGATCTCTCTTTTTTTTTTTTTTGAAGGTCATATTTGAGAAATGATATAAAAATATAAGCATAATATTTACTAAAGCTGTGCTATTCAAACTTTAATACTTCAGTTACTTTAATCTTGTTACTTTCTTGTATCTCACCACTTATATCACATATAAACAAAAATATATCTGAAAATATTTATTATCAGCAGAGTAAACCTTTTTAGTGTTCTCAGCACCCTACTATATATTTAAAAGGTTATCGTTGCTGTCTGTGTGGAGTTATTTTAGGAAGTGGGAGACAGGCACTATGACCATTGTTGTACCTGAAATAGCACAGGCAGACCTTCACTCAGGCACTTCTCAATGTACTGTAATCATGTGCAGAGAAATGGAATTTTTGACACATGGAAAATCTTAACAAATCTCATATTTCTTGTTTCTCAAAATGAGGTGTGTTAGATGAATAATAAAATTCTGGGGACTGCCATATAAAAATTGATGTGATATTAAAGCATGTAGAAATTAAGAGGGAGAAAGGGTGCCTGAGAGGTTTCCATTTGAGCAAGATTGCAGTGGGTGATCTGCCTATATACTTTGTAATAGAAGGGCCACGTCCTTCCAGTTGGAAGGGATTTGTGATCCTTGAAGAGTGATGGTAAATAGGAATTCCTAGGGCCTAAGTTAAGAGATTGCAAGGGTCCAAATGCCTTCTTGCATCCTTTTATGGGTTTGTTTTTCATAAGTAAAATTAGTTTTGGTCATTAACATATCTGATACTTCTTTATATAAATATATTTTGCTCACTAAGCCATGAGAGAGAAATCAGTGGTTGTTAGACCTTAGTTTGTAAGTTCAAAAAATCTGAAATGGAAATCAAATAAAAATCCCCCAGTTGTAACAATTGGGTTACACACTGTATAAGGGAGTAGCCCCCTGTCTGCTGGCAGCTCTGGGCAAGAGGAGAGAACCAAATCTCTCAGGGCTGAGCAGGATGGAAGTGTTGCAGACCCAATCAAACACACCTGGGCAGGGAGTCTGTCAAAGCAGGAACTCACTTAATTAAACTAGGCACTTGCTTAGATAGAGAAGGCAAGGAGGTGAGGATAGGGTTACGGGGTGAGTTGACATATAGTGTGGTATGAGATGACAAGAGGTGTGGGTACATCTCGAGGGGCCTTTACAAAATTGAAACACCCAAAATAAATAAATAAATAAATAATAAAATAAATAAAAAAGAAATTGACACATCAGCAGTAGTTAGGCAGAGGCACTCTCCTTCAGGTCTGTACTTCGTGCTGAGTCATTCTCAAGCAAATGACAGGTCTCAAAACTCAAGCCAGGCTCTGGTTTGTCCTCAAGGCCTAAACTAAGGCCAAATAGGGGCCAATGGGGAGGAGTGGCTACACTCTCACTTACTCAGCACAGAAACTAGTAAGGCCTCTGACACTGAGGTTTTCTCCTCCACAGTGCAGGGACCTCCCTCCTTTGAGCTTGTTCCCAGTGTCTATGCTCTGGTCATCTGCATCTAGCATAGAATAAGAGTGTTGCCTCCATGGAACACATTTTGGGTTGAGTTTCATTGCCAGTTTTTATTTAACCTTGAGACTGCAGGACTTGAATTCTATTCTTGAACCTCTCTCCAAAACCTAACACTGGAGACACCAGTCAACTTATGACCTCAAAAGAGTTTAAATAAGGAGATTTAGAACTTAGAATTCCTGCAGTCTGTTTGTGATACTGAAGATCTGACATGCTTTGACTTCCCACGAAATGTTCTTGAGTCTTGGGTTCCATGGCTTCTGCTAAGTCACATACAAAAGAGACACATGTTTACTGCTTCACTGGTCACAAGAGTCAATGTATAAAAGAAACCTAGAGATCTAACAACAGATGCACAGATAAAGAAAATGGGAGACGTGTACAATTTTAGTCAGCCATAAGGAAGAAAAAAGTGACAACATTTTCAGGACAATGAATGAAACTAGAACTAACACATTAACTGAAGTAAGCCAGACTCAGAAACACAAATATTGAATATGTATCTCAGAGTCTGGAAACAGATTTACATTTACATATACCTGCACATATGTGTGCTTAGCATACAAAGGTAGAAGGGAGGAGACAAGAGAAAAAATGGGGTACATGTGACATGACATGTGACCTAACAGCAAAGTGGCAGGCTATTTTTGATGAACAAGAGCAAAAGGATGGAGATAAGAGGGGGCCATGGAAGGCTGATGAGGACAACATATAGTGATTGATATGTACAAAATAGAAAGTGCCATGCTGACACCTGCAGCTACTTTGTTTGTCAGCTAAAAAATAAAAACAGTAAACTACAAAGAAGACTTGTTTTGTTTAGTGTTGGGAAGCTAAAAATATATAACAAAATATCTCAATATCTCAAAATGAACAATCTTAATACTATAGTCTGGCCTTCACTCCATCCAATCCTTTCTTCAGCTGTAACCCTCTGTTGGGGACCACACTAATCCTATCTGTTTACTTCCACCTACACTGAGGAGATCCCTCTTCATATGTGCCTCCCAACCCCTAGACAGCTCCCTTGCCCCATTACTCCCTATACCAACCTATGACTATATCTTACATATCTCTAACTGAAATTAGAAGACCCTTCTCCACCTGTACAAATGCCTGTCTAAGTAAGTCTCAGTTATAATCTGGGCTATATGCTATCATTACAGGATTTCTGAAACCCTTTAAGAATAGTAAAGAATTTAGTACTCACTCAGCCTGATGCTATTCATAGCTCCTTAATCCATATTAACTTGTGAAAATGGTGATGAGCATTAAGTATGCCACTTTTGTGAATGAGAATTCTTGAAAAGAAACTGTGTCATCAAATGTTAATTGACTGGAACTTCTGTGATGTGGAAGAGGTGGGAATATTCCATGTCTAGAGCCCAATTATATTTTATCTTGGGCTGTCTTTAGTCCCTAAGTAGTCATTTTCTGGCCATCCCAGTGAAAGACCTAGCATCCTGTCACTAGCAAATTCAAAGTAAAAAAGAAAATTTAGAATGAATTGACTCAACAAACCCTACTTTTCATTAATTAATTGACTAAGAAGAACATCTGAGGTCTATACCTGAGATGCATTGTTGTAAACTACCTCTCTGATATTCCCAACAACATATTTGAAAAGTGTCTTAATGACTTTCTTTGTTCTGTTTAAAAAAAAAAAAAAGCCTTCATTAAATTGCCTTCAAATTTGAACATGGAATTTAGGGTTCCTGGGCCAGGATAACTCATATTTGACTAAAGAATAAACTATCTCTGATTCTTTTTAAGGTATGAATTGTGTTTTTTAATATACACATACATGATATAGAAGGGAGAACTGATATTAAAATCTTGTTGCCTAATTGGTTCTTGATTTGGTCAATAAAGAAGGCAGGAGCTAATTGCTGCGTAAAGAGTGAAGATAGGACTTCCAGGTCCCTGGAGAAAAAGGAAACAAAAACTTTGGCTCAAGAAGCATTCAACAACCATGTAAGTCAAAGATGCAATATTTGATGACTAATGGTATAAATCTGTCTCTAGACACTGTGGATAATTTGGAAGGATTATTTTGGTCTCTTTCCTGATTTATTATATCATTATTTTCACCCATGACTTATGCCCATAAATAAGATACTACACACAAAAAAAAAAAAATAAAACATGAATACACTAACTCAACACCATAGAAACCCACTGAAAAGAAAGGTAATTAATACAAGGCAAACTTAACAGTAGCTCAATTTAAACAAAGAGAAGAAAACAAGCCAACAAACTCTGCCACTTCCCACATCTAGAAATAGAAATAATTGCAGATATTGCAAAGGAGAGAACACCACCAGATTCAGAGTTTTGTGGCCGTAAGATTCAAAAGAGAACAAGGCATCAGATGTTGTTGTCTTCAATGTATTTCCTCTGAAGGACTCTCATTACTGAAGCTTCACAAGTAATATACCAATTACAGAAGCAAAATAGCCCACTTCCTAGCAGCACATCCCTGCTCCCTGCCACCCTGGTAGCTGACAATGCAGAACACTCTACTGTGAGTGCCATTTAAGTTTGTCCCAGTCACAAGCCCCAGTGCAGGACTTTCTGGACCACAAAGCTTGCTTTTTCTTTCTCTTTTCTTCCTCCCAAGAGCCTTTCAGAGCCTTACATCACCTTGATTGTTTTCACTGCTTCAATAAACATTTCTGAGATCATCTCTCCAACTAGAAATAAACATTCTTTGCTTTCTGGGAGCCTCATCATTGAGTGTCCTGTCTTTCAGTCTATTTACATTGATATTCCTCTTAAAACTTCTCAAACCCCATTAAGCCTTCAAGTGAAGCTAGGTTGAGACTGCCAATACCTTTGAAACTTTCAAATGGGGAATACATTCTTCCATATTACTAACAAAGTTGACACTGTACTATATAAACTAGAAACTCCCTTATAGTTTAAGGTCCTTTAACTCCATATCCAATGACTACAACACCACCTATCACCTAAGAAAGAAGGATGGATACTATAAGCTGGTCTAAAATTTGAGAGCAGTAGACATTTATTTCAGATCCCCTATTGTTTCTAACCCTAACATCATCTGGTTTCTAACCAAATTAATACCATTCTCATTACTGTCATTAATTTCTGTTGTGTTTCCCTTTCACACCAGTGCACTCCTGTTTTTCCTTTCCTATGGAAATCAATAGTATGTCATGGCTCCAGGATTTACTAAAGGTGCTACTTATTTCCCTTGGGCTCTAAGTATGAATCAAAAAGGTTTAACTTCCTAAAAGCCTTGTCCAGTGTGCAGATTACTTTCCTCTCTGCTCACTTGATTTTGCCAACTTGTTTGTGTGCATCTGATACTTATTGAGATGTTGCCAATAAGGATATAAGTTTTCTAAGAACAAATGCAATTATGCATGCCTCAAAGAAGTTAACTGAGACACACTGTCTCCTGTGAAGGGAATACCCTACTCACTAGATTAATGCAAACCACCAGCCACAGGATTGGTTAATGTCACACCTGGATTTCTAACTTTTCCATTATTGCCTCCATTTCTCCAGTGTAACCACAGGAAATATCCTTAGGCTCATACTTTAGAGTTGCCCTCTGATTGCATTTCAAAAACCTCAAAACCCCTCAGTCTGTAGTGTGAAATATTAAAAAATGCAATCCATGCTATCACCAGTAAGGCACCAGCATGCCTTGTTCTCATCTTTGGTGGACTTTCTAGCACAGAGCTCTGAAAATGCTCCACTCAGCTTGCTAAATTCCTATGATGGGTCACAGCCATGCCAGCCCCACACTTCAAATTCCGGTGTCTATCTGGGGTGCCCCACCATAGTACCTATTCTCTGGAATGCAGTCAAGTTGTCCAGTGAAAGAAAACACCACACAATCTTAGTTTAGAATCAAAAAGCAATGCAACCTTTGGGCGTAGCAACTAGCATCCTAATAATAAGCCATTCTAAGTCAAACCTTCCAGTAGCAGATCCAAACACATCCACCACCTGAAAAGGGGACCTGCGCTACCTACATTTCCACCTCCATGCTCCCATCCAAAAGCCTCCTCTCTCCTCTTGCCTCCACCATCCCTCCATCTCATACAGAAGTCCCACCTACTCACCCAGTGATTAGATTCTTTATTCATCAGAAGGGTCATATGAAGTCCTGAGTATGTGATTCACTCCTCCCCCTCCCAGGCAGCCCCTCTTGGGGAAGTGGAATTAGAATCAACACCAGGGCTATCCACAACATCAGTCATCTTCCTATACTTGGAATGTCTGATCACACCCTCTTTTTCCCCCTCCATTCTTTATGCACAAAGAAAAAAATATTGCTTTACATAACTTCATCCAAAGCCACAACGGAATCCAAAGTCTTGTCAGATGCTTTGTTCTCTCATTCTAGCCTGACTAAAACATTCCCCTTTGCTTTGGCTGCTGCTGCTCCTGATGCTGGCTACTCTTTTCCCAGTACTTCTGGCTTAGCTCTTATTTCCACATTCAGCCTCTATGGTCCATGTAGTTCAGACTCTACTGATTGTTGAAAATGCCCAATACATTTACTCTTTTCCACAAGCTCTATGAGAGCTACCTAAGTTTTTTTCATCCATATTATTTATTCCTACTTAAACCTTCATCTGTTTTATTTCTCCTTCTTCCTAAAGGGCTCAGGATTTCTGTTACACAGTCTAGTATTTCCTTCATTGTGTTAGTGTGAATGAGATTGGCTCCCATAGGCTCATACATTTGAATGCTTGGTCTCCAGTTAGTGGAACTATTTGGGAAAGATTGGGAAGTGTGACCTTGTTGGAAGAGGTATGTCATGGGGAGGGGGAGCTATGACATTGAAAAATCCCATGTTTTATTCTATAAATAGGTTAGGACCATTTTGTTGTATGGTCTTTGTATATTCTATTCACCTTTCAGTCAGTATTGGACATTTTACCACTTCCACATTTAGGCTATTAAGAATAATACCAGTCTGTGCCCAGAGCCAATTCTGTGCCACAGCCCCCAATACCCAAATACAGCCAGTAAAGAGCTGCTCTCCCAGGAGTGCCAACACTCCTGTGAGCACAGGAAGGACAAGCCACAGTCAGAGACAATAAGACCACCTAACACCAGAGATAACAAGATGGCAAGAGGCAAGAGAAAGAATATAAGCTACAGAAACCAAGGCTACTTTGCATCATCAGAACCCAGTACTCCCACCATAGCAAGTCCTGGATACCCTAACATACCAGAAAATCAACACTGATTTAAAATCACATTTCATCTTGATGATAGAGGACTTTAAGAAGGACATAAATAACTCCCTTAAGGAAGTACAGGAGAACACAGGTAAACAGGTAGAAACCCTAAGGGGTTACAAACCCCTAAGCTCCATTGGTCTTTTCTCTAATTCCTTCACTGGGGACCCTGCA
>NW_022196906.1:7139929-7158653 GCF_008632895.1 Mastomys coucha
AAAAAAATGAAAAAAAAAAAAAAAGGTAGAAACCCTTAAAGAGGAAATGTTGGACCATGAAAGGCAGTCTGTGTTCTGGTTGAGTGAGGCTTACTCTGGAGACCCCGTAGAAAACTTTACAAGGGATGGAACCATGAGCTATGCTCCCAAACACTAGGCTCCTGACACCATGAACCCTCAACTCCATAATCCTGTGGCCATGAGTCATGTAGGGCAATGTCCCAAGCTTCTGGAATTCTGGCTGGATTCCACCCCCACAGTTACCTGGCTACAGCAAGGCAGCCCATCCCGCTATAAAAGGAGCTGTTTGGCTCCTCTTCTCTCTCTTCCCTCTTCTTCCCTCCTCTTGTCTCTTCCTTCTTCTCTTCTCTTCTCTTCTCTTCTCTTCTCTTCTCTTCTCTTTGCTTCAGAGAAATATTAAATATTAGAATATTTGCAATGTGGTTTTGAGTTAATTCTTGATGTTTTAGTCCAATGTTTGACTGGCTTATTGATAGTTTTGTTTTTGAAGCACAACATGAGCTATACTGAATCATAGATCTTGGAACTTATATGGGGTTCTGGAGGCAATTTATTTAATCCATGGATACCTATGAGAATAAACACAAAAGTATTATTAGATACTATCTTATAAAACAGTACCAAGACACACCCAGTTGGTAACCAGTCTGATGGAATGTGGGAATTTAAGTGGTTCTCTGATAATGAGATTAGGACTATGTCATGATACCATATCATTTCATAAGCAGTATCTTACATTTTTTTATGAGTATTGACAAGGTCAGAGACATTTGGAGAAATGAAGGTGCACCAATGCTTCTAAGCCCTGTACATATGTCCTCATTCTAGGTGACTAGATCATGGAAGTACTGATCTCTATGAAGTATAGTGCTCTGGAAGTTTCCAGAGTGAAAGTATCTAGAGTCTTAATCATATTGTTCATAGTGATGGTTATCACTTCTAGCTAGCCAGAGAGCATGCAGGAGTTTCTCATCACTTCTTGTATGGCTCAAACTGCAGTATGTTATCTCAAGGCACAATGGTGGTACACGTATGATTTGATGCAGAGGCTAAACCCAAGCTCTTAGCATCCTTTTTATAGAGTCTTCAGATCCAGTGAGAAAGGAAGGCTGATGTCTACAGTTGGGTGTGAGTTTTAGTACTTGAGAGGCAATTTGGGAGTAAGTCATTTATGAGTGATGATAAGGTTTGAAGAATCCAAATAGTGTAGGAGGACAGTTGAACTAAAGATCTGAAAATGCAAATCTGCCCAATTCTCTCAAGTAGCATAAGCATATTTTATGGGCATACAGGCGAATGGAAGAGGTAGAAGTTTGCTGGTTTCTGCTCCCTGCCATATGGATGCACGAGGCTGATTAGAACTTTGCATCTGTATGGTTTTAGAACTCTCTGCTGACTTTACTCCATGGTCTAGTTTTTTGATTAAAAAGTTTATTTTCTGTGAATTAATAATGAATAATTCAAGTAGGCCATTAGAATTAACAGTGAAAATGATCTATCAACAGAGTGAGAGCTTCAGAAAAGGGTATCTGTGAAATTGAAATCATATAAACAACAACAACAATAAAAAGCGAAGACACCTCTTCTACAATGATATTATTATATCTTCATCTGAGCTACATAAAAAGGCTCCTTTAAAGTGGAGGAAGTGGCAGAATGCAGAAGAGAGGGTATGACAAACAAAAATTATAAGAAATGTCAAAGAAACAAACAAACAACTCACTGGATCCCATCCACAGTTTTTGAGTATGTTTTTATGTAAATGAAGAAGATGGGAAGAAGAGGGAGGGGTAAAATAGCTAATAGTAAATGACAAATTAAAAGAAGACAACCTCTGAAAGGATATCCAGCAAACAAAGGAGAAAGCATACATTTTGGTCATTGGGGAAATAAAAATTAAATTCATAGTAAGATGCTATTTTACTACTTTAAAAATAGTTATTATTAAAAAGACAAGAAATATTGATAAAAGGGAAATAAGAATCCATTGCTTTTCTAGTAGCTCTGTAACATGATACATCTGTCTGGAGAATAGCTTTGAAGATCTTTAACAAGTCACATATAGATTCACCATAGATGCTACAATATAGTTCTTGGGACCATATGAACAAATTAAAAACCTATTCACACAAAAGTATATAAGTTTATACTGGTATTCTTTTTTTATTGGATATTTTCTTTATTTACATTTCAAATGTTTTCCCCTTTCCAGGTCTCCCCTTCAGAAACTCCCAATTCCATCCCCCATCCTCCTGCCTCTATGAGGGTGCTCCCACACCCTCCACCCACTCCTGTCTTCCTGCACTGGTGTTCCCCTACACTGGGACATCGAACACCCTCAGGTCCAAAGGCCTCTCCTCTCACTGATGCCCAACTAGGCTGTCCTTTGCCACATATGCAGACAGCACCATGGGTCCCTCCATGTGTATTCTTTGGTTGGTGGTCCAGTCCCCAGGAGCTCTTGGGGGGAGGGGTGTCAGGCCTGTTGACACTGTTGCTCCCTCTATGGAGCTGCAACCCCCCTCAGCTCCTTCAGTCCCTTCTTCAACTCCTCCATCTAGTTCTGTGCTCAGTCCCAATGGTTGGCTGGGAGCATCTGCCTCTGTATTTGTTAGGCTCTGGCAGAGCCTCTCAGGAGACAGCCATATGAGGCTTCTATCAGCAAGCGCTACCCAGCATCCACATTAGCAATACATAGAACTTTTTTCTTTTTTTTTTTTTTTTTTTTTTTTTTTTTTTTTTTTGTTTTTTTTTTTTGTTTGTTTTTCAAGGCAGGGTTTATCTGTATAGCCCTGGCTGTCCTGGAACTCACTCTGTAGACCAGGCTGGCCTCAAACTCAGAAATCTGCCTGCCTCTGCCTCCCAAGTGCTGGGATTAAAAGCATGCACCACCACTGTCTGGCTTTCTCTTCTATTAGATTCAGTGTATCTGGTTTTATGTTGAGGTTCTTGATCCACTTGGACTTGAGCTTTGTACAAAGTGACAAATATAGGTCTATTTTCATTCTTCTACAGACAGCCAGTTAGACCAGCACCATTTATTGAAGATGCTTTCTTTTTTCCATTGTATATTTTTAGCATCTTTGTCAAAGATCAAGTAACCGTAAGTTTGTGGTTTTATTTCTGGATCTTCTTTCATTGATCAACATGTCTATCTGTGTACCAATACCATGCAGCATGGTATGTACTCATTAATAACTGAATATTAGTCAAAAATTCAAACAAAACAAGTACAGAATACCCGATACAATCCACAGGACTCAAAAAAGTCAACAAGCTGAGTACTCAAGTGAGGTCGCCTCAGTCCCACTTGGGAAGGAGAAGAAAGCAATCACAAGTGGGGATGGAGGGAGGGAGGGACCTGGGAGGGAAAGTGAACAGGGGAGGGGAGTCGAGGGGGAGAGAGGAACCTGATCTGGTATTGTGTGAGGGAAAAGAACTGAAGCCCTGAGGGCGAGCAGAAAGAATGGAAACAGGTAACCTCAGGAGGTAGGAGGTTGGGGGGGGGATGCTTCAGAATGCACCAGAGACCTGGGAGGTGGGAGACTCTCAGGACTGGGACCTTAGATGAAGTGCCCAACAGTAGGGAGAGGGAACTTATAGAGCCCACCTCCAGCAGGAAGACAGGGCATCAAATGAGGGAGGGGGGCATCCCACAGTCACAACTCTGGTCCCAAGGCCTGACACTATTACTGAGGCTATGGAGTGCTCACAAAAAGGGACCTAGCATGACTGCACTCTGGAAGATCTAACAAGCAGCTGAGTGTCAGAGGCAGATAGTTGCACCCAAGCAATGGCCAGAAACAGATGACCTCTGTTGTTGAATTAGGGAAAGAAGCTGAGGAGGAGGAGGGTGATCCTGTAGGAGGACTAGCAGTGTCAATTAACCTGGACCCCTAAGATCTCTCCTACACTGGACCACCAACCAGGCAGCATATACCAGCTGATATGAGGCCACCAACACACATACAGCAGAGGACTGCCCAGTCTGTGTTCATTCAGAGATGTTGCACCTAACCCTCAAGAGACTGAAGGCCCCAGGGAATTTAGCGGTCAGGTGGTGTGTGGGGTGGGGACATGGAGACAAGGGGGTGGAGAGGAGGTATGGGATGTGGAACAGTAGGGGGAGGGGAATAAAATATGGAGTGTAAAAAATAAATAAATAAATAAATTTTTAAAAGAAGATGGAATAAAAAGGACTTTTAACATTTAGCATTTATTATCTCTCCCCCCTAATTCATTAACTTTTTGCACAACATTCATAAGAGCTGTTAAATTAAAGATTATTACATTTTTAGTTTTGAGCCTAGCCTTTAACAGCTGAGCCATCTCTCTAGCCAAATTAAAAATTTTTATCAACTCTGTGGTTAATTTCAAAACCTAATATGTAAGATGCACTACTGTGTTTGCTTAAAAGTTACGGTTGAAATTATTTTATTAGACAGCTATCTAGTTGCAACCAATTTCACTTGAGTGAGATGTGATCTCTTTGTTCAAACACATGTGTTCATGAACAAAGGGACAAATTTCTATTTTGTATTCTTTCACCTAAAAGTGGCATTAAAAACAGACATAAATCAAGGCCAAAAGGATGTCTCCGTGATTAAAAGCACGTGATGCCCTTTCAGAGGACCGGTGTTCTGTCTTTAGCACGAAGGTCAGTTCAGGCAGTTCTCAGTGGCCTCTTACCACAGCTTCAGGGAAACCAAGGCCCTCTTACGGACTCTGGGTAGCACACACAATGTGGGTATGTGCACACATACAATAAATTTAAAATAAATACTTTGTTTAATTGGTACAAATATAAATCAAAAGAGCAACTAAATAGGAAGTTGAGGAACCCCAACAATTTTAAAGATATCTTTTTAATTATGTGCATGAGTTTTTCATGTTAACATATGCCACATAGGCGTAGGCATCCATGGAAGCCTACAGAGAGTGCTGGATCCACCAGAGCTGGAGTTACAGAGCTGCAAGTTATCCTATGTGGATGCTGGGAACCAAATTCTAGTTCCAAATAAATAAGCAAGTATGGTTACTAGTGAGCCCCTAGTGAGTTTGAAAGTAAAAGGTGATGATGAATCACTGTGATTTCTGTTTTTTCATTGTTTTAGATTCAATGTACTGGCTCATCACTAATATAAATTCTAGATTTTTTGTTAGGTTTCTAAATAATAATTATGTTTTATTACTGATATCTCATAAAAATAAATTTCAATATTCTTCCCATCTTGGGAAGCAAAATTTTAAGAAGAGAAAGGAAATTTCCCTACATTTTTCCTTGCCCTGTGAGGCAAGTGGAAGTCTGAGCTCATGAGATTTGCAGTAGGAGGCTCCTAAGGGAGGTTTATAATCCAAACAACAATAAAAGAAGCTTGAGGTCTTCTGCAGTATGTTAAGTATAAAGTGATGGCAGAGAATAAAAGAGGATTTAACTGGGAGAGTAGGTGGCCCAGACCAAATGGCAGTGAGAAATACTTCTCTGCAGATGGAAAAGGCTGTCTTAGAAATAAATCTATCATCCTCCATGGCTAGTCATAAAATAAAAGCAAAACACCCACTAGAAAACACAAAATGTGCAGACAGAAAGTTCTAAGTCTTAGTCCACAGTAAGTAAAAAGTGGGGTGACATGTCCCACACAACCATGTAGAGAATCTGGGCTCACATCCTCATCCAAATGGCTCAGATAATAAGAGATACCTGGGAGCCCTGGTGACTCACAAATTGCTGATCAGAGCCTCCTGGGCCTGAAATATTCTGCATAAGGTCACTTTACAGGTCACCTTTCATTTTTCATGTGGTCTGCTTTTGTATCCATTTCACCTTCCACCATAAGGAAGTTAGACGTTACCTGTGTGGGTGCTAAACAACCCTAGTAGCTCCCTCCATGTCACACTTGCCTTTTTTCAGCTGACTGAAAAGTATACAGACAGACTTTTCTGTCATTATAGTGATACCTTGGTCCCAGGCTCTTGCCAGAGAAAGTCTGCTCACCCTTGAGTAGTTTGCTATTTAACCCTTAAAAGTCAAGATCAAAAGTCAGACAGTAGGTATAGCATATATAGATGTGATGTGAACGATAAGTCTATCTAACTCCTTTGCTGTCTCTGTAGCTGTCTCTTATTCTCTCTTTCCCTTTCTCTCTATGTCTCTATCTATCTATCTATCTATCTATCTATCTATCTACCTCCCTTTCTCTATCTCTATTTCCCCACCAATAGTGGAGCCCAAAACTTCAGTCACCAGCTGTCATCCAAGATCCCAGTCATACACCCACATGAGCAGCTGTTCATAATTCAGCCCCAGAGGAATGTAGTCTTGAGAACACTAGAGTAAGTAAATGGAGGGAGAGTGACAGCAGAGCAGGAATATTTGGGTCCAGTAAACCTGTTGGTTCACCATGCTGGGCATGAATAGAATCCTTTCTTCTGTCTGTCAGTGTCCTCTCTGCTAGGGCCTAATGTCTTTACTTCTCCCCCAAGAAGTCACACAACAATGAGGCACTTTTTAGTATATAGGTGGGCTTTAATTTATAAATAGTCTAAATTTTACAAATGGTCTTAACTCAAGCCTGTGTTTTGTACGTTAAATCTTAGAGTCAAGTGTAGAACTGTACAGAAATATGCATGTGCTCACCTCCTTCCAGGACTTCTTCCTTTCCCAACCATATGGCTCAGGTTGACCATGTACCTCCCAATTACAATTACCTACAAACTGCACAAAGATTGTTAATAATAAAATTCTCATTAACATCATTGGCATTTCATAACCTGGATGATACTCTCAGAAACATTTCCCAAAATATACCCTAGCTTCATAGGAATTTTCAAAACTCCATCCGATGAATTATCATTACACCTATTTAAAGTTTGCCCTTTAATTACCCACACCCTCAGGTCATGTTGATAACTCTAGATTGCTTTAATGCCAATGTCATTATGTAATTTGAATTTCAGCATACCGAAAATAAGTTTCTTTTTCAATACGTTTTAAAAAAAAACTTTCTTTCCTTAGCGACATAACTAATGAGCCACCAAAAAAGCATGTGTACAACAAGGAAAGATATTAAATAACAACTGACATAGTCAAATGAAAAATTGCCACATTTTGACATCTAAAGGATTATTTTCAATTATTTTTCTTGGACAATTAAGTGTATTCAAACTCCATAATGGGCTATGTCAGTCATCATCATACATAAAATGCTGCTGTGGTGTGCGGGAAGCTTGCCTCCGCATACAAATATCTAAGGACCTGTAATTACACCTCATTAAACCTTGCCACCATCATTTGGAAGTCACATTCATAATATTTAGCCTAAAATTGTACTAAATAATTAAAGTCAATTATTTCCAATGTACTCATGAACGTCTATCTGGGAAGCATTTAAATCCACACACACACATACTCTACATTACGTAGAGGTTCAAGGATTAGTCAATGGTGATAAATGCAATGATGAGAACATCTTGTTTTACTACTGTAAGAAATGTGTGCTAGATTAACTCTTTATTTTATTTTATTTTTAATTATGTGTGTACATATGAGGGTATATACTTGTCACTGCAGGTACACACAGAGTTCAGAAGAGGACTTCATTTCTCTTGAATTGGAGTTACAAGAAGTTGTAAACTACCTGATGTAGATGCTTACATTATTAGGGTCCTCTGCAAGTGTAGTCCCTGCTTCCAGTCCATTGATTAATTTGTAATATGTTTACTATATATGTCTGTTCTGTAAGTAACTAAGTCTTCTCTATTTATTTATTTATTTATTCATCAAAGTTATTGAACTTTGTCAACATTTTACCTAATGCTAAATAGGAGATATCCAGGTAAATGTACAATGTTACCTGATAAGAAAGTGTGCTAAGATGTCACTGATGTTAGCAGCTTCCTTGGCCAGGGACAAACGAGTTCATTACTAACAGCATGAGCAGGAGACAACATGTCTTAGTCAGGGTTTCTATTCCTGCACAAACATCATGACCAAGAAGCAAGTTGGGAAGGAAAGGGTTTATTTGGCTTACTTCCACATTGCTGTTGATCACCAGAGGAAGTCAGGACTGGAACTCAAGCAGGTCAGGAAGCAGGAGCTGATGCAGAGGCCATAGAGAGATGTTCCTTGCTAGCTTGCTTCCCCTGGCTTGCTCAGCCTGCTCTCTTATAGAACCCAAGACTTCCAGCCCAGGGATGGCACCACCCACAAGGGGCCCTACCCCCTTGATCACTAATTGAGAAAATGCCCTACAGTTGGATCTCATGGAGGCACTTCCCCAACTGAAGCTCCCTTCTCTGTGATAACTCCAGCCTGTGTCAAGTTGACACACAAAACCAGCCAGTACACAACATATCAATACTCTCCAAGTTTCCTAAACCTCATTCCCAGAAGGTGACATAAGAGAAACCAATGGTGGCTGCACAGTCACTGGGTTTTCCTGAAGGTGAAGTCAGGCTCAAAGAACTGGATCTGTTTAGTGAACGGAAAGTGTGCTTCATCTTCAAAACAGAAGAAGCTGTTGCAGTAGTCTATAAACAAACCCACCCTATGCTCCGAGGGAAGATACCATGTCTATCTCTGTACAACATCCTTGAAAAGACCCAGATCAAGGACAGCTAACACAGTGTTTTTGTACTTCTACTCCTAGGTAAACTCATGAGAGACCTATAGCACATTGTCTCCCAACATACAGCATACAAAAAGTAACAGTAGCAGACTTGGAAGGATGCTCTCAAATGAAATAATGTACACGACCAATATCTATATCCCCTCTTCTTATCCATCCCTCTCACATCATAGCCCACAAATGTATACAATTAGTACTAATTAGAAATATCTTAAGCCTATAATAACCATTTTTAATATGCTGAGAGTAGTTGTTAATGGTTAAGTGGCTACTCCATAAATTTTGCATTTCTCTGTAAAAATTATAGAAGCACAATAGGAAGAATAGATGAAAGGAGTGGAGGAAAGAAAGTGGGGAAAATGGCTAAGGACAGAAGAAGAAAAAAGATAAAATGGGAGGAAAGAAAGGAGAAAGTGGTAGGGGCAAAGGAAGGAAGAGAAATAGGGAGGAAGAGAGAGAAGGAAGGCAGATTAGAATCTATTCTCAGCTGTCCTCAAGATTCATAAACACATGGTAAGATTTTCAGCTTCATAAGTCACTAAGGAATGCTAAATGCATGAACCCAAAAGATAATAACTCTATAACAATCAGATCAAAACTCCCCTAAAAGAAAAAACTAGAGGACAACAGAAACTACACATAGTAGTGCAACAGCAAACTGGTACAACCAGCTCAGAAAACTCATTTTTATTGCTCTGCTAGGGTGGAAATTCCTATTACATAGCAGTGTTACTTCCAGATTGTGTCCACAGAATTGTAAACCAGAAAATGCAAGTGAGCTGGAGAGATAACCTGTTCCAGCACGTACTTGCTTTGCAAGCACAAGCACTTGAGTTCCATCCCCAGGACCCAACTAAAGGCATGGTGGCTTTCACTGGAAGTCCTGGTGCTTGGAAGACAGAGAAGAGCAGACTCTTGGGGCTTGCTGGGAAACCATTCTGCTTTGTCTTGGGGAGAGTAAAAAGGAGCTGCTGAGTAGGTATGCTGCTCAAGTTCATCTGAAGATCTTTCAAATAGTGCTTCTGAGATACGGAACAGATGTTGGTAAAAAAATAAGTAGCCTTATTTTACATGCAAAAGGTACCCAGAATCTCATCAATGGTTAATCCAAACAGATAGCAGGCATTTGATGTGTCCTGAATCTTGTATTAGAAGCAACACGCTATGAAGGACAGAGAAAAATATATACCATGAATTTTATGTTCTTACATGCTTTTAGCTTAATGAGAGAAGAAATATTTATGTAGGAAAAAATTTTTAAAATTTCCAGATAACACAAACCACACACAATAATGACAAGCATAAATTGGTACAACAAGTATAATCATATGGTAAACAAAGGAAGGAGGAGAACACAGCAGGAGAGAGAAGTGGAAGAAGGAAGAGAGGAGAGCACTAATTGGATTAATTTCTAAATTTACTGATACAAAATTAAAAGATGGAAAAAAGACCAATACTCTAGAACTGACCTAGATCAAAGCAAGCCAGTCCGTGGTAAAGCTCTGAAGACCAGACACTAAGCAAAATCCAAGGGCAATGGAATCATTGGCCCTTATTCTCAATGTTAACATCCACTAGACCATCAACTTCCTATAAACCTGTGTGATAGCTTTTAGTCTTGCCAAACTCCACTTCACTCTTAACATGCCAACTTTAAGGATGGTTCCTCCTTTAATTTTTGATATTTCAAACATAGAGTTCATTTGAGTGTCATCTACTTAAGTCTAATAATTCTCATCTCCCACTGTGAAGTGTGGCAGTTGCACCTGACTGTGAGGATATGTGTCAATAATTACTGTTTAATTTAATTCTAAAATAAGTTCTTGATACATATCACTCTAAATTGCTCATATTATTACATTGCTTAATTGATGTTCCCTTCAAATAGCTTTCTCTATTTGGGTACTACTGGCATGCAATCTGAAGCAGAAGAAAACAGCATATTAAACAAATTCACATGAATTTTTACAATTCTACGTGAGTGACAAGAACAATTCTGATGAAAGAAAATATTTGGGGATTTATTCTTTAAATTACCATTTGTCATAATTCTGTTTAATATATTCCATCTCCACAAAACATTTCCTCTGTGTTTAGTGATACTAACAGTTCAGAGATAAAACTCAGTTTCTGAATTGCACATCTTTTAACATCTGATATCAGGAGTTTCCATTGGAAAGAGGTCTTGAGACAGCTAAGAGAAAATTCTTCTGTGGTGGTCTAAATAAGATGTCACTCATAAACCTTACACATTTGAATACTTAGTTCCCTATTAGTAGAACTATTTAGGAAGGCTTAGGAGGTATGGCCTGGTAAAAAAAGGTGTGTCACTGGGAATGGCCTTTCAGAATGTTTCAGAAGATCATTCCTAGTGTGCCCTCTCCCTCCTTCTGCCTGATCAAGATGTGAGCTCTCAGCCATTCCTGCCAACATGCTTTTATTCTGTCTATGCACTCTAATCCTCTGAAACCACAGGCCAAACTAAATGGCTTTCATTCATAAGTTGTCTTGGTCATGGTATTTATCACAACAATAGAATCCTAACACTCTACCTAGCAACTTCAACAATAAAGTCAACTTTATTATAAATTCTCTTTAGTGATACACACACACACACACACACACACACACACACACACACACACACATACTTTTTTCCTGATTGACAAATAAGTGAAGGTAACAAAGCTCATGATCCTGACCATGGAAGATGACTCCAAAAGTTTGTTTGAAACCAGCCTCACAAGTATCAGAGAGTCAGAAAAAGTTCAAACTTCCATCCAGTTGAGTGTCAGAAACACATTGATTCATTTAGAAAGCACTGAGGAAACAAAGATGAATGTTGCAGAGACATTTCCCTTGAGAAGACAAATGTTCAAGAAGACAATGGAAACATCCTAAATCATACTGGCATAATATGGTCATAGAAGAGCTATCAACACAGATTCTAGTGAAAGCAAAAATGGTGAGGTTCTCAGTAGAAGCCACAGGGACCAGAGAAAGGTACATGCTAATGAGCTGGCTGGCAAAGGATTACTATAGATAGGATATAAGGAAACTAAGGTCCAACCAAAAAGCTTAAGTGTTTATGCTATCTATCTATTTACCTATTGTGTCCCAGTTCCATTTCTATAATCTCAAGAAAGAAGAATGAAGGTTTTAAGTGTGGAATTTCTCAGACAAGTTTTCCATCTGATTCCACTTCTGCTTAGAGTAAACAGGGGTAGTGTCCTCCCTCCCCTCCCAGGCTTTTGGCCAACAGCCTGAGGGGAGAAATTCAGAGGAGGAGAACAGGGTTCAGAAGGCCATGAGTATGGACAGAGTGACCTCTGGAGACTTCTGCAGTGAGGCATTTCTACTCTTTTGTTTCAGGGATAAGGTATATAAGGGCTTCTGTTGGGGTATGGGTGGAAAGAGCTAATTGGTAATGGTATCAAGAAGCAGAATGGGCTAATTGGTTATAGTACAGCAGCTAAGTATCATGTAGGCAGGAAGCAGAGTGGGACATAGGTGCTGTTATGCAGGATTGTAGAAAGCTCTGTACAAGGTCACTTTTTAGACAAGGCTATCCATCTGTGTTCGGGGACATGCTCTAGACAAAGTCAGGCAGAGACAAGGAAGTTGCCTGAGAAAGGGAGTCCCCTATTTTGCACCAAGCTCATGGGGAACTGCTACCTCAATAGCAAGGCTCCCCAACAGAGGAGAAGGCTGAACACAAGGGAAAGGAATCACTTCCAGTTCCCAACTGTCATCATGGTGATGGCCACTTTAGTAGTGGCCACTGAGTACACAGCTCATTAAGTTATAGCCCTGAACTCATGACTCTGATTTCAGCAGCAGTGCCTCTCTCCCCAGCGCTGCATTGTAGTGAGGCAACCCAAAGGAACAGAGAAAGATCTTTAAATTCCAAATGTCTAGAGCTAACATTCCACATGGAAATCTAGGAATCTGCAGCCACCAATAAACTGAACTTCTCAAACTGAAGGGGTCTTAGGCTATCTTGGTCTTTACAGAGCTACATTTCACTTATCTCCAGCGTAATTCTAAGAACAATCTATGTCAACCATACAGAATTTTGTGACCTTGACATCTTACAGATCATCGTGATGATCTACTGCATTACAACAATGCTAGTCGGGCAAAGGAAACAGGAATCAAACAGAAAGGATCCATTAGGAAAATATAGGTGTTCCAAAGTTTTAACCCCGGGAAAATTCAGGGCACTTGCAGCTGTAGAAGAGACAGCCTCTCTCTTTCTCCAGGTAACCTCTCTCTCTCTCTCTCTCTCTCTCTCTCTCTCTCTCTCTCTCTCTCTCTCTCTCTCACACACACACACACACACACACACACACACACACACACACACACACATACACACACACACTTTTAAATTATGACATTTTCTTCTTTGCTTTCATTTATAGGTGAGAGTGAATTCCTGCAGTTAAAAGCCTCTTACTAAAAATTATCTCTAGATTTGTAACACACGCAGAGCTGGTTCCCACATTGTGTTCCTAGTTCTTTAAACACCTTCCATAGAAAGGAAATGAAATAAAATAAAAACAGAGCCCATAGCTCCAGGGTGAGTTCATGTATGATCATATGTGATACATGGGTTCATTATTTCATATGCTTCCCAATCTGTTGTGAGCTTCCCGGAGCATGCTGAGCCTAGTAGAGACAACTGTGAGGGCAATATTTGCATGAAGTGCAATTAAAAGGACATGGGAATCCATCCTATATACAGACACTAAACCCAGACACTATTGCAGATGCCAAGAAGTACTTGCTGACAGGAGCCTGATAGAGCTGTCTTCTGAGAGGCTCCATCAGAGCCTTACAAATACAGAGGCAGATACACTTAGCCAACCATTAGACTGAGCACAGGGTCCCCAATAGAGGAGTTAAAGAAAGGACTGAAGGAGCTGAAAGTGTTTGGAACCCCATAGGAAGAACAACAATAGCAACCAAATAGACCCCTCCCCCAGAGTTCCCAAGGACTAAACTACCAAGCAAGGAGTACACAAGGAGGGACCTATGGCTCCAGCCGCATGTGTAGCACAGGAGGGCCTTGTTGGGCATAAACAGGAAGAGAGACCCTTGGTCCTGTGAAGGCTCAATACCCCAGTGTAAGGGAATGCCAGGGCAGGGAGACGGGAGTGGGTGAGTGTAGGAGCACCCTCATATAAGCAGGGGGAGTGGGGATGGAATATGGAGTTTCCAGAGGGAAAATCAGGAAAGGGAATAACATTTGAAATGTAAATAAATAAAATGTCCAATAAAAAATATATTTTAAAAGGGAGATCTATAGGGCAAGAGTAGCTATATTCATTGCCTTGGCTGAGGTGATCAAATGAAGAATATGAGGGTTACTAAAGCCATAAAATCCTAGAGGTGAATTCTCAACAGCAAAAATAGAATAGAATGCCAAATGAAATGAAATAGAAGTAACTAAGGAGCTTAAATATGCCAAAACAAACTGAGGGTGAGATCTGACATCAATTCCATTCCAAGGTAGATGGCCAAAGCTGATCTGCACAGAGATGTTCCCCTCTCTGCATTAGCTAACTCTGGCCTTTCCCACTTCCATGTCAACTCCTAGTCTCCATTTTAACATAAGGTTAAATGTAGTCAAAGCTAGGATTCTTAATGAGTTTGAGATCCTAGCACCCACTGGGTGTGAATCTACAGATGTAGACATAAAACAGACAGGAGGTGAGATGACCCAGCAGTTAAAGGAGCCGATTCTTCCAAAGAACCTGAGTGTGGTTTCCAGCATTCACACTGATGGCTCACAAGCACCTGTAACTGTCTCCAGAGGATTCAACACCCTTTTCTGGCCTCCGAGGTTATGTGGACTCAGGGGACATATCCCCACACAGACTGACAGACATGTCCATATATTAAGAATAAAAATAAATAAATCTTTTAAAAGCAAGCACATGTGACTTTCCCATAGAAAGCACAAAGGTTCTCTGATTGGAGCCCAAATACCTGAAAAAATAAGTACTACTTACTCAATTCTTTCAGTCAATTGATGAGCATAGAGAAGGAGGCAGAGATTTCCACTTTTTTAAATGTATGAGAATATGTGGGTTCAATAAGTAACCCACCTGTCAAGATTAAAATGTCAACATTTCAAACTAAAACATTTGTGTAGTAGGCTTATCAAATGGTAAGATTACTACTCTAAACATCCTAACAATTGCCTTCCTCTCAGAACGTCTGAAGATAGAGAACTAGAGGAAGTTCTGTTCGGGGCGCACATCACACAGTATATTGGGCTAGCTGTGGTTTTCTATATCGATGCCTTTCACATACGTTTTGTTGTTACTTCTGTTTCATAGATGTCATTTAGTTTTAGAGTGAGCAAACAAAGCCTGAGAATAAGCTACCCACTATCAGAGACATCTGTGGATCTCATAAGTGGGTGTCTCTGTGCAACTATGCAGACCAATCCGACTCAAATGAAATGAAAAAATGTAAAGGAATAGAGTGACCATAGCCTCCATCTGCAATACAGACTAATGGGTACTGGTTTTACGTTTGGACAACCTAAGACCCATGATGTGTCGAAAGCAAGAGCTTCATTTTGCTGGAGAAAATGAGTTCACATTAATAATCTCTTACTTTGCCCTGTGTGGTGATATGTTGTCAGAGGTTGGTGGTCACGCAAACACCACCACCACCCACCCCACCCCTCCGGGGTAATTGACTTTCTCCATTTTGCCTCTCAACAACTGACCTTTACATGTATATATAACTTTCTGCCAATGCTATGGGGTAGCCATTCGATTAGCAGTCATTAAGAGGATCTGCTACGCTCTGAAGTGGGTGTGGGTACATTATACGTATCGTATTAAGTGGCAGAAAACTGATCTCTAAGCTAGAGGCCATGGTCTAGACTACTGTATCTCATATAGCACAGGATAACATCTCAGAGAGGTAGAATAAATTAGCATAAGTATATTTGATCATTTTATAGTATCAAGTGAATGCATTAATAAGTAAAAATTTCAAGAAATCTTCTCTTTAATTCATGAATCATATTAACTATTAATATCAAGAGGATGGAGGGAGGGTACATGCTCCAACTAAAAGGCATCCTGTGTAGAATTCATGGTAAAGGCCTTTCATGCAGCAGCCTACCATCGTGGAGAGATTCCCTGGTCCTGCATACCAATCAGCCATGACAGTTGCTCTCTCTTTTCCAGATACTATTGTATGAAAAGAAAGAAGACTTCCATTGACTTGGCAAGCTTAGCCCCTCCTGCCTTCCAGTGAAGGTGTGAGCCAAAGTCTGGAAATACAGTCTTAGAAAGCAGGAGTCCCTGGTAGACACCAGAGAGAGAAGGTTTCTTTAAAAAAAAAAGAATGTCAAGTACATTGGAGAGGTTGGGATTATTTCACTGGAACTACACGGGAGAGATTTCTGCAAAGAGCTGGTAGCTTAGTCCTGCACTCAGCTGATTTGTTTAATTATAGGAAATCTAAGGTGTCCCATTAGATCAGGCTCTACTGTATAAAGCGACAGTTTTGAGAAATCGAAATGACTCTGAAATCTGAGAAAGACGTCTGGCTTCTGTGGGTGAGCTTATCTCCTGGGCGTCTTCCCAGCTCAGCTCTAGTGTCTGGAGTGATGTTACCCCAGACACAACAGTTATTTAATCTCACTTCATTCTTCAATGTCAGGGCACATTCATATTTTATTAGTAGATACACAGTCCATTACCAATTTTTTCACATGAATAAATGTGCAGTTGTACTTAACTGCATGATTCCTTTTATTGTTCTAACTTCATGTTAATGTTAGATATCTAATTGTAGAAATCGGTGTTCTTCTCCTTTTCCACTTATCATTGTCCAGTAACACTGAATAAAACAGTGTCTTCTCAATTCATTAAACAGGAGAACAAGCTATATGCAGTATTTAGCAAGAGTTAACCAAAAAGAAACAGCTTTTATCAAGAAAATATTAAAAAGCTATATCTTAAACTATTTAGAGTAAATGCATACTATCACAAGACTATTGTAATTTAACTAAAGTGCTGGTATTAAATGGATGTGCTTATTGTCAAACAATAATAAGTTTTAAATGACCATCAAGTAAAAAATATAATGAACTTAATTCACATGTCATAGTTCTGCATTTGTTACAGTATTTGTGGTGGGCAAATTTAGAATATGCTGAGGAAGTATCAGCTGGAGCAATAATTCAGCAGTTAAGAGCATGTGCCATTCTTGGACAGGACCTGAGCTCAGGTGCCAGCATCCACAAGGGGTGGCTCATAACTGCCTGCAACTATGACTCCAGGATTCTGATGCCTAAAAACTCCAAGGGAACCTGCATTCATTTGTGTACTTTTACATACAGACACATACACACAGAGATACACACACGCACACACACACACACACACACACACACACACACACACACGAACATTATAAAAACAACATTTGGAAAAAAAATAATATCTCAGTAAGACAAATCCCTCCTTCATATTCTTAGTTCTATGGACCATTTCTGTACAGGCTTTTTAGTAATGTACCACCCAAATTATACACAGCACAATAATTTCACTGGACATTCACAAGCCAGGAGTTTTTCTTGTACTCACCCTGTGAGAGTACTTCTGGCAGAGAATCCCTTTCTTACTGAATACTTTGCTAAATACACTCCACAAACACCATAGCACTTTAGAATTTAAGTTTAGAAATAAACTTGAAAATGCTTGTGTTACCAAAAGTAAATAAAGACAAAATGCAAATTTCATACCCTATACAAACAGCCATCCACCACCAAGCTCAGCACTATGTGGAAGGTTTTATAAAATGTACCTAGCAATCCTCTGTCTCCTATGTGATCAATGACCTGAAGCAGGCACCACACATTGTTGTTATAAGACCTGGGTGTCCCTCAGGCACCTCAGTGTTTGCTGCAATGGAGAGGGGTCTACAAAGCTGGGCTCCAGACCCTTTTCTTGCCACCCTTCAGTTAGGGCCACTATCCTTGTTCCCACTTACTCTGAAGTTGACCCTCACCTGCCTCACGTCGGGGAATCTTAACTGAGTGGAGGGGTGCACACTTGTAACCCCAGCATGTGGGAAATCATCCTTGGTTACATATTGATTTTGAGGCCAAAACTGGAATATATCAGATGCTGTCCCCTAAAACGTTAATGGATTAAGGATGAACTTAAAAGGTCTACTGTGCTTGCAAATGTAAGCATCCCTGTCAGGGTGGCAACATGTCAACAGGGAGTTCCCTTCTTCCTGGTATCCTCATTCAAGAATGTCCAGGTGTCCCATTAGACAAAACAGAGGACAAAGACTGATGAGGATGCATTTCTCAGGACTGACTGGCCATATTATGGTCTTTTCCCAGATACAATGTAATGTTTCAGAGGCCCAGAAACCTATCTATCCTGTTATTCTTTATAGCACAAACCCAGGAAATGGACACTAAAAAATTAATTAGCTTGCCTGACTTCTGTCTTTACCCATGAACTTTGAAATCACCTTAAATTCATGAGTGATGTTTATTTGGGATATGGGTGCTCAACCCGGAATGCTGAGCGCTATCTATTAAATGGGCAATTTAAAGCGTTCTCAGCAGGGTTGTGAGATTGGACTGTTTTATACAGTGAGTGAAAATCAATGATCTGTCTATGCCTATCACAGCACGACACATCTCTGATTGAATCTTCTCAATCAGCTTATCAGACATACTACACAAGGATAAATTTATCTTTACACTCTCTATATGTGTCACTAAAAATAGCCTGAGGATCAGTATAACCTAATGAGCTAAGACTGCCTGATAAACGATTAGAATGTGCTCCTCAGTTGAAGCAGGCAGCCTCGCCTTTAGCTATAGAATGTTTCTAAGCACAGATGAGGTCACTAGAATCGGCTTCCAAAGTCATACCCATGCTATTCTCACACTAGCCAATTGCACTGTCTTAAGATTTAGCTCTCAACTTTATTTGGATGTCTTGGGAAAACATCTACAAAGACTATTTGAATCATAGTTATCATGTGAGGTTTTATAAGTTTGTTTTCTGTACCAAACC
>NW_022196906.1:7158663-7193162 GCF_008632895.1 Mastomys coucha
CACAAATACATTATAGAGGTATTTATCTAAATATGTATGATTACTTCATTTCCTTGTATGTGAGCACATGTGTATGGGTGCCCACTGAAGCCAAAAACAGGTATCAGGTTACCTAGAGCTAGAGTTAGAGGCAGTTGTGGGCCATCGATATGAATGCTGGGAGCTGAGCTTGGGTTCTTTACAAGAGCACCAAGAACTCTTACCTACTACGCCATTCCTCTGGCCTCTTAATTACATTTCTCTGGGGAGAGGAATGACTTGGGAGATGAGGTTCATTATCTTTAGAAAGTTTCATACATGTATACAATGTATCTTATTAGTCTCAATTAACCTTATGATTAGCTCTTTCTGAGTCACCTTGGTTGGTTATCTTCACTAGAGACTGCAGAAGGTGAAATAGTATGTTCTTCTGTTAAATTACTCACATGAAAATCAAAAAAAAAAAAAAAAAAAAAAAAAACAACCCTTGCAAATCCCTAAAAAGAAAGAAATGAGATATCAGGAGGAGATCTTATTTTAAACATAAGAAAAAGTAAATTCTGAGTACAATTTAGCAAATTTAGCAACAGTTTCATTTAAGTTTGTTTCCTAATCTGCAGAGCCCAGCTTGCTTGGCCCTTGTGGGGACAGAGTGACATGGTTCCAGACTCTGGGACAGGGCCCTGGTGTGAGCCTCCACAAGCATCATAGCTGATGTAGATGTAAGACTTGTTTGTGTAATAATGTACATATTTTCTGGAACCAGTACTAGCAGTGGAGGACTCTTTCCTTTCAAGGAATGACCTCCCTATTAAAACTAATGACTCCATGCTAATTAGAAACAGCAGGAATCCAAGAGTAGAGGGTGTGGCTCAGCAAAATGGTAAACACTGGGACCTTCAGGACAGCCCTTAAGGCTGTGGAAAAGAACTCTAAAAACATGAGTTAAAAACATATAATTTCTCAACTATGCAAAAAAATAAGGACTCATTTATGAATTATGAATCTAAAGAAACAGAGATTGCTGGAATTTCAGACAAGTCAGCTTCTCTGAAAGATACCAAGGCAGGCAGATTCCTGAGTTCAAGGTCAGGCCCAGGTGTGGTAGAAATGATAATTTCAGCACAGGATCCCACTGAGCTAGTTTAGCGTCCTTGTGTAACTGAGGCAAGCAGATCTCTGAATTCTTTTGCAGTGTTAAAAGGAAATATGTGCTTGCTGTCTCCTAAGAATCAAGGAGCTAGATTCTCTAGATTCTGATTCTTAGGATAACTGAAGAGAATAAAGAACTGAATTGAAATGTAAATAAAAAAACTGGGCTTTTGGTCAGCATGAGATGGACTAGCAGAAAGTAATAGCAGCTCTTCTTTAGAATTTTTCTCTAGGAAGAGCTGAGCTGTCTGGAGATCTCTGGAGGGTGAAAACAGCTCTTCAAGAATTTTTCTGTCAAGATTTCTGAGTTGGTCAAAAATTCTGAGAATTATATAGAAGAGTAACACAGCTCTTTTAGAACGTTTCTGGCCTTCTGATTTTGATCAGCAAACCCAGGAATTACTTTTAGAATTTCTTCTAACAGGAATTCTGACTTGGTCAGAAGACCCAATAATTTTTTATAGCAGTTTTTCTGACTTTTGTCAGAAAACCCATGAGCTATCCAGAGAGCTTTTAGAATTTCACTAGCAGAGAGCTGTCTCAACCAGAGAGTTTTTAGAATAGCAAGAAAAAGCTGTCTAAAGCAGAACACACACAGAGAGAGAGAGAGAGAGAGCACTCTGAAAAGCCACCTCAGCAGAACTTAGGCCATCAGATCGGACCCACAATTTGACTTTGAGTCATTTCTTTTCACCGCTCCTAGACACCTCTTCTTTCAGAAGCCCTCTCCAAGCTGAGGCTTGTTCTTTTGCAGGTGGCATCCAAACAGGGACTGAGAAAGGGTAGGAAGTATGGCACCAAGCTATGGGGATACTGATATGCTCTGTTATATTGACCCTGCAAACTTTCCCATTGTCTTAGCTTCAAGCACAAAATAACAGTATCAGGTACTGGGGGACAGCTCAATGGTTAAAGCACTTGCCTTGAAACCCTGAGGACTGTATGAGAACCAGAACAGAGTAAACAGGGACATCTCAGGCTTGGAATTTCCTTTGAGCTTAATGAGATAAGCTCAAAAACTTTGGGAAAGTGGTGGAACTCTCCAGAAGGGAAAGGCTAATTAACATTCCTCAGGTGAGAACCAACCTGCAGGTGGGGACACATTCCGCAGGGTGGACCTTTGCTCACCTTCAGACAAGAGAAGTCCTTGCCACCTCATTTCCTGAAGACCAATCAGTTTTAAAAAAGTCACAGTTTTGCCAATTACATTGTGTCTAATGGCTGTTGCCCTGAAAATTGTATAAAAGCTCACTGAACAAGCTATGCAGGGTCACCACCTCTCCTTAGGGTCTGAGACAGCCCCAGTGCACTGGAATATTAAAAATCCTCTTGCTTTTTGCATTGATCAGGCTCCACGTGATTCACTAGGTGGGGTCTCTGGTAAGTTAAGGCTCAACAGGGTCTTACAACTGGAGTTTGGCTCTCAGAGCCCAGACTTAAGCATGGTGATCCACCTGCATTTCCAGTTCTCAGAGGGCAAACATAAGCAATTCCTGATGAAGCCAGCTAGAGAGACTAACCAAATGTGGGAGTTCCGGGTTCAATGGAGCAACTCTGTCAGGACGAATGAAAGGGACCATGGTCAAAGAAATCTGTCTATTAACTGTTAGCTTTGAGCATGGGCTCTCAAATGCCCAGAAGTATATGCATACCCTCACACTCATGTACTCTCTCTAACACGCTCATATGCCAATACTATACACACTTATAATAAGAAAACATAAGATTTCAATAAACTTAGAGAAAAATTATATGGGCTAAGACTATGGCTCAGCAGGTAAAGGCACTTGTGGTCAAAGCTGATAACCTGAGTTTCATAAGAGGTCTACACATGGAAGGAGAGATTTGACTCTCACAAGCTGTCCTCTCACATTCACAAGCTTGCATGCACATACACAAATAGAAAATAAACACAATGTAATAAAAACAGTATAGGGAAATTATAAGTGACTTCATGGGATGCTGGCTGCACAAGTAAAGCGAAAGTTATCAGATAAACATTGTCAGGATGGGTGTGAAAGTAATTGTTCCATGATTGGAAATTGACTTGAAATCATTCATGCAAGCTTTCAAAACATTGCATGTCTACAGGTCTTGTGTCAGAAAATGATTATTCATATCTGTGTGCATATAGAAACCTAGGCTAATAGCACACAAGGATGAATGGAGCAAATGTGGCCACACAAATGAAAGTCCCTGCCTTAGCTTCAGCACAACCCACGTCATATCGATGACACAACATTGGCTTTCTATTGCAAACACACTTGTGTCTCTAGAAGACAGTGTAGATGTTTAATCCTGCTTCTCCCTTCCAGCCCCATGCTCACAGAAATAAGACTCAAGCTCAAATGTATTTATGAATACCTTGGCCATATAGCTAGGCTCTTCTCTGACTAGATCATAACTTAGTGTAGCCCATTTGTTCTAATCTGCATTCTGCCCTGTGGGTGATTACCTGTATTCAGGTACCATGGGCCCATCTTGTCACATCTTCCCAGGTGAGTCTCCCAAACCTGGCTCTATCCCAGAATTCTTTCTGCCTCTCAGACATTCCACCTTCTAGTCTACCATTTCCTATAGACCATAGTTTTTTTTTTAACTGACAGGTGATGCATCCATACAATATAAAGGCTATTTTCTCTACAAAAAGGAAGTAAGTTATAAGGTCTACTCTGAATGGATAACTGTGCTTCTCCCTCCAACTTCAACCCTGTCCTCATTCATTTCACTGTCTATGGACAATGCACTCTGAGCTGTCACCATAAGCACAGTGGCCTCCGAATGGCAAGGGGTGATAGCATCCCTTAAACAGTTTTCAGGTTAAGTGGGAGAAGAGAAAGGCAATAGTGTAAGCAGACAACATAACAAAGTGTGATTTGTTTAAATTGCTAAAGGGATGTTAAAAGATTGAAGGAAAGACAGAGTTCTCAAAATAAAAGCAGAACTTTGTTAGAGGCCTAAAAGCCATCAAGGTGAGCAAAGGACTGAAAATTTTAAGTACTTGGAGATCTGTTTAGCTCTCCAGTGTTCCTCCTTCCAGTTCCAAGTGTATTCTGCCTCTGATTGCATGATGCTTTGCAATGCTCACAGCTACACCACAGCTGTTAATCCATCTTGATTTACTTCATCCATCATTCATGTTACAATTTCTTTTTTTTTCTTGATGCTTTCTTTTAAATATCAGTACTCTAACCTACATCAAAAGAAGGCTGTACTTGTCACTTCTAAGTCTAATATTGTCCAGTATCAAAGCACTGAACAAGAGCTATGTAAATTATTGCCAAATTAAGGTTGAAGGGAGGAATCATTTGTGGAAAAGTAGTGAAACAGTCCACTAGGGAGTCAGTCAATCTACCTAGAATATGCAGTGATGCACAGAATTGATACAGCTGTAATTCCCGTAATGTGCAAGAACCACAGTGCTTTTGCAATACCAAGTAATGGTAATTAAGCCTTGGAAACTGAATTCCATATACCTCTGCTAGCAACTCATTTACTATGGCTATGGCGGTAGGCCTACTATAAATATTTAATTTTATATAATATATATTATATATATTAGTGTAAAAATTTTAAAGCATATTATATTTTACCTTAGTAATTTTAAACTCATTGAGGCTTCCTTCCTGCATCTGAACCTCACCTAACCTACATCTGGATTTTGCTATGTTAACAATAGTTTCTAGTATTTAATGTGATAAGCACTTGGTGCATGATAAATGATATTGCTGAGCAGAATTTTCCAGATTTCCTGAAAACTACAGCAATGGGAAACTTTTAAATGTTCTGTAATTTGATCATGTAGACTCTGAATGAGTCAGCATTCCTTGTCTGGGTTAGAAGTTATCTAACCTGGGTGACAGCTGGCTATTTGATCAATTGTACTTCAAATGTGACAATATGTTTTCTTTCTCTCTGAATTTGTGTCCTCTAGACCATCACATGGTAACCGGAGATAATTTAATGAATCACTGGATCTTGCAGGAGAAAGATGCTTTACCCAAACCTAGCATTACTGTACCACAGTGTTTCTCAAGCCTAGATGAGTCACACACCAAGAAAAAAATTCCTAACTAGGAGGAAACTGGTGGAGTGGCTTAGAGAAGGACGTGAACTTAGCCACAATCCTCTCACCTACTGGTAGTAGTATCAGAGCAAGTCACGAGCGCTCTGATAATCAGCCTCTACCCCAGCAGGTCTCTCCACAAGTGCCGCTCTCTGGATCCAGGTGTGCAATTCCCAGCTTCTTTATTTATTCAGGATATACATCTGCCAAAGTCTTTCCTCACAGCAATGGAAATAGTTTCTCCCCGACAGTCTGGCATCTCCAAACCAATGCCATGTTGCTACTGGTGCTAAGTTCCTCAGGACAAAAAGCAAAGAGAGATGCAGCCAGAGACTCGTATGTCATTCCCAACCAAGCATGGGTTCCAAACAATGTACTACATATCTGAAGCTCCACCTGTGGCCACTTTCTTGGCAGATATCTGTGACTTGAGGGGGGCTTTGCTGGATATATTCTTACAAAGAAAATGTTTTACCATGATAAAGCCTCAGTCCTTCCACTACCAGACTTTATTGGCCACAGAAAGACCCCAGTTCAAAACAATCAAGATGTTCAAAACAACACACATGTAAGGGCTTTTGTTTATGTGGAAATCTGCAGCTATAATCTGCCTTTAAGCTGGGAATGGTTATGTGGGCCAGTGATCTGTACTCTTAGAAGCCTGGAGGAGAAGGAAGGCATTTTATAGTTCATTCTGCATAATGTAATGAGTCTCTCGTAATCTCTCTTCTTTCTCTCTCTCTCTTTCTCAACACACGCATACTCACAAATAAATCTGCCTCTTGTATCACACACACACACACACACACACACACACACACACACATGAACCTGTCTCTAGTATCAACCACACACACACACACAAATCTGTCTCTGATATCACAAACACACACACACACACACACACAAGTCTGCCTCTAGTATCAACCACACACACACACACACAATCACACACACACACAAATCTGTCTCTGATATAACACACACACACACATACACACACACAAATCTGCCTCTAGTATCAACCACACACACACACATACACACACACACATACACACATGAACCTGTCTCTAGTATCAACCACACACACACACACACAAATCTGTCTCTGATATCACACACACACACACACACACACACACACAAGTCTGCCTCTAGTATCAACCACACACACACACACAATCACACACACACACAAATCTGTCTCTGATATAACACACACACACACATACACACACACAAATCTGCCTCTAGTATCAACCACACACACACACTCACTGACACACACACACATTGACACACAAACACACATACAAATGAATCTGTCTCTAATATCAATCACTGTATGAAGCACAAAAGAAGAAAGCCTAGAGTTCGTGGCAGGTAGATCAAGCCTGGCGCTTGGAGTAGAAAGAATTTGAAACAATTAAAGTAGGTCAAAACTCTCCAGTTCTTACTCAGGAAAACTTTATTTCATAGTTCAGAGCAGAGAATTTTTATGTTGAGCCAGATAGCAAGAGCAATGGTGTCTTGCCCAAGTCTCTCTAAGGGAGTCCACTGTGGGAATCCTTGTCGACGGACAGACACCAGTCCAGCCACTACCACTTTACACCTATGGCCATGGCTCCTCTGAGAGCTGCCCCCCGCCCCCAGTGATTGTGCATAGCAGAGACTAGAGCAGGAGTTAATTTGTTACTCAGTACAGAATGAGATCCTGCCTGGAGGCTTCTCATGAAGCTATCCAAAATTCAAAGCAAAGCTTCCATCTGTGGCCATGCAACAAGCCACCCCTCTGTCCATTATCCATTTTAGCTCCCATATCTATATTGGAGTCAGGAGTCTGCTCCTGCTACCTCCCCCTCATCTTCCACAAGCACATTCCTAACACATCCTCTGGATGTCTAAACTCATTGTGTCTGTCCTTTAAAAAGCTTGATTGTTTTGGTATGTAATGATACAGAAAGCATAAAATTATGCCCAATTTCTGTTCATACAGGTGTCATTTTGGTACCTTCATTAACATGTCTGTGTTTTAGCAAGACTGGATTTCTTCTATTATGTTCATTGAAAACTCTAACCATCCAAGCAGTTAGCATAAAACTCAATCCCCTCTTCACCCTTCACACAATGTGGTGGTTTGAATATGAGTGATCCCATAGACTCATATATTTGAATGCTTGGCCCCTAAGGAGTAACACTTTCAGGACATGAGGCCTTACTGGAATAGGTGTGTGACTTTGTTGGAGGAAATGTGCCTGTGTCCAGGCAGATGCTCAAGCTAGGCCTAGTGTGTCTCAGTCTCCTTCTGCAGATCAAGAGGTAAAACTATCAGCTCCAGTACTCTCTACATATGTCATGCCTTCTTACTATGACAATAATGGACTAAACCTCTGACCTGTAAGCCAGTCCCAACTAAATGTTTTCCTTTATAAGTGTTGCCGTAGTCATGGTGTCTCTTTATAGAAATTGAAACCCTAACAGACACAGAAAATATATGTTGAGCAACTTTTGAAGCTGCTCTCTCACATGGCTTTCATTTAATAATCCAAATATATGAACTGCCCCATGAGCCTCTGTGTACATTCAAACATGTTAAATATATTAAAAGGACTCCAGGACTGGTGAAGGCCACACTATAGGTAACAATCAGTTTACCTTCCTCCGATCTTTTATTGAACAGAGTAACTGGTAAAGAGAATCAGCTACAGATCTAGCATGGGCTGTGAGTGTTATTGTTCCAGGGCTTGTGAAAAATAACAAAAGCCAATTTCTCAGTGTATGACATTATCTTCTTAGTATGAACATTTGTGCTATTAATTTGTAGCTCTTGACTTACAATAAGGGCACACTTGTTTTTTACTTTTGTTGTGACCATTATCACATTTCCCTCCTGATTTATTCAAACCCTACCTTGCTATTACCAGATATCAGCAATATCTCTCAACCACCTGAAAGCATGTTTATGCTTCATTCTTCTGTAAAGCTGTCAGTTTCCCTCTTTCTGTTTCTATTTCATCTTGATTGTTCTCATAAGTCTTTCCCTTCTTAAGCTCATGGGATCCTGAGTTCTAATTCTTCATGTCTTATCACTGCTTACAGGTTCTTCATCTTTCATGTCAGGTGCTTCATAAACAATTTTAAAAGGCATCATCTTTGATCTATAGAATTGAGTATTATATAAGATGTCTCCTAGTGTATGAGACATGAGTATACAAAGCTTATCTGGCATGTCCAGACAACCAAATATGCTCCTCTTCTGAACCCTAGTCATGATTTTACCCATTTGGATCAAGGTGCATAATCTCTTGAATGTTTAAGTATAGATGATTGTTTCTTCTTAAATTCCAACTAAATTGGATTTTTTTCCAGGAATATCATTTGCACACTACTATGGGTTCACCACAATAGCTCACTCATAGTAGACATTCAATAATGTGCAAGGCAGTGACTTCTTACCTGTAGCAGACCTAGGCAGGAACTAGCCTCATTAAATCTCCATCTACTTCCCACTTTCTCTATAAAATACACTGACTTTGGGAGCCTTGATAGGTTAAAGTCAAGGACTTTCTGTCAGGAGTCTGACTCCATAAAGAAAGCATAAAAAGACAATAGAAAGGAAACTGAGATGAACACAAAAAGAAATAGACTATTTATTAAAGTTATAATGGAAAACTTCCCAAACCTAGAGAATAAACACAGAGGCATTTAGGACCCCCAATATACATGACAAAAGCAAGACTTCCCTGACACAAACAACTCCAGTGAAATTCAGGGTATCACTAGAGAATGCTTTAAACATTTGACTTCCAAAAAGCTATAAAACCTAGAAGAAACCGAAGAGCTTCTAAATGCACATAACTTAACAAAATTAAAGCCAAAGGTTACAAAAAAACTAAAGTGGACCTATTACAAAGAAGGAAATCAAAAGTCTCCCCACATATAAAAACCTGGATCACAAAGTCACTGCATAATTTTGTCACACTTCTAAGGAATGTCTAATACCATCACTTCTCAATTTGTCTCACAAGATTAATGCCACAAAATTCTCCATGGCAGTGACTGTGCAGCATCTGCAGGAAAGAGCATATGAGTGCTTCACTGTTAGGAGTCTATCCAGCCAGGATCAGCCAAGATCTCCCTGGGGTCTCCCCTGTCTTATCTTTTCTCATGTATACAAAACCTCTTCCCCAGCTTCCACATTCCCTGCCTTCCATTCTGAGGTTGGGGCATCCTTAATATAAACAGGCTGATTTAGTGTAGCAGATGTTTCCATAGTCCAATGTCTATCAGCTGCAGTGGGTTTTGTTAATCAGGATTCAAGGAATTTAAAGTAAATAAAGCACTATGTTATCTCTCTCTTGGGGGGGACTTTGTTACCCTTTCTATTTTTTAGCACCCCTTTTAAAGTATGGTTGGATCTCTTCACAACTACTTGCTCTATAGGATTGATTGTGTGGTATACCTGCAATATGCTTTATATTATAAGTTGTAAAAATTTGCTTCATTTTACTGGAGCATTGTCAGCCTTAATTTGTACAGATATTACCATAATTTCTATAACTTCTAATAAATGTACAATTGCAGAATCAGCCTTTTTAGAACTTAAAGCAGTTGTCCATTGAAATCCTTAATATGTGTCTATAGTATGGTCCACATGTTTTAGTTTGCCAAACTCTGAAAAGTGAAACATATCCACTTGGCAAATTTTGTTTCTTTGGGTAGCTTTAGGGTTACTTCCTACAGGTAATGGAGTTTGGTTATAATAGGATGAGTAGAACATTCCCTTACAATTTCCCTGGCTTGTTGCCAAGTGATAGAAAAAAATCTTCCTTTAAACATTTGTTGTTAACATGGTGTTTTTGATGAAAATCTGAAGCTTCTAGCACATTTCCTATATATAGCTGATCAATTTCATCATTACCTTTTGCAAGAGGGATGTATTGTATATAATATATAGTTTCTATTTCTGGTAACTTATTTTTGTTTTTGTATTTGTTTTTTTAACAAATCCATAATTTGCATCCCGATGCTACCCTTTCCCTGTTCCCCCCTCACAGAATCCTTCATCCCATGCCCCCTCCCATTCTCCTCTGAGAAGGTGGGGCCTCTTTGGGTATCCCCACACACACATCCTGCTGCATCAAGTCTCTACAGTGTTAAGGGTATCCTATTCCACTGAGGCCAGACAAGGCAGCCCTGTTGGGGAACAGATACCATGGTCAGGCTACAGCTTTAGGGACAGCCTCCACTCCAGTTGTTGGGGGACCCACAAGAAGACTGAGCTGCATGTGTGCTACCTATGTGCTGGGGGCCTCAGTCCAGTCAATGTATGCTTTTGGGTTGGTGGCTCAGTCTCTGAGAGCTGCAAGGAGTTAAGGCTAGTTGACACTGTTAATCTTCTTGTGGGGTTCCTATCTACCTTTCAAGGTCTTCAGTCCCTCCCCGCAACTCTTCCAAAAGGTCCCTCGACCTCTGTCCAATGTCTGGCTGTGAGTGTCTAAACCTGTTTTCATCAGCTGCTAGGTAGAGCCACTCAGGTGACAGTTATGCTAGGTTTCTGTCTGTAAGTATAACAGAGATCATTAATAGTGTCAGGAATTAGGTGCTTGTCCATGGGATGGGTTTCCATTGGGCTTCTTATTGGGTGGCCATTCCTTCAGTCTCTGCTCCATCTTTGTCCTTGCATTTCTTTTAGACAGGACAAATTTGGGGTCAAAAGTTTTGTGGGTGCATTGGGGTTCTTAATTCTCCATTGGGTGTCCTGCCTAGCTACAGGAGTTGGCCTTTTCAGGTTCCATGTCCCCACTGTTAGGCATCTCAGCTAAGGTCACCAGCATTGACTCCTAGGAGCCTCTCCCATCTCAGGTATCTGAGACTTCCAAGAGATTCTTTCCAGCCCTGCCAACACTGACCAGCAACTGAAGAATTCCGTTCATTCTCCTGTTCCTCTTGGCTTCTCTCCTGTCTCTCCCCACACCTGATCAGGCCCCCACATTCTCCTTTTTTCTCCCCTTTCACACCTAGTTCCCTCCCTCCATTCTCCACACATGTCTATTTTGTTCCCCCTTCTAAGTGAGAGTCAAACAACCTTGCTTGGACCTTCCTTCTTGTTTAACTTCTTTGGATATGTGGGATATATCATGGGTAATCTGAATTTCTGACTAATATCCACTTATCAGTGAGTACGTATCATGCATGTCCTTTTGTGTCTGGGTTACCTCACTCAGGATGATATTTTCTAGTTCCATCCATTTGCCTGCAAAATTCATGATGTTCTTGTTTTTAATAGCTGAGTAGTATTCCATTATGTAAATGAACCACATTTTCTGTATCAATTCTTTGGTTGAGGGACATCTGAATTGTTTCCAGTTTCTTGCTATTATGAATAAAGCTGCTATGAACATAGTGGCCTTGTGGTATGTTGTGTGATCATTTGGATATATGCCCAGGAATGGTATATCAGGTAAAACTATTTCCAATTTTCTAAGAAAATGCCATCTTGATTTCCAGAGTACTTGTACAAGTTTCCATTCCTACCAGTAATGAGGGAGTGTTTCCCTTTCTCCCCATCTTTACCAGCGTGTGTCATTACTTGAGTTTTTTATCGTAGCCATTCTGACTGGTGTGAGGTGGAATCTCATTGTCTTTTTGATTTGCATTTTCCTGATAACTAAGGATGCTGAATATTCCTTTAAGTGTTCCTCAGACATTCAAGATTCCTCCACAGAGAATTCAGTTTAGCTCTGTACCTCATATTTTATTTGGGTCATTTGGTTTGTCAGAGCCTAACTTCTTGAGTCCTTTATATATTTTGGATACTGGCACTCTGGGATGTAAGATTAATGAAGATCTTTCCAAAATCTGTAGGGCTGCTATTTTCTCCTACTGACCGTGTGCTTTGCCTTACAGAATCTTTTCAGTTTCAGGAGGTCCTGCTTATCAATTGTTAACCTCAGAGCCTGATCCATTGGTGTTCTGTTCAGGAAATAATCGTTTCCTGTACCATTGCGTTCAAGACTATTTTCCACTTTTTCCTCTGTTAGATTTAGTGTTACCGGATTTATGTTGAGGTCCTCAATACACATGGATGTGAGTTTTGTGCAGGGTGATAAATATTGATCTATTTGCACTCTTATACATACAGACATTCAGTTAGACCAGCAGCATTTGTTAAAAATGTTTTCTTTTTATCTGTTGTGTGATTTTGACTTCCTTGTCAAAAACCAAGTTTCCATAGGTGTGTGGGTTTATTTCTGGGTCTTCGATTCTATTCCATTGATCTTCCTACCTGTGTCTGTACCAATACCATGCAGTTTTTGTCACTGTTGCTCTGTAGTACAGCTTAAGGTCAGGGATGGTCATTCCTCCAGAAGAATTTTTATTGTTCAGGATTGTTTTGCCTATCTTATTTTTTTTCCATATGAAGTTGAGAAATGCTCTTTTAAGGTCTTTAATAAATTGTGTAGGAATTTCGAAGGCAATCTAATTGAATCTGAAGATAGCTTTTGGTTGGATGGCCATTTGTACTGTTAATCCTACTGATCCATGACAATGGGAGACCTTCCCATCTTCTGATATATTCTTCAATTTCTTTCTTCAGGGACTTGAAGTTTTTGTCATACAAGTCTTTCACATGCTTGTATTAGAACATCTAGGGCTTGCTTTAGTAGACAAATTGGGTTCTTATGGTGTCATATCACATTGGCTTCTATTGATTATGTTCTTACATCTGCCTTTTGCCATCTAGTTGTCCCTGGTGTTGGCTGACCTGAGTATTCTGGATTGAAGCAGACTTCCTGAGAGGCAGGCAGATCTGTGGGTTGGAAGGTGGTACTCTGATCCATGACTGCAAATGCAGGTGTGGACCAGAAGGAAGACAGAGCTCTGATAGGTCTGGGCAGAGCCCATCATGCTGAGCTTGATGGGGTCCCAGCAGACAGGGAGATTTGGGTGGGAGGATCGCACCTGTACATCTTCTGATCACTTTTTGTAGTTAAATAAACTGTGAAGTTAATTTTGAATCACCTTAAATAAATAAGTTCACCAGTTTCTATATGCAAAATAACTCTCTGGATAGTGAAAATCAGTAACTATATGAATAGATTCTGGAAAATCTAATAATACCACAAGAATGGCATGCAACTCTGATTTTTGAACTGAATCATAAGGATTCTCCACAACCTTGCTTATTTTTTCTTGCTTATACCCTAACTTGCCTAATTTATTTATACTAGTATAAAATTTAGGGGCTCTAGAAATTGGAATCCCTTTTGCTAGTATGAGAGAGAATCTAATTAATTCTTTTCATAAACTGAAGATGTTTGCTTTGTGGGTATTTTTATTAATTTCTCCCTGAAAATTACTTCAAGTCCTTTGCCTATCTTTGTTTTCTGCCCATAAGAAGGCAATGCCAGCCTTAGTAAAACGTACCACGATCTCTGCTGGGTCTATTCCTGTTAATTAACAAAGTCTCATTTTTCTTCTTAAAATCGGTTCAAAAACCTTTTCTATATATGTTGTAATTTTTCACTTTGTGTGTTAAAAATATTCAATCTAAGATAAAATCTTCCTTGTCCATAAGAATTTCTGTGGCAGAATGAATAGAAGCCAACATAACTAAAATACAGGCCACCTTTGGATCAAGACCATCTATATGTGCATCTTGCGGTTTCTTTTTTACTAGAGCCAATTCCTTTTCAGCCTCAGCTGAAAACTTTATTAGACATGGATTTAAGTTTCACCTTGTAAGCTTAGAAATAAATTACTTAGCTCTTGTGTAGTCAATCCAGTTGTTGGATGTAGCCAGTTAATACCTCCCAGCAGTTTTTGAAAATCATAAAGAATTATTAATTGTTCTCTCCTGTTTTGAACCTTTTGTGGTATAATTTCTTGCAGACTTATCTTATATCCTAGATAATTAATAAAGTCTCCACTTTGTATTTTTTCAGGAACACTTTGTAAACCCCAACAAAATAAAATTCTCTTTACTTCATCAAACATTCTTTCTAAGGTATCTCCCTTGAAATCAGTCAGCAAAATATCATCCATGTAATAGTAAATTGTGGACTGAGGAAATTGTTTATGAATTATTTCCAGTGTCTGTTGTACAAAATATTAGCATAAGATAGGACTATTCAACATCCCTTGCGGCAAGATTCTCCAATGGCATAAAATGGTTAAATATGGGAATCATGAAAGCAAATCTTTCATGCTTGCTGTCTGTCTTGCTCTTGTAAAGGAATTGTAAAAAAGCAATCTTTTAAATCAATCACTATCACAGGTCATTCCTTAGGTAACAGGGAAGGTAATAGGATTCTGGGCTATAAAGAACCCACTGGCTGAATAATTTGATTAATTGCTCTCAGATCTGTCAATATTCACCATTTGTATATTTCTTTCTTTATCCTGTCACACCACAATTTTTCCAGTCACATATCATTATTTTTCTTTAACCCTATATACCACCACATTCTAACTTCCTCTCTTAACAACCCCCCATCCAGGACTCCTTACTAATTCCTTGACCTCTGTGGGTATTCTAAATGAGGCAGACATAGGAGAAGATTCAAAGCTAGCATCCACAGATGAGAAAAAACATTCAACATTTGTTTTTCTTGACCAGAGCTACCTCATTCTGAATGGTTGTTTCCAGTTCCATCCATTCACTTGAGGATCTCATAATTTTATTTTTCTTAACAGCCACTGTGTAAATGTGCCATGTCTCAGCTGTCTGTTAATCAGCAGGTTAATATCTAGGCTGTTTCCATTTCCTGATTGTTAGGAAGTAATAAAATCCTTTCGGCTTTGAAACCAATCTTGTCCAACAACCCCACAGTTTTCTATACTTGAAGTTGGCACAGGTTTGAAGGAATCATCTATGAATATTGTTTCTGGTGGCATCCAGGTCACTAGAGTAGCAGGTAAGGATGTGTGTTCTCATTTGAAATGCTTCTATAGCCAGTATTTCTAAAGTAGTCTGCAAAATACACTTAAAGAAATTTACTATAAAGGGTATTCCAGTCAATCTGCCAAACACATCATCAATTGTGAAATGTTAACTATAAATTTAATATGGATTTGAAAATGTCCTTTATCCTCTTCTGGTCTACCTATACATTCAGTTCCTCTGATAATATTTATATCCTTTTATTTCTAAGCTAAGAGAAACTAACTATCTCCTTTATAAAATATAAGTAAATCTTATATTTAGTTTTATGACTACTTGGTAGTTTTGACAAATTTAAGGTTCACTTAAACAGAGTGAGAAGGTAGATAATGTTACAGCTCCCTTCAGACTCAGGAGTGCACATGGAGACTGGGGGTTGTGAGAACACTGGGTCTGCCAAGTGCACTTGAAGATCAGGAAAAGAGGTGTTGAGCACACGCAAAGAAGTAATTATCACAGTGGCTTATAGTGTGGATAATGAATTCAGGAGGAAAGTATAACATCAGCAGGGGAGAAAAAAGAAGTTGCCAGAGTCAAATGGCCATTATTCCTAATGGAGGTGACAGTCAACCTTGAAAGGTATGCTAGACATCACATTTATGCTGGGTGAGACTAAGACTCTAATACACTAATTAGCTTTTCTAAAGTGAATATATAGTTTGAAATTAGTAAGGCTCTCATTCCAACCTGAATATTCAGGCTCTCAATCCAATCCCCTGCCCTTCTGTAATTACCCCTTAGCCCTGTCCTGTCCTGTCCATTCTCAGGATACAACTCCCACCAATTGAGAATTCCCAAATTTTTATCAGTCAAACTTTGTGGCAGCTCAGATTTAATTTTAATTTTTATAACACTGTAAACCGTAAACCCCAGTTTTCCAGAATAATTATTTGCTGTTATCAGAGAGGAAACTTCCTTTTAAACTTTTTAGTTCTGTTGCAAGAGTCTCATACTGTATGGAATGGAGAACAGAGCTCATACCCCCCAAATCCTTTCTCGCTGTCTTTCACTAGATTTCCTCCTTCTATACTCCTTGTTTTCAGACTGAATTTAAGCATACTATGAACAGCTTGTAGATCTATAATTTCCTGGTTCTACACATCAACTCCAAAGACCTCCTTCTCAAGCAGCCTGTAATTCTCAGGTCTGGTTTTTTGACAACTTTCCTTCTCCCTACAAATCTTGTCATGAATCCCTTCAAGGTCATTGTAATGGAGATATATTGATGTGTAATCATAGCTCCAGGAACTGGAGCTTGTTGGGCAAGCTTTGTACGAACTAATTCTTCAGCAAAAATTAAGTAAGACCAGATAAAAAAATATGTCTGTTATTACTCAGAAAATCAACCAAACTAGCCAGGGACTCCTGTTTAAGCAGCCAGACATTATTTTGACTCAAGGACAGGGGACATTGGATGGTTACTTAGTCTTTCAGGTCATGTACAGCCCTCTTTGCAGCATCCACATGCTAAGGCATTAAACCTGTGAGCTTTGGAAGATGCTCTCAAGATCAATAATACCTGTGCTCTCACATCTCTGAGGACACTTGCCACACATATGAAAATATTAATCAAGAGCAATTTTTTCTAACATTGTGTTTTGAAAATAGTGTTATAAAGGAACAAAAGTTTGTTCCAGAGAAAATAAAATAAAGCCTTTTTTGAAAAATGGAATGCAGAGCTCTGACTGTCCTCATGTGTCCTCTGTGTTTACAAGAAGCATGCATATTGATATTTCCCCATTTTCTTTTTACCCCTTAAGGGGTCTGATTTATTCTTTTCTTATTTCATCAGATAATTTTCTCCTCTTACATCTGAGTTCTCAATAGCTGCTGTACTTGGTTTTCCTCTACAGTGCTGAGTCCCTGCCAGTTCTGCAGAACTCATTTGCTGTTGCTGCAAAGTGTCATTTCTTCCTCAAGCCCCAGACATAGTAAATGTGAAATAGTGGGACACAGACACTGCAGACATTGCATGCATCTGCGTGGTTAAGACAAATTTGTCACTAAGAGAGGCAGGCGTTCTGCCAGCTACTAAAACAAATACAGTCATAATTTTAAGTTCAGAGAAGTAAAGACATCCTACACTACCTGTTTTCAGGCGACTCTTCATACCACTGACCATCACTAAGAAGTTAATGCTGGAGAAGAGGGATGCCATTAACAGGGAAAAATTGGCAAGCAACACATCTATGAAAGTATTGCTCAAGCAGAAATAGAAAAACAATATAAAGAGACAGACGCACCCACAAAGGGCCACTCTGGAAGCTCAATGTTCAATGTACATATGAGCAATGTACAAAATACATAAAAATGTAATCTCTGGAGGCACCACATCAAAGAGCTCTAGCTAAACATGGCTAAGCTGGAAGACATGGTTTACATGAATCAAGGTTTGAAATCAATTTTTTTTTAAATCACACAGTTACAGTATCTCAGGTCACCTTTTCTCTAATGCAAAGCATTATCTGTGAAGATTGAGGGATGATCCAAGGTGAGTGAGTAGAAACAAATTTATCCATCCTCAACCAAGCCTGTAACTGGTCCACAGTTAGAACACAAAACTGGTAACAGAATCTGATGTCCACTGCAATACATCCAGGGATGTACAGGAATCCCAAGAAGCACAATGAAGAAATTTTGGGACGCACAGATTCCTATTTTGGCAAATTTCCTATGCCATTCTCTGTACAACCTCAGGGACTGACCTAACTAAAGCAATCAGGGAATGAAGAAAAGTGAGACACACCAACACATGTAAAAAAATGCTGACGCTGGATAAGCTGTCCTCTCTGATAGAGAATACTCATTGCTGCTGCCACTGCCGCTGCTACCCAGAAACTTGTCGTATTTATTTTATACACCTGAATCGAGGAGAGTTTCTTGTATACAGTTGAAGGAGAAGTCAGATTTACCTAAACTTGGTAGGAGTCTGTAGCCTCTGGCTGCAGCCATTCTGAAGAGGAAGCTGTAGTTGATGACTTCTGTACGCACTGTCAATAGTCATAAGTGAATGAGAGAGGAAGGCTTTTCCAATTACCTGGACTGGACCATAGTATGACTTTGCTGTTCCCATGGGTGTAAGGCATTGGGACACTTGACATGACTGTCCTCATGTCAATGAAGCATGTTCAGTCAGTACTTTGTCCATTCCCTTCATTCAGGTATTACTCCACTCTCCACAAAGCACAATTTCACTGAGGAACATCTGAATAAAGCCATGAGTTTACTGGGCTTGTCTCCAGTGCATAGGTAAGGTTTTACTTAGAGAAACACAGATGACAACACCATGGAAAAGCCTCACCCCAGCATGCGTGGTAACGACTTAACTGCACTGATGGCTTCCCCATTTCAGGTCACCTTCTACCGGCCATATATTCTGGGACCCCCCAAGATGGTATGGCTGTCATGTGCCCTTAGTGCAGAATTGCATACAGGCTGCTGGGGGTGGAGAAAGGACCACCTAGACATTCATGTGAGTGTTAGTAATCCTCCCCACCCCTCATTTTATGAGACAACATGAAGAGTCCATAGAAGTGGTCGTGGGAGTCTCTTACAAGCAGTCACATCTGCTCTGGTGAAGACACCCTGCAGTACACAGGGGAGAGCACTCTACATTTGTCAAGAATAATATTTTTTCCTTCACCCATTAACAGGACAAAGAAAGAACTCAGCCCTATCCTATACTTTACGTACCTGCACAAAGAGGCTGTCTCAAAATTAACTACCACAATTTCAGAACCAGATGCAATTTTTGTTCCTTAGTGCTTTTGTTTTCTGCTACTTTGCAGTACTAGAATGAGTGACTCTATTTCACAAGAAAGTGTTCCTTGATGTTTACTGAGATGTTTTATATGCCAGGTACCTTGCAAAGCACTCTATGTGTCTCACGTTATTTAAGACTAGCAATAAGTCTATCAGGAAGATATTATTATCTCTCGCTTATAGTTTTAAAAACAACAAGACTTACAGTGAAGATCAGAAGGCAAATTCTGTGTCTCTAAGAACTACATGCATGAATGTGTCTGCACAAGTACACAAGCATACACTTAAAACACACATATTCATTCCTATATAAAGCTTTTATAACATATAAAAGGCCAATGCTGTAAATATGCAGCCCTACTTAAAATGTAAAATTAGTAGTTCCTTGTAACTTGTAAGGTAGCAAAAAAAAAAAAAAAAAAAAGACTATCTGAGTGGTTAAAGAAAAGAGGCTTGTAAACAACCATATTTAGCTAAATTTTCTGTTGGCTACCAGCACCAATGTTAAAGAAAGGGTTCTTCTGGAAATAGGAGTTAGAAATAGATAGGAAGAGATAGAAGGAGATATGAGAGAGTGGCCACAGAAATACCTACCCATGTGGAAGGGTAAAAATTAGACAGCAGACCTTACTGTTCAGTCATCTTGAATTTAATGCCTCCCCTTTGTTCCCCCAACAGGTAAAATACCTGGGGCATAAACAACTCCCCCCAAAATATGTCCATGTGATAGTCCAATCAGCGACTTCCTTGTTACTCTGTGGGGGTGGAGCTTTTGAATGTAACTAGAACCCGGTTGGAGGCGTGTCGAATAGCAGGAGATGGGCAGAGAGATGTGGCTATCAGAGGCAGGTCTCAAACCAGGAGGGTTACAATTTTCCACATAGGTCTCTGTGTTAAAGGCTCCTTCCCTAGTCCACAGCATTATTGAGAACTGGTTTAGTAGAGCTAATTCAGGAGGTGCTACATAGGGAGATCTTAGGTAACTGAGTGTTTAAGAGAATCAGAAAAAAAGAGGAACTCTCAGTCTCTCTTTTCTCTATTTGCATCCTGGCCAAATATTTTGCTGTGTCACAAACTCCTACTATGATATGAATGCACTTTGGTCATGGACTACCATACTTCTAAAGCCATGAGACCAAGTAAGCCTTGTCTGTGAGTTAATGTATGTGCTAGGAAGTTTGCACTCATTCTGTGGAGAGACTGTATGTAGCATCATTGTGGAAAGCACAGCCAAGCAAAGCTGCTCTCATCATGGTGACCACAAAGAAAGGAAAGAACAAAAGGTATTGTAGAATCTATTTAATCCTAATCCAGCATTTCTACCTCACCTTTCACCATCTAATTCCTGGATAAAAGACTTTCATTGTTATATTTATAGTAAGACTTAATCAGCACAAGAGCTGGGTAGATATCTACCCTCTGTGCTATTAGAATCTACTTTCCTATCAATAATCCCAAATTATTACTTACTATTTTTCATTCAGACTGATCTTAACTCCAATTGGACAGACCTCAGGGCCATGTTTCTCAACTCCTAACTCATGGAGTCTTTCTCATTTCTTCTCCCTCTTCACATTGTTTCCTCTGACCTCCAGGCCAATAACACCAAGCACTACATATCTCAATTCTGCCCAACTATAGGCTGTAGGCATCTTTATTTATGTATCAGAAATAACTTGACTAATACCAACTCATCAGTGAATATATACCATGTGTGGTCTTTTGTGACTGAGTTACCTCACTCAGGATGATATTTTCAAGTTCCATCCATTTGCCTGCGAATTTCATGGTCATTGTTTTTAATGGCTAAGTAGCATACCATTGTGTATACCACATTTTCTGTAACCATTTTTCTATTGAGGGGCATCTGGGTTGTGTCTAGCTTCTGGCTGTTATTAATATGACTACTATGAACATAGTGGAGCATGTGTCCTTACTACATGTTGGAGCATCTTCTGGGTATATGCCCAGGAGTGGTATAGCTGGATCCTCAGGTATATGTCCAATTTTCTGAGGAACTTCAAGACTGATTTCCAGAGTGGTTGTATCAGCTTGCAATTCCACCAGCAATTGAAGAGTGTTCCTCTTTCTCTACATCCTCACCAGAATCTGCTGTCACCTGAATTTTTGATCTTACCCATTCTGACTGGTATGAATCTCAGGGTCATTTTGATTTGCATTTCCCTGATAACTAGAGATATTGAACATTTCTTTGGGTGCTTCTCAGTCATTCAAGTTTCCTTAGTTGAGAATTCTGCTTAGCTCTGTTCCCCATTTTTTGATAGAGTATTTGGTTTTCTGGAGTCTAACTTTTTGAGTTCTTTGTATATATTGGACATTAGCCCTCCATCTAGGATTGGCAAAGATCTTTTCCCAATCTGTTGGTTGCCTTTTTGTCCTATTGACAGTGTCCTTTGCCTTACAGAATTTGAAATTCTATGAGGTCATGGACCACATGAAGCTCAAGAGGAAGGAAAACCAAAGAGAGGATGCTTCAGTCCTACTTAGAAGGGGAAGCAAAATACTCAAGGGAAGTAGAGGGTGGGAGGGACTTGGAAGGAAGAGAAGAGGGGGAGGGTAAAAAGAGGGGAAGAATTAGATATGGGAGGAGATGGAGATGTACAGAGGGTCAGGAAATTGAACAAAGGTGTGTATCAATGGGAAATGAGGAACTGGGGACTAGCAACCTATGCCTAATACTGTTTGGATGTTCAGGAAACAATATCTGGACAGCCTAGAGACCTAGGATAAAAAGAAAGACAACTGATTTAAAAAAAAAAGTCAATGAAATAATTTCTAATGATATTCTGCTATATTTATAGGATCAGTGCCTATATCAGCAAAGAGACATTGTGCAGCAACTGATGAGAGCAGATACAGAGACCCACAGCCAAGCATTAGGTGGAGCTCAAGGAACCCTGTGGAAGAGGAAGAGAAATGATTGTAGGAACCAGAGCAGTCAAGGACACCATGAGAACATGGTTCACAGAGTCAACTAAGCAGGACTTATAGGGGTTCACAGAGACTGACACAATATATAGCCTGTATGGTCTAACCTAGGTCCTCTGTATATATGCTAGCATTGTGTAGTTTGGTGTTCTTGTGGGACTCCTAACAATGGGATCAGAGGGCTGACTCTGGCTCTTTTGCCTGCTCTTGGGACCCTTTTTCTCCTACTGTGCTCAGTCCAGAGTAAGTTTGTGTCTGATCTTATTGTCCTTGTTATGCTGTGCTCAGCTGATATCCTGGGAAGCCTGGTCTTCTCTGAAAAAAAAAGAAAAGGAGTGGATTTAGGGGAAGGAGCTAAGCAGACTAGAGGAAGGGGAAACTGTGGTCATGGTTATTATATGAAAGAAGAATAATTTTTATAATTAAAATGGTTTGAAAGTACTAAGAAATATTTGGATAATAGATTTTAAAACACAGCTAAGTAGAAAGACTATAACTAATTCTTCTATAGAGCAGCAGGGTGATGACGATTTAAATAACCCACTATACACATTGGAGAGCCAGAAGCTACAGCAAAGAAATAGTAAATGTATAAGGAGCTGGGAATTCCAAGTGCCTCTGTCTGATTGCCATACAAAATCCATGTGTCCTGAATTACCACACTGTACCCCATACATATGTGAAATTATTATGTATTAATTAAAATTTTAAGTTAACATTTAAAATAAGCTGGACTAGTAGTACAAGATTTTAATCCCAGGAGTCAGGTGGCAAAGACATGCAAATTTTGTGAGTTCAAAATCAACCTACCTTACATATTGAGTTCCAGAACAATCCTTAACAACTCTAATGAAAGAAAAGGAAACATCAAGAATATATTACCAATATCAAGAATGAAAGCAGGCAATAAGTACATATTTTATTTTAACAATATAACATGATTAAGGAATTGTAGCTTATGTGTGAGTCCCTGGGTTCAATCTCCTAATGAAATGTACTGGAGAAGTTCCCTGAAATTCAGAACATACTAAAGCAAGAGAGGACAGATATCCTGTTAACACATAATTTAAAGAAATTAACACATAATTTAAAATATCTTGGCTGGGTGTCTATACTGGTAAATTTGATTAATCAATAAAGAAAAAAAAACATTTCCATATACTTTTGAAAAAAATAAGGGTGAAAGAACATTTTTCAACTTGTTTTAGAACCTATAAGAGCCTAAATCTCAGCCTGAGAAGAGTTTTGCAGAAAAGCTGCAGTCTAAAATCCCACACATACAGACATGTGGAGCCCACGGATGAAACACAGCAAATATAAGAAGATATTATATAAAGATATTTAAGAACTTCCTATATCAGAAAAGGGAGAGATTATGCAAGGGAAAGCTATATAATTATCTCAATACACACAATAGAGTAGTTAGCCAAAATCCAATTCTACTTCTTGGTTTTATAAATCATTCAGACAACTAGAAGTCAAAGAAGCATCCATTTGATCAACATCTACACAAAACATCTCTAGTTACCATCATGTTCCACGGCAAAACAATAAAACCTTAGTTTCTAAAGTCACAGATGAAGATAAGTATATTTGCTCTCAGCATGGAAATCCAACATTGTATTAGTGTTCACTATTAAGTAAAAATGTTAAATGGGATACATGAAGATTGGGAAATAAAAAAACAAGTAAAACTGCTTTTATTTGGAAATAAAATAAACATATACCTAGAAATTTCAAAGGATTTTTTCTCTTTGTTTGTTTGTTTGTTTGTTTGTTTTTTCAAGACAGGGTTTCTCTGTGTAGCCCTGGCTGTCCTGGAACTCACTCTGTAGACCAGGCTGGCCTTGAACTCAGAAATCTGCCTGCCTCTGCCTCCCAAGTACAGGGATTAAAGGCGTGCACGACCACCGCCCAGCCAAAGGATTTTAATTATAAAAAACTAATAAATCTACTACATAAATTCAACCAAGTCCTAGAATTGACCTTGACATTATTGAAAAAGCAATTCCATTTGTTTATAGTGGTAACAAGCATGAAAGGTTAAAAAAAAACACTTTAATTAATACATTTTGCAAAAGTATAAAAAAAGTCAAAAATACTTGGCAATAAATTTAACAGGATACATAAGAACTTACTATTTAGAAAACTTCAGAATGTTGCTGTGAGAAATTGGTAAGAAGATATATATATAAGATACGAAGTTATCAGTATTCCTCAATTCTCAAATAAGGAATACAGAATGGCTGAGAAGCACCTAAAGAAATGTTCAACATCCTTAGTCATCAGGGAAATGCAACCTGAGATTCCACCTCACACCAGTCAGAATGCCTAGGATAAAGAACTCAGGTGACTGCAGATGCTGGCGAGGTTGTGGAGAAAGAGAAACACTCCTCCTTTGCTGGTGGGATTGCAAGCTAGTAAAACAACTTTAGAAATCACTTTAGCAGTTCCTCAGAAAATTGCACATAATATTACCTGAGGACCCAACAATACCAATACCACTCCTCAGCAAATACCCAGAAGATGCTCCAACATGTAATAAGGACACATGTTTATATCAGCCTTATTTATAATAGCCAGAAACTGGAAACAACCCAGATGTCCCTCAACAGAGGAATGGATACAGAAAATATGGTACATTTACACAATGGAGAACTACTGAGCTATTAAAAACAAAGAATTTATGAAATCCTTAGGGACATGGATATATCTGGAGGATATCATCCTGAGTGAGGTAACCCAATCACAAAAGAACATACATGGTATACATTCACTGATAAGTGAGTATTAGTCCAGAAGCTCAGAATACCCAAGATACAATCCACAAACCACATGAAACGAAAGAAGAAGGAAGACCACAGTGTGGATACTTCAATCCTTCTTAGAAGTGGGAGCAAAATAGCCATGGAAGGAGTTGCAGAGACAAACTATGGAGCAGAGACAGAAGGAAGTACAATCCAGAGACTGCCCCACCTGGGGATCCATCCATATACCCACACCAAACCCAGACACTATTGTGGATGCCATCAAGTGTATGCTGACGGGAGCCTGACATAGCTGTCTCCTGAGAGGCTCTGACAGTGCCCAACTAATACAGAAAAGTAGAGACTCACAACCATCCATTGGACTGAGTACAGGGTCCCCAATGAAGGAGCTAGAGAAAGGACTCAAGGAGTTGAAGGGTTTGCAGCCCCATAGGAGGAACAACAATATGAACTAACTAGTACCCTCAGAACTCCCAGGAACTAACCCATCAGCCAAAGAGCACACATGGTGGGACTCATGGCTGCAGCTGCATATGTAGCAGAGGATGGCCTATCTGGTCATCAATGGAAGGAGAGGCCCTTGGTCCTGTGAAGGTTTATTCCCCAGTGTAGGGCAATGCCAGGGCCAGGAAGTGGAAGAGGCTGGGTTGGTGAGCAGGGGGAGGAAGGAGGAAACAGGGTTTGGTTTTTGTTTTTGTTTTTATTTTTGTTTTTGTTTTTTGGAGGGGTAACCAGGAGAGAAGATATCATTTGAAATGTAAATAAAGAAAATATCTAATTTAAAAAATAAATAAAAAATATGAAGTTATCAAAAAAATGTCATACATCTCCATATTGATCAATAGATTCAATACAATTCCTGTCAACAGCCAAGTACATTCTTGATGAAAATTTGCAAGCAAGTACTAAAATTTTTATAGAAATACAAACAATCTACAATAAAAAAGCAATTCTTAAAGGTACCAAGCTGATAAGAAGACACTGTCTGAATACAATTCTCACCATATGAAACTATAGTAATTAAAATGGTTTCATGTTGGCTGAGTCCCAAAGAAGATAAATATATGAAGCACGGTGTTTCCATTTTCTTGTAATTGAATCATTCCCTCCTGAAGACCAGAGGTTCACAAAGCTTGGGAAGCTAAGAAAATCTCTGAGGTGCAGGAAGGTCCTAAAGTTACACAATTCACAAGCACCCTGCCCCTAATAAGAAAGACAGTTAGCAACTGTTGGGAAGAGAAGACTCCCGTGTGCAAGCTACCTGGAGGCCATGCTGGCAGAGGCATAGCTGCTGCTCTCTCCACTGTCCCCATGCTGAGGACAGCTAAAGGAGAGTCCCTCTGAGTCCCTGGTATTACTATAAGTCACCCCTCAGTGGTGCTCTCTGAGTAAGATACAGACTGACGGATTCACCAAACAAAGCTCTGGTTGAATCACTTGTTTAGTTTGTCACTGATGTTGTCTGTAGTAAATAGAAGTTTGTACACCTCTCTCTAAGAAAAAACCACACAACAGAACAGAATCATATCCAGAAATAAGTGAGGCCCGCAGAGGATTCCTAAACAGAATTAAGGAGCATTAAACATAAATTTAAAAAAACAAACTCACAAAGATTTCTAATTTCTGCTCATCAGACAGTACTCAGAATAAAGTGATTGACTGAAATTTAGAGCATGTATACATAGAAAAATAATTGTGCCAAATTAATGGTACTGACAGTCAAATTAAGAACAGGTAAAAGAATTTGGACAGGTTCTTTAGAAAGCAACGTATGCACAGAAAAGATGTGCACATGAAGAGATGTCCAATTTTTGTCCATCCTCTGATATGCATTAAAACCAGCATCTCTAGCTGTATATTCACTACAACAAGTGCCATTAAGTGTGACATGTTGAGGAGCCTCACCCCAGAAGCCAGGGCAAGAACATGAGGCAGAAACTTGGAGCAGAGTCGATAGAAGAAGGCTGCTTGCAGGCTCACTCTCTTGCTTACTCCTAGCATCTGTTCACCTAACTTTCTTGACCAGCTCAGGTTACATATTTAATGCTTTATTTTCCATAATGGGCTGGACTCTCCCACATCAATCATCAGTCAAGACAATGCCCTACATTGTCCACAGGCCAAATTGTGACCTGGGAAATCCCCTAATTCAGACTCCCTTACATGATGCTGGACTTGGACAAGTTGTCCCAGTTTGACATTTGTTGCTGTGATAAACACCATGACCAAAAGCAACTTGGGAAGGAAAAGGTTTTCTTATCTTAAAGTTTACAGTGCACTATCTAGGGAAGTCAGGGTAAGAGCTCAAGGCAAGCACCAGTGTCAGGAACTGAGTTAGAGATAAGAGAGCTCATACTCACACCCCAGAACCCTCTGCCCACAGTGGGCTTGGTCTTACTACATCTGTCATTAATCAAGAAAATGTCCCAGAGCCATGCCCATAGCCCAAACTGATGAAGAAAATTTCTCAGTTGAGATTCCCTCTTCCCAGGCATGTCTAATGGTTTTGTTAACAGAAGCAAGCCAGCAAACAAGTTGAAACCTGAAGCTAATGAGGACAGGGCCTTTCTTCTAATCTTTGTCACTTCTCTGTGCATACCTGTGTTGATGCGTTTAACACACTTCATTAGAATGACCCCTTCACACTTCCTATCTCATCTAATTATACACTACCAAATGACAGTGGACTATACCATATAGTGGAACACTATTACTCAGCACGCATCTCAAGTCTTAAACGTTTATAGGTATTCAGAAATATTTGATGAACACTATTGCTGTTTCACCTTGAAGAGGAGGAACTTTTGTTGTAAGAGATGCTGGCAGAATATCCAGCTGATGATGTCACACAAAGGATCATAATGAGTTCTAGAGACAAAAATCATAGTCCTAGAGCTTAACAAAGATGGCCCGTGTACACTCTATTTCCACTATGTGTGATGCTTGCCTTCAGTGTTTCAGTTTGATTTGTTCTTTATTTGCTTGACTTCCGGTTCGCTCTCTATCCTCCTCCTCCTCCTCCTCCTCCTTCTCCTCCACATGACCTAGAGAATACGCATCTAAAATTATTTTCTTTTATAAAGATATTTATTTTTATATTTATTTTGTGTATTTGTATGTGCACATAGGCATGAGAGTACAAGTGCTTTTTGAGGCTAAAAATGTCTTTGAACCCCTCAAAGTAAAATCGCACATGGTTGTGAGCCACCAGACTTGAGTACCAGGAACTGAACTCAGGTCCTCTCAAAGAACAGTGTGTGCTCTTAACCTTTTAGCCATCTCTTCATCTCCTAAACTTATTTCCTTAAAACTAATATTATGTAATATCTCTTTCCCATGTAAAAATACCCCTCCTTCTTAGATCAAAGCTATTTTAATAATGAGTTCTTACTATATAGTAAGGTGCATATATTAACTTAAGTAATTCTACATTACTATAAAAAAGAAATCTAAAGCCTGCAATGACCAAAAGAGGGAAAGTTCAAGATCATTTTTTTTTTAACTCACCCTTCTTGTGGCTGGTTCTAACTCATCCTTCTTGTGGCTGGTTCCAAACTGCTGCTTATGGCCACACCAGTGGCAAAATGACTAACGTGAACATTGCCCTAGTCGCTGTCCCACCGTGGACCAGTGAAAGAAGAACAGAGTATGTATGTCAGGTGTGTATACCCATTCCGTAAATTGCACCTGCCATGGCCACTCACACTTCCTGGGCAGTGGTTGACTCACAAGGCTGCAGAGGCTACCAGGAAGCCTGGAATGATCGGTTAACCAATCACAGTGCAGAAAGGACAGAAAGGTTTTGGTGGATGGCTCGCACTTTTGACTTTATGTGGATTTACCAGAATTTGTTCCAATTTTTCTGTAATACTGTCTCTATATTTCTTATTTGTTCTTACTGCTAGTGTTATTTATACTGATTACAGAAAATAGAAGTAAGATTCAATAAACACCTTCACTTTGCTGTCCTCTGCAGGCTGAATCCTTACTTTCTTGTTGTTTTGGGCTTTTATTGGGTTTTTGTTTTGGTTTGGTTTTTGGTTTTGTAGAGGGGTTGTTTTGGTTTGGTTTTTGGAGGGGTTGTTAGTTTGTTGTTAGAGTGTAGATAGGCAGGCTCTTTTATTCCCCAGCATTCTTGAAACAGCAATACCTATGATCTGGTGTGACAGCTCTTTCCTTTGCTTCTCTATTGAACATAAAATGATAGCTCATTACTAATTTTAATTTGCTTTACTGTGATGACCAGAAAGCTTTCAACTCTGTTACATATTTAGTTGCGTATATTCTTCTCTGACTTAGCTCTTTACAGCCCGTACCTACTGCACCAGGTGCTAATTTGTCTATCTGGTATTAGTTTTACCTTGCTGAATTTACATTTTTAAAAAAGAAAACAGGAAAGATTTGTAGCATTGAAAACATTGCCTTTCAGATTTATCTTCTCATCCCTCTGTCAGTTTCATGAAAATCACCAGCCTCACCATATTCTAAAGGGCAGTGTCTTAGTCATGGAAGAATGGCCCTGAGTTCTCCTGTAAATCTTACAAGGCAATGCTAGCCTTAACCTGGCTTTCAAACAGAATAATGGCTGTTGCATGCTAACATTTCATTTAGAAGTTTTAAAATCTGTCCACAAAAGTTAGGCATCAACATGTCTTCTTGTCCTAAACACAAAATCCTCAGTCTTCTAAGTCTCTGCCATGCTAGCACACAAACTGCAGAGGACTCTAAGACCTGTGGGAGAAAACTCCTCACCTCTCTAGCAATGAAACACAGGCCCCAGTCAAATATAGTGTATGGATTTGAGATTGATACACCAGGCATTTGACAAACTTAATTTGTTCCCCAAGGATATGTAATCAGCATTGCAAAATCTTTCACACAACACTGAGGTGAGTTTGCATAATTTTCCACTCAGCATTCACAGAAACCCTTCAGCAGAATGCATCCCTGAGACTGAAGAACTATGTCTACCTTTCTTGAGAGAGCTCAGAAAAGTTTACAAGCCATAATTAAGCCAGAGAGCATTTTACTAGACTATGAGGTAAAGGCAAAACAAATGCACAAAGAACAGATAATAACTGTTAAAGATTCAGTGAAATAGCAGATTAAAGAGAGATGTTCTAATGTAAGAGAAGACTCCAACCATGACTCCTCTTCTATCCTGGCCAGTTAAGGGGGAGGTCTAGTCAGACTCTCCCTCTCTTACCAAACACAAGCAATATAATGAACCCAACTCTGGGCCAGTCTGCAAATAATAGGATAATATCACTTGACTGAGCTCCAGCCCCACTCCTTCCACAGCAGTGTCACACAAAAGGCAAAAGGAAAATTACCATCTTATTGCATAGCTTGTTATCTCTTTCAGAGTAGATGATAAGGCTTCTCAAGTTTTAAATATTATTAAAAATTGGATTTAGAATAATATGACTCAAGTAGGAATATCATTTTAGTTTCTTTATGAAGATATGAAAAGGGAATGCTTAGATAGACTGTCAGAATTCAATACATATTTTAAAATATGTACAAGTATTAGAGGATAATTTTGTTTCCAAGCAGTTAGAATTATGCCACATTATTATAATAAGTATCTAGAGGCCTCAGAATTGGCAGGGCAGCCAGCACAGGATCCTTTCTACCTCACTCTTCACCCAGAAGGAGGTTCAGCAGATCCACAGCCCTCTCTGCCTCTTCCCTGCAAGTGGAGAGCCTGTCTCCAGGGTTTGTTCTGACCACAGGACTCAGGAGGGAAATCACAGCCCACTGCACAGATTTCCAGCTCTAACAACAAAAATAACAGGAAGCAACAATTACCTTTCCTTAATATCTATTAATATCAAAGGACTCAATTCCCCAATAAAAAGACATAAACTATCAGACTAGGTACATAAACAGGACCCAACATTTTGGTGCACACAGGAAACCCACCTGAGTGACAAAGACAGACACTACCTCAGAATAAAAGGGTGGAAAACAATTCTCCAAGCCAATGGTCCCAAGAAAAAAGCTGTAGTAGCCATTCTAATATCAAATAAAATCGACTTTCACCCTAAAGTGATCAAAAAAAGATAAGGAGGGACACTTCATATTCATCAAAGGTATGATCTACCAAGAGGAACTTTCAATTCTGAACCTCTATGCTCCAAATGCAAGGGCATCTACATTCATATAAGAAACTTTACTAAAGCTCAAAGCACACATTGAACTGCACACAATAATAGTGGAAGATTTCAACACCCCACTCTCTGTAATGGACAGATCATGGAAACAGAAACTAAACAAAGACATGGTGAGACTAAAAGAAGCTATGAAACAGATTTAACAGATATCTATAGAACTTTTTATCTTAAAACAAAAGGGTATACCTTCTTCTCAGCACCTCATGGTACCTTTTCAAAACTGACCATATGATTGGTCACAAATCAGGCCTCAACAGATACAAGAAGATTGAAATAATCACTTGCATCCTATCAGATCACCAAGGACTAAGTCTGTGCCTCAATAACAACATAAATAACAGTATTTCCACACCTATGTGGAAACTCAACAACACTCACTCAATGTCAATTTGGTCAAGGAAGAAATAAAGAAAGAAATTAAAGACTTTCTAGAGGTTAATGAAAATGAAGCCAAAACATACCCAAACTTATGGGACATAATGGAAGCAGTCCTAAGAGGAAAACTCATAGCTTTAAGTGCCTACAAAAAGAAACTGGAGAGAGCATATACCAGCAATTTGACAGCACATCTGAAAGCTCTAGAACAAAACAAAGCAAATTCACCAAAGAGAAGTTGAAGGTAGGAAATAATCAAACTCAGGGCTGAAATCAACCAAATAGAAACAAAAAGAACTATACAAAGAATCAACCAGACCAGGAGTTGGTTCTTTGAGAAAATCAAAAAATAGATAAACCCTTAGCCCGACTAACTAGAGGACACAGAGACATTATCCTAATTAACAAGATCAGAAATGAAAAGGGAGACATAACAACAGACACTGAGGAAATCCAAAAAATCATGAGATCCTACTACAAAAGCCTATACTCAACAAAACTGGAAAACCTGGATGAAATGGACAATTTTCTAGACAGATACCAGGTACCAAAGTTAAATCAAGATCAGACCAAAGATCTAAACAGTCCCATATCTGCTAATGAAATAGAAACAGTCATTAATAGTCTCCCAACCAAAACAAAGCCCAGGACCAGATGGGTTTAGTGCAGAGTTTTTTCAGACCCTCAAAGAAGACCTAATACCAATACTCCTCAAACTATTCCACAAAATAGAAACAGAAGGTACTCTATCCAATTCGTTCTACGGAGCCACAATTACTCTTATACCTAAATCACATAAAGACATAACAAAGAAAGAAAACTTCAGACCAATTTCCCTTATGAATAGCGATTCAAGAATACTCAATAAAATTCTTGCAAACCCAATCAAAGAACACATCAAAACAATCATCCATCATGATCAAGTAAGCTTCATCCCAGGGATGCAGGGATGGTTCAATATATGGAAATCCATCAATGTAATCCACTATATAAACAAAATCAAAAAAAATATGATCATCTCATTAGATGATGAGAAAGCATTTGAAAAAATCCAATATCCCTTCATGATGAAAGTCCTAGAAAGATCAGGAATTCAAGGTCCATACTTAAACATAGTAAAAGCAATATACAGCAAACCAGTAGCCAACATCAAACTAAATTGAGAGAAACTTGAAGCAATCCCACTAAAATCAGGGACTAGACAAGGCTGCCCATTCTCTCCCTACCTATTCAATATTGTACTTGAAGTCCTAGCCAGAGCAATTAGACAATGAAAGGAGATCAAAGGGATAGGAAGTGGAAAGGAAGAAGTCAAGTCATCACTATTTACTGATGATATGATAGCATACTAAAGTAACCCCAAAAATTCCACTATAGAGCTCCTAAACCTGATAAACAACTTCAGCAAAGTAGCTGGATATAAAATTAACTCAAGCAAATCAGAGGCCTTCCTATACACAAAGGATAAACATGCTGAGAAAGAAATTAGGGAAACAACACCCTTCACAATAGTCACAAATAATATAAAATACCTTGTCGTGACTCTAACCAAACAAGTAAAAGATCTGTTTGACAAAAACTTCAAGACTCTGAAGAAGGAAATTGAAGATCTCAGAAGATGGAAAGATCTCCCATGCTCTTGGATTGGCAGGATTAATATAGTAAAAATGGCCATCTTGCCAAAAGCAATCTACTGATTCAATGCAATACACATCAAAATTCCAACTCAATTGTTCACAGACTTAGAAAGAGCATTTTGCAAATTCATCTGGAATAACAAAAAACCCAAGATAGCCAAAACTATTCTCAATAATAAAGGAACCTCTGGTAGAATCACCATCCCAGACCTTAAGGTATACTACAAAGCAATTGTGATAAAAACTGCATGGTATTGATAAAGTGACAGGCAGGTAGATAAATGAAATAGAATTGAAGACCCAGAAATGAACCCACAAACCTATGGCCACTTGATCTTTGAAAAAGGAGCTAAAACCATCCAGTAGAAAAAAGACAGCATTTTCAACAAATGGTGCTGGCTCAACTGGAGGTTAGCATGTAGAAGAAGGAAAATTGATCCATTCTTATCTCCTTGTACAAAGCTCAAAACCAAGTGGATCAGGGACCTCCACATAAAACCAGATACACTGAAACTAATAGAAAAGTAAGTGGGGAAGAGCCTCGAGCACATAAGGCACAGGGGGAATTTTCCTGAACAGAACAACAATAGCTTCTTCTCTAAGATCAATAATTGACAAATTGGACTTCATAAAATTGCAAAGTTTCTGTAAGGCAAAAGACACTGTCAATAGGGCAAAACGATAACCAACAAATTGGGAAAAGATCTTTACCAGCCCTATATCTGATAGAGGTCTAATATCCAGTATATACAAAGAACTCAAGAAGTTAGGCTCCAGAGAAACAAATAACCCTATTAAAAAATGAGGTACAGAGCTAAATAAAGAATTCTCAACTGATGAATACTGAATAGCTGAGGAGCACCTAAAGAAATGTTCAACATCCTTAGTCATCAGGGAAATACAAATCAATACAGCCCTGAGATTCCACCTCATACCAGTCAGAGTGGCTAGGATAAAAAACTCAGGTGACAGCAGATACTAGAGAGGTTGTGGAGAAAGAGGATCACTCCTTCATCGCTGGTGGAATTGCAAGCTGGTACAACCACTGTGGAAATCAGTTTGGTGGTTCCTCTGGAAATTGGACATAGTACTACCAGAGATCCCAACTATACCACTCCTGAGCATATACCCATAAGATGCTCCAACATGTAATAAGGACACATGCTCCACTATGTTCACAGCAGCCTTATTTATAATAGCCAGAAGCTGGAAACAACCCAGATGTCCCCCAACAGAGGAATGGATGCAGAAAATGTGCTACATCTACACAATGGAGTACTAATCAGCTAATAAAAACAATGAATTTATGAAATTCTTGGGGAAATGGATGGACCTGGAGAATATCATCCTGAGTGAGGTAACCCAATCACAAAAGAACACACATGGTATGCATTCTCTGATAAGTGAATATTAGCCTAGAAGATCGGAATATACAAAGTACAATCCACAAGCCACAAGAAACTCAAGAAGAAGGAAGATCAAAGTGTGTATACTTTGTTCTTTCTTAAAAGGGGGAACAAAATACCCATGGAAGGATTTTCAGAGACAAACTATGGAGCAGAGATTGAAGGAAGGGCAATCCAGAGACTGGTCCACCTGAGAATCCTTCCCATATTCAATCAAATCCAGACACTATTGTGGATATCAGCAAGTGCTGGCTGACAGGAGCCTGATATAGCTGTCTCC
>NW_022196906.1:7193710-7202255 GCF_008632895.1 Mastomys coucha
CTTATTTTATTTTCTTTTTCTTTTTTCTTTTGGAGGAGAACCTGGGAAAGGAGATATTGAAAATAAAGAAAACATCTAATAAAAAAATAAAATAAATAAGTATCTAATTATATACAACATATTCAGATTGGTAACAATAAAAGCCACAATAAAACAATATCTGTGGTATACTTATAAATTTTACAAAATATATAGACACTAAAGTATTTATTTAGTTGTAAACATTTTAGAATCTATATTCTTCAATGCTTTCTTTGGGGACTAGGGAAATAAATTACTTATCCTGTTTTCCAAAGTTTTACCCATCTTACTAGGTAGCAGAGAAGTCCTGTAGGTTCTGCTCTCAAAAGCAACCCCTGTGAATTATTTGCAAGTTTTCATCTCTCCTCTCTTACCTTAGCATAGTCCACACTGTTCTGGGCCTCCTGTCTCTACTAGTACTGTTCATTTTATGTCAGTGTCCTGCTACCAACCAAAACAAGCAAATTTGACAATGTCACATCAAAGCAAACATTTGCCCATTACAAACAAAATAAAATCTACACTTCTCATTATGACAATATAATCCATGCCTAATTTTGTATCTGTGTGTTCCATATTCTTGTGGATTGTTTGTTGATTGTTTTCTAAAATGGAGTCTCATGAATCCCAAGATGACTTGAGACTTTCTGCATAGCTGGGAATCCTTTGAACTTCTTTCCCTCTGTCTTATCTCCTGTGTGCTAGGATTACTAGCAAGTGACACCAAGGCCAGTTTTCTGCAGTTCAGATCAAACCTAAGGCCTCCATGTAAGCTAGGAAATGCTCTGTCAACCAAGCTATATCCCCTGTATTGCTGCTTTGTTTTGAACATTATTTTTAGCTATATACAAATCCACAAATAGGCTATTGAGAATTTATACCTAAACAATACAATATTTTAGATATATTACCTATGACAATGCAAAGCTTTCCTAGCATAACAGCCCATTACTAGAAAATTACCATTAATATAGTTGTAGGAAGCCAATGGGCTTTAGGATTAACAAGATTGTAAACAAATACAAATCAATGTATTTATCAATAAAAAGAAGATAGTATCCTACTTCTTCTAGGTTACTCTATATGTAATAAAATATATGTAGCAAATAAGATAGAGATTGCCATGTTACTTTGATAATATGTCAAACATTTTTTCTTTCCATAAACAGTGATGTAAATGTTTCCAATGTAAACTCTTAGATTCCCCCCTTTCTAGAATAGTAAAGTATCAGAGTTATTTTGGGAATCATGCCTATTGTAGCATCTCACCTTCCTGAAGCAAGAAAGGTTTCAGTGATCAGCATAAGAGACATTTTTTCACCTTAGAGTTTTAATTTTGGTCATTGCAGTCACATCCTCTTAACAGAGTTTCTTTTTTGGGCCCTGTTATGCATGACTCCAGTTCAAGGTTTTATGTTCTCATAAGATGTAATTTAATTTAGGGCAACTACACTATCAGCACTATGAGATGGGGAACATTTGATTTTTCATAGCTATGTAGCCATTTTTAAACTTTTAAATGCTTTAACAGTTTTTCTTTAAGTAATGATTTCCCAGAATAGCCCTTTAGTCAAAGTTAAGCTTTGCTTTTAGAAATGTGTAGAAACTGGAAATAATCCAAAGAAGAACCGTCAAAATGAATAAAGGGGCAGATAATAAATTATCTCAGAAAAAGCTAGAGCTAAAAATGGAAAGCACAGGTATTATGTAGTGGGTCTAATTCACCAAACTCTCTTTCATTTCAAAGTTAATGGGCTTGCAAAACTATCATGAAAAAGAGAACACACAAACACAGGGACACACAACACACACTTCTGAACTACAAGAGAGATGCCTTCAAGGTCTATCACTAACCTTGTGATCTCTCTAGAAATTTAAGGCCCGAAATCGAAATATTCCACAATATAGGAGCGAACTTTAATCGGGTGGTAGAAATAGCTGTTCTGAGGAATGTGATGCTCTACTTCCAGAAGGCTCTCTTTAGAATCATTTGCATGAGTATAAATTTCATATCATCATGACATCCTAGTATCTATGAAAATCCTGCAGCACTCAGTATCTGCTGCTTCCAAGGGGAAGGTGGTCAAAGCAAAGTTACCTACCATCTCATCTCAGGCAGACAACAATTCTTAGACTCTGAGCAGCAGAAAATAGAGAGATGGAGAGATGGAGATTTCTTCCAAGAGTCAAGGGAGTCTCTGCAGTTAAATAAACATACAAAAAAAAGTCTCATCCAATGGTCCTCATGACTCTGACTTACTATTGCATTCACTCATAGAAGTACTAGCCAATCATAGGCCAAGGGGAAATGTGAGTAAGATAGTAGTTTCTTGACACAGTCATAGATTGATGTTGTGTAAACTCTCTGTTCCTCTCAGGAGTTTCCCTTGGTAACTGTTTCTAACAGCTATTAGAACTGAGCACTGCAGTCTGCCATGTTGGCTTTATTAACTCTGGGCACAACTTTGCAAGTCATCCCCTTGTTAAATTCTACTGAAATTACCTACTCTAAATTACCACAAAAATGTAATTATCTGGGGCCATGATTGTGTAATACTCCACTTGTGGTTATAAAATTGTACCACATATTCACTGTACATGGACACTTATACAAACTTTCCCCTCAATTGGAGAACTGTGCTTCATTCATCTACAACCTAATGTGGTGTTGGAAGTGAAAAGCCAAAAAAATAAACTTCACTAGGAAGTGGACTCTGTTGGTGGGATTACAGGGAGAGATAAGAGTAGAAATGATCATGTTTAATTGTATATGTGTATGAAATTCTCATGAATAAAGAGAAATACAAAGAACAGAAATATTAATTAAAAATAAATTTCATAAATATCATCTCAAGATTACCCTGGTTATAAAGCTAAAATGATCATTACTTAGTGAAACTCTAAGACTTGTTTCTTTGAAGTATTAAAGTATATAGATTATTAAGATTAAGTAACTAAGACTAAATCCTGATGCATTTCTGACATTTCCCGCATAGCTTATGCTTCCACATTTGTCCACATCCAGCAGCTTGATGAACTTGTAATATTCCAGGTAACACACTGAAAATAGGATGCTATGACAAAGCAGGATCCCAAAACAGAAAGGAGACATAAGCGTCTTCCTTCCCCTGGCTCTTCTCCTGCAGAAAGATCACCAGCAGATGAGTTAAGAGGGTTACCCTGAATCCATGCTTGCCTCTCAGAAAAGCCAGTAGTTTGAGGAAATATAGTAGAGATTGGGGAGAAATAAAAACATTTTTGCATGTGTCAGGGCAGATGGGGTAAAGCTATAACCCAGTATGTGTATTGAGATCAGAGGACAACTTACAGGAGGCATTTCTATCCTTCTACCACGTGGATTCCAGAAATAGAATTTGGGTTGTCAGGCTTGGTAAGCATCTACAGCTGCTACGCCATCCTACTAGCCCTCTCGTATTCCTCAAAGCTACCCACCCAGTGTACTTTTTACTCCCTTCAGTGAAACTGAATGGTACAGAAGGATGACATCAGAGTTTCTCACGAGCTGTGAGCATTTACAGAACCTTGTACCAAGCTGAGCACTTTTTGAAAATCATTTAAAGCTCATAATCACCTCTCCATGATGTAGATACTAATAAAACAGAGAATTTGAATGAGTGAGGCAGAGACAACTCCATGAATTATTCAGAGTTATGAGTCTTGGCAGGCTAACACTCTCGCTTCAGATTTGAAAACACTTGAGCCTTCCTTTTGAAGGTTCTACAGGCCCATAAAATTGTGCATATTTTACTAGTATTATATATCTCTTCTCTGCTAGAGTACATGCTATATTATGAGAGGTATCTCCTTTTTATGGCTGTATCTCATCTAGCTATGTGGTCATTCTCTAAAGTATATATAGTATGAATGAAAAGGATAAAAATCCTTAATGTTCATACAAACGTTAACAAGATAAAAGCACAGTATGACACATGCATCCTCCCCAACCTGTACGCCCAAACCCTTAGCCTCTAGGTCACACAACAGACCTACACGAAACTTAGTTCTCTCCTTAATAACTCCTGAGCTGCCTCATTCTGAAATATTACCACAAGCCAGTTAAACACCTGTCTGCGCATTAGAAACCAAAGCTCTGCAGATCAATAAAACTCAAATTGCTTTTTTAAAAAGAGATTCTACAACATTTTTAAATACTTCAATAGCAAAATCAGGATCACAAGCTGTGCACAGAAATAGAAAAACTCCAAAGACTCCCAAAGATCTCTCCCCAAAGAAACTAGTTTATATTCAGACAACGAACAAATTAGGAAAGAATAAAATTGTTAAACAAGCCAAAAAGCAAAGGAGAATATGAACATCTATCAGGCACTGCATCTCTAATACATCCTGTGAGGATACATGTTGAATTCACACACGCTTAGTGTATTGAGCCCTCAAGTCCAACTCAAGTGTTTCTCCTGGTAATATTTACCTCACTATAATCTCCAATGCCAGCCCCAAAGGAGCAGTGGCTACAATTGCCAGCAGTCAACAGACTGACTGTGGGTTAGTCAGCATGTAAAGAAAAATTAATTAATTATTTAAAAGGAATGAATTATCTAGACTAGGAAAGACTATTCTGTTCTTCCAGTTTGGTCAAAAGAGGGACACTCATTGGGGAGAAAAACATCTTGCAAGCATCAAATGTTTCTCACTTTTACATTCATGGTATCTCTTACTTTCTTTTAGTTTTTCCTGGATTTAGCTTTATTTTCTTACTACATATATTTTACATGTTATGATCTACTTGTTCTTGTGGGGAGGGATAAAAGACCATGCTGTTGCAGGATATGTAATTGTACTGTAAACTCTACCCCCAGATTGTGTTATTTACTGAAAAACAAAAACAAAATCAAAACCCTGTTTCTACTTGTAGTATGGCTCAGACCTTTAATCCCTCTGGCTGGAATACAGGCCCACCCTTAGTACACACCTTTAATCTCAATTAAGTTAATATTAATTTGTAGAAGGAAGCTCCATTTTGAAAGTGATGCCTAGCTGAGAGGCAAAGAGATGAATCAGAGAAAGATTTGACAAAATAGGATATGCCAAACTCTCAAGAGAAGAGAGAAGAAAAAGAAGCTATTTCAAGGGCAGTGCCACAAAATAAACAATAGAGGTAGTTTTACTCAGACACTTGTTCAGAGACAGGTTGCAGAGAGAACAAATTAGATACAGGTGAAGACAGAATGAGCCAGAGAATGAAAAGAACCCAGAAAATTAGAGCATATTGACAAAGTTAGTATGAGGACAATTTGTGAAAGGCAGAGATGGGGGGAGGGAGGAGAGCCAGATTGAATCAGTTAGCTTAGAGTTTCAGCCAGGACAGCTGAGTTGGAGCAGACAGAGTTAGAAAGCACTAGAATGGATAAGCTTATTCAGCAGCAAGTCTCAGAGGCTGAAAACACTCTAGGTCTAGATAAAATATACAGAGACTAAAAGCTTCCAGGGTTAAACCTAGGTTAACAGAGTAAGGCAGTAAGCCTTGGAGACAAGTTACTACAAGAGAATAAAAGCTACTTTTACACCATTTGGAAAGCAGAGTAACACATCAGTTCTCTTTATTACGCCCTGCCAACTCAGTGAACCTGGGATACTCCATCCACTTTCAGCTTGCCCAGCGATCATCCCATCTACCACAACCCCCCCCCCGTGTGGCATTTACTCCCAGGGTCACACTGGCTATGTGTGTCCATGCCCAGTTTTATACTGGATGCATGGGATCTGAACTCAAGTGTCAATGCTTGAGTCCATTCTAGTCATTCTAGCCATGTCTCCAGGTCATCTGTTCCTAACATACATAGGGAAAGGACCAAAACCATAAAACAGCTTAGCTCACCCATGTCTTCATGTAGTTCTGAATACTACACAGTTTGAAGTAGTATTTTTCCCTTGACATACTATAATAATTCTCAAATTCCACAAAGGATCCTGGGAAGCATTTTTTTAAAACTTAAGGAACTAAAAGATGTTCCTAGAACTATTAATTAGCATCCTAGATGGCAGAAATGTGAAATGATAATAACCTAAATTAAAGGATTTGGAAAGAGCATTCTAACTAGGAAGATCATCTTTCTCCCCCCCACCCCCTGGGGAACGACCCCCACTCCACCTGCTGTGCCGCTTTCATCCTCAGAAGTGCTTTCTTTGGGCAATGGATTGTAGCTTTCTAGTTACAGTTCACTAATGAAGAGCACATGCCGTTCATAATTGCTGTGGTCTCACTCCATTTTTCTTAACTATTTTCCTATTTTTCAGACATCCTTTCCCATTATGTGTTTGTTTTAATCATTAAAGAGTGAATAGGCAATGAGATAAATATATTTATTATCATAACAAATTGCCATGTTCTCATAAAGGCAGGCTTTGTGTCTATTTAAACGTGTACAAATGAAGATAGTGAAGACAATAAAATTTTATGAGATATGGTATGACAGAAAACACTCATTAGAAAATGCAGTATCATTTTATGGACAAAACAGATAGCTCAAAATATATAAAGATTCCTAGCTTCTTTTAAACAAAGCAATCTTTTCAGTGCTGCAATCTTAAGACCAATTTTACCACAAAATTAAGGACTCCGCCACACACTTGATCTATTCATTTCAACTACCTCAGCCACCCATGCAGCTCTCTCCAAAGTCAATGAGGCCGTGAAATCAGTATTGATCATAAAAACAATTGAAATTAATAAATCAGGCTCATAAGAAAATTGTATGCCTGACCCAGGGATGGTAGAGAAATACTCATTTCTAATGTGCCTTTATAAAGACAGTTCCATAAGTCTGTGATAAGAAATTTTTCATGAACTTTTTTCATTCATTGCCATTCATTTCTTCACTTTTGTATAAACTGTATTTTTCTAATGTCCTAATAAATGTCAGGCACTATGGTCAATGAAGCCCATAGGCCCTACTAACTCACAATACAGCAGAAATGACATAAAGCACACACAATGTGTCTAAGAGAACATATACTATAAATATGGCCAAGGCAGTTGTCTAGAAAATCAGCAAACAAACAAATATAAACGCCTACCTCTGACAGTGAGTGAGCAGAGGCATCATTAACAATAAGTGTTCATGCTTCAATATAAAATACTCTGGAAGACTTATGGTTTGAAGTCTGTCCAGCAGGTGGCGCTATTTGAGAGGACTATGGAAACTGTAGGTGGAGGGAGATAATGGGAGAAAGTGTTAACAATGTCTCACAAGGCAAGCTCATGAACTATCTTGTCCCTGGTTTATTCCCTTCTGAGTCTCCGATGTTAATTAGCCATAAGGTAACCACCTCTCCTCTGACACACACAGTGACCTGCTGTTTTGGTGTCCTCTACAAGCACAAGGAAACAAAAAAGCATGAACTGCAAGTTCCACCTGTGAGATTTTCGTTTGTTTTCTTAAGTTTAATGCTGTATGATTCCCTGGCATCCAGTACCATTGCATACCATAGGTATTTACTGAATGACTATATAGCAATTTGAGCTAGATGCATAGAGTTAGCACAAAATAATTAGAAGTTAATTTGTCATGATTACATTGACCATATGCTTCCCATTTCCCAATCTAGGTATTTAACTGGAAAAAATAAAAACACACACCCAAATTAAAGGCTGTAGTTGAGCAGTGTTTTATTTATAATGGTAAAATTTTGATAACCTGAATATCTGAAAAGTTTAGCAGTAAAAAGGAATTAACCACAGAATCTCATAACATTGCTGATAATTCTCAAAACCATGAAGATGAAACAAGAAATGAAGCATAAAAGAGAACATAATGAGATATTTCGTTAGTCAGAAAGACCATTCTGAGTTACAGTGAATTATCCTAGTTGTTGCCCATGTACATATGAACAGCATTAAATGGACATAGTGGGTTATTGAAAAATGAAAGAAGAAAGCATAAAGTTGAGAGAGGAACTTTTTATGATGATCCAGGAAGAGTTAGTTGAAGGGGCAAATAGGTATAGATATGATTATACTTTGTTGTATTATGTAAAAATTTTGCAAAAAATAAAAATAAATAAAATATTTGATTATGGTGATGGCTACATGAAAAACTTTGGGTTTTATTATTTTTTAATATTTATAAGTTTTATCAGTTTGGTTTCTCTTTATAAATAAATACTAGTTTAAACTTAATTATATATATTAACATATATAATATATTAAAATTATATATAAGTATATAAAATGTATAATTATATGTTCAGTTAAGTCTAGTATCTATTTAAAATAAAAAGCCAAATTAATAAAACAAAAAGATTTTAAATATTATAAGATACTGTAAATATTGAAAATGAACAGAATATATTCTGAAAAATCAGGTAAGATTTTTATTATGTATCTTCTAGAACATCATTTTTCTATAATTTTTGACTATATAGTTTTTGATTAAATTATCATTGAATAAGAGATTAGAGGATTTTTTTTAAAGCAAAATAAAGGATTTTCAGAAAAATCCAATCTGGAGCCTACAGTTCCACTTTGTGATGAGATTATAGAATG
>NW_022196906.1:7207914-7227856 GCF_008632895.1 Mastomys coucha
CATTCTATAATCTCATCACAAAGTGGAACTGTAGGCTCCAGATTGGATTTTTCTGAAAATCCTTTATTCTGCTTTAAAAAAAATCCTCTAATCTCTTATTCAATGATAATTTAATCAACCACAACTTTACAATCTGTATAGTCTATAACTATGCTCTACATGTCCCTATACCCACAGATAAGTGCCGTCCTCTCCTATAAATCAAGAAAACATCTCCTTGCAACAGACAGAGAACATTACAGAAAAACACAACCAATAACAATGTAGAGTTGTGAAGCCCAGTCCCAACAGGAATATCTACAAAGCACACCTACACTTAAGCTCAAGGAACATTGTGAAAAGGGGGTGTGAAGATTTTTAAAAGCCAGAGGACTGAAGAATTTGCTGTAAGACTATATTTTCTGGGGATTCAGAAGCTACACCCATACAATCTCACCAACATGGCTGCCTAAACATGAGCTGAACATAGGCAACAACCACAGACATGTCAAGGAGGAGGGGAAGGGCACGGAAGGGGTTCTAGAAGTAGGAGAAATTGTCTCCCCAGAGAAGAATGCACCATGTGGTTGTCAATACCAAATAGGCAGCCATGAAAACATACATACCAGTAACATTATATACACTGAGCAGGTTACATTTATGTACTTAGAAATATATGTGTATATAAATAGACATGGATACATACAACAACAGCTAATCATAACAGAGACATGGTTTTGAAAGGAGTGATATCTGAGAGGGTTTGTAGGAAGAAAAGGGGAGGGGGACATGATCCAATTATAATATCAAAAAAGTACTTTTTTAAAAAAAAAATTTTATTTAATTTTATGTGTGCCTGACTGTATGTGAGAGGAGGTAAAAGTACTTTTTTAAAAGAAAATGTCAATTTTAGGAAGTAGCTATTATTCTTTCACTTGTAAGACCTTCCTAGATTAACATGCTGCTAAATATATATATATATATATATATATATATATACATATATATATATTTTATTTTACAAGTTTCAATACTTCTTTGTGAATTCACATTTAAATATTTAAGGTATAGTGTGCATGCAATTGTGTGTTCTCCTGAAAATCACAATGTGGGAAGAGGGGGGCATTTTTATGTCAGTGAGGCCAGCTTCATGTCTGAGAATATTAACTCCTAGTCTGATTCTGACTTCTTCTTCTCAAACTGTCTTTTTCCCACTGTGCACCCCACACATTGAGCACCACACAAGGCTGAATAAGACCCTGTGATCTCTAGCTGTACATTTTTCTGACCTTATCCAGGGCAAGCTGACATAGAGAGTGGTAGTTAAAACCCACACGTGTTCTAATAGCTGGCAAAATCTTGCCCATACTCAGAACTGACTGAACATCACACAACTATTCTACCAACCCCAAACTATGTAAAAAAAATAAATAAATAAATCCAGCACTTTCTCTTAGGTTTCAAAATGTGCCCTCCTAGTATTAGCATGCACCTGGCACAGGAGGAGGAAGACCAACCAGGAAAGGAAAGGGCAGGTGTCAGGCGCTAAGTGATTGCTCTTCCATGTACAATGCTTAGGATATTTTTGTAAATACGATTATAGTAATATATGACTGAGGGTCATTTGTCAGCTTCAAAGTGATCTTCATCTTCGACATAGTACCATTTATCATTCAACAAACATTTTTATCCTGTTCTGCTAACTCCAATCATTTGCAGAGAAATCTCCAGCAAAGATGCATCTAAACTTTATTTCTAGGAAGAAGAAAAGCATTACAGAGAGTTTTTTCTGGACTTGGAAACTCGGTAATTTCTAGTGAAATCCAGTGTGGAACTCTGTACCTCTAAATTGATGGTGTAGGTCAAAATGTTTTATACAGGACACTGAGGGGGTCTGAAAAATGAGTTTCTTATCTGTTTTCAATCATGATAGGTACATTATATCTGCCAAACACCCAAACATTTCACATGCATCTTATTGCAAGCTCACAACAGCTACACAACACAACACAACACACACACACACACACACACACACACACACACACACACTGAGAAACAAAGTAGTTCCTGTGTGGCAAGGGAAATATATTTTGGGCAATGTGAAATCCAGGAACAATTTGGGGAAAGAAGTGAACTGCTTTCTAAAAAGATTTTTCAAGCAAGAATTTTCTCAGGAGGGTAGGTAGCAATTTATATACAGAGCATAGATATGCAGTACGTATGCTCTCATAACTCTGGAGAAATGATCTTCCTCTGAGATTGTAAACTAGGTGACAGGAAGCCTGATAAGCTGATTGATTTGACTAATGGAACTAGAATACATGAAGTATGCCAATATTTGTAATACTCTGAGTTTTCTGGAAGATCCTTTACTCTCTGCCACACAGTTTTATGACTCGATCAGTCACCTTAGTTCATGAAAGCTAAACTGTTTGTTTGATTTTTACCTCTTCTAATGTAGTAAGCAAAGTGTATTAAATGTTCTATCTCAAAAAAGAAATACCAAAACCACAAATGTTTACATCAAACAGTAACACAAAATGTAAATGATTCATATTGCACTGATTGTGAAGACTTAAAAGTGAAAAAGAGAGGTGACAAATCTTTTTCCTCCTCTTCAGTACATCTGTTTCCGTCTCCTTCTATCCAAGGGATCATGTATGGCTGTGTGAATTCTGCCTGCTTTAGCACCATTCAGTTTCTGATACCCATGGACACGGTTCCTCCCCAAGCCCCACCCATCATTAAAGGGTGTCAAAACTCACAATGCCATAAGCAAGCTTAGCTGGACAACAATTTTCAATTCTATGTAGGAAGTTCAGCAGAGAGCTGGCACAGAACACTATAGAAGCTTCTCTCCACCACAGCCTACATCTCATCCTAAAGTGTTATTGCTTGCTCTTGAGACAGCCGCAGCTCTCCTCTCTACAAGCTGCATACTCACTGATGTCATTTTGTTATTTCTGTTTCAGTCTCATCCACAATTTGTCTGTTTCCTCCCACATTGACCCTTCAGTATCTCTAGTAGAGGGACTTTGGTTTTACCTTTGGAGCAAGCATATTGAGTTAGTGGTTTTTGTTTGTTGTTTGTTTGATGGTTTGTTTTTTCTGTCTTTGACTAGAATTCTGCAAAGTGATGTTCATTCTCTGTTCCTAGGAGAACACCTGTCCTCAGCAAGCTTTACAGATGTGCTGAGACGCCTGGATCTTAAGGAGAGCTGAGCTTCAAGAGAAGAGCCACTTTACACTATGACAAAAATTGAGAAGGAAGAATCCTGATATTAATGGCCATAAGAAAAATTAATGGAGCATGACTGTGGAGAGCTGACTCAGCACTGGGGAGCACAACTGTGAAGAGCTGGCTCAGCAGTGGGGAGCACGACTGTGAAGAGATGGCTCAGCAGTGGGGAGCACAACTGTGAAGAGCTGGCTCAGCAGTGGGGAGCACGACTGTGAAGAGCTGGCTCAGCAGTGGAGAGCACGACTGTGGAGAGCTGGCTCAGCAATGGGGAGCACGACTGTGGAGAGCTGGCTCAGCAGTGGGGAGCAAGACTGTGAAGAGATGGCTCAGCAGTGGGGAGCACGACTGTGGAGAGTTGACTCAGCACTGAGGAGCACTGGATGTTCTTCCAGAGGATCTGGGCTCAATTCCCAGCAACTATATGGCAAGTCAAGACTAAGACTGTCTGTAACTTCAGGTCCAGAGTATCTTACACTCTCACACAAACAAACATGCAGCCAAAACACCAAAGTAAATAAAAATCCACTTATCAGAGAGTGCATACCATGTGTGTTCTTTTATGATTGGATTGCCTCACTCAGTATAATATTCTCCAGATCCATCCATTTCCCGATGAATTTCATAAATTCGTTGTTTTTAATAGCTGAGTAGCATAACAATATGAGCTAACTAGTACCCTCAGAGCTCCCAGGGGCTAAACCACCAACCAAAGAGTACACATGGTGGGACTAATGGCTCCAGTAGCATATACATAGCAGACAATGGCCAAGTCAGTCATCAATGGGAGGAGAGGCCCTTGGCCCTGTGAAGGTTCTATGCCCCAGTGTAGGGGAATGCCAGGGCCAGTAAGAGGAGAGGGTAGGGTGGTGAGCAGGGGGAGGGAACAAGGGTTTGCTTTTGTTTTTGTTTTTGTTTATTTTATTTTATTTTATTTTTATTTTTTTATTTTTGGAAGGGAACCTGGGAAAGGAGATATTGTATGACATGTAAATAAAGAAAACATCTGATTAAAAAAAAAAAAGAAAAGACTAAGACTGTCTGTAACTTCAGGTCCAGAGTATCTGACACTCTCACACAAGCAAATACACAGCCAAAACACCAATGTAAATAAAAATAAATAAAACATTTATAAAAGAAAATCAGTGAAAATAAGTTGTGTATGCAAGATAAATGGAGTGTATATGTAAATTTTTAAAATTCTTCTCTAAAATTTATAAAGATTAAAACACAATGTTCTTTAGTACTGTAACTTTTTAATTTTATTATGTGGGTTTTGTTTTTGGTTTTGGTTTTGTTTTCTTGCTCTTACCAACTTTATACATCCGGTTGCACAAAGATCCCTAAATATTACATTTAGGGCTGGACTTTCTGAAGGCTTTTATTCTCAGCACTTTTTTTTTTTAGATTTTTTTATTAGATATTTTCTTTATTTACATTCCAAATGTTATCCTCTTTCCTGGTTTCCTGTCCAAAAACTCCCTTTCCTACCCCCCTCCCCCTGGTCATCAACACACCCACTCCAGCTTCCCTGTCCTGGCATTCCCCTACAATGGGGCATTGAGCCTTCTCAGGACCAAGGGCCTCTCCTCCCATTGATGTACAACAAGGCCATCCTCTGTTACATATACAACCATGGGTACTCTATGTGTACTCTTTGGTTGGTGGCTTAGTCTCTGGATGCTCTAAGAGTACTGGTTAATTCATATAATTGTTACTCCTATGGGGCTACAAACCCCTTCAGCTCCTTGGATCCTTTCTCTATCTCCTCCACTGGGGACCCTGTGCTCAGTCCAATGCTTGGGTGAAAGCATCCACCTCTGTATTTGTCAGGCACTGGTTGAGCCTCACAGGAGACAGCAATATTAGGCTCCTATCAACAAGAACTTGTTGGCATCCACAATAGTGTCTGAGTTTGGTAACTGTATATATGATGGATCCCCAGGAGGAGCAGTCTCTGTATGACCTTTCCTTCAATCTCTGTTCCACACTTTGTGTCTGTAACTCCTCCCATAAGTACTTTTTTCCCCCTTCTAAGAAGGACCAAAGTAACCGCAATTTGGTCTTCCTTCTTGAGTTTCATGTGCTCTGTGAATTGTATCTTGGGTATTCCGAGCTTCTGGGCTAATATCCACTTACATAGCGCGTGTGTGCCTTTGTGATTGGGTTACCTCATTCAGGATGATATTTTCTACTTCCATCCATTTGCATAAAATTTTCATGAATTCATTGTTTTTAATAGTTGATTAGTACTCCATTGTGTAAATGTACTACATTTTCTGTATCTATTTCTCTGTTGAGGGACATATGGGTTCTTTCCAGCTTCTGGCTATTATAAATATGGCTGCTATGAACATAGTGGAGCAGGGGTCCTTATTGCATGTTGAAGAATCTTCAGGGTATATGCCCAGGAGTAGTATTGTCTGATCCTCAAGTAGTACTATGTCCAATTTCCTGAGGAACCTCTAAACTGATAGAAGAGTGGTTGTACCAATTGCAATCCCACCAGCAATGGGAATATTTCTCTTTCTCCACATCCTCATTGGAGGAATATTTCTCTTTCCCCACATCTGTGCAAGCATCTGCTGTCACCTGAGTTTTTGATCTTAACCATTCTGACTGGTGTTAGGTAGAATCTCTGGGTTGTTTTGATTTGCGTTTCCCTGATGACAAGGATGTTGAACATTTCTTTAGGTGCTTTTCTGACATTTGGTATTCCTCAATTGAGAATTTTTTATTTAGCTCTGTACCCCAATTTTAATAGTTTTATCTGTCTCTCTGGAGTATATCTTCTTGAGTTATTTGTATATATTGGATATTAGCCCTCTATGAGATGCAGGGTTGGTAAAGATTTTTTCCCAATCTTTTGGTTGACATTTTGTCCTATTGATAGTGCCCTTTGTCTTACAGAAGCTTTGCAATTTTATTAGGTCCCATATGCAAATTCATCTGGAATAACAAAATACCTAGTATAAAGAGAACTATTCTCAACAATAAAAAAAACTTCTGGCAGAATCACTATCCCTGACCTCAAGCTATACTAAAGAACAATTGTGATAAAAACTACATGGTATTGGTACAGTGACAGGCAGGTAGATCAGCGGAATAGAATTGAAGACCCAGAAAAATGAACCCACATGTGTATGGTCACTTGATACTTGACAAAGGAACTAAAACCATCCAGTGGAATAAAGACAGCATTTTCAACAAATGATGTGATTCAACTGGCAGTTAGCATTAGCATGTAGAAGAATGCATATCGATCCATTCTTATCTCCTTGTACAAAGCTCAAGTCCATCTGGGTCAGGGACCTCCACATAAAACCAGATAAACTGAAACTAATAGGAAAAAAAAGTGGGTAAGAGCCTCAAGCAAATTGGCACAAGGGAAATTTTCCTGAACAGAACACCAATAACTTATGCTCTAAAGATCAAGAATTGACAAATGGGACTTCATAAAATTATTATTTGTGAATAAAGATGTTTTAACAGCCTGCATGTAAGTCTGTGAACCAAATGTATGCAATGTTCACAAAGACCAGAAGAGGGCATCAGATACACTGAGGCTGGAGTAAAGAGATGGTTGTGAGCTGCTCTGTTCATGCTCAGAATTGAACTCAGGTCCTCTGGAATATATATTCAATATATATTTTTTCTTTAAAGTTCTGTTTCTTCTCCCAAACATACAATATAGGAGAGCCTGGAAAAATCTGTGGCCTTGTAGAGAGTAGTTAATACCCATTAGATCAGTGCAGAGTCTCACCTTCACAAGGAAAGTAACACAGAACTACTGCTTATCTCTGGATGTTATGCAACAATATTGACTCACATCTAACACACTAATAATAATAATAAAAAAAAACTTCAGTGGGGTCTGTTGGCACAAACCTTGTAACCCAAGCTCCTTAGAAAACTAAAGTAATAGAACAGCGAACTCAAGGCTTGCCTGGGCTAGAACGTAGATTCAAACACTATCTGGAAAACTGGAGAAGACCCAGTATCAAAAATGAAAATGTGAGGCTAAAGAGAAGACTCGGAGATTAGGAGCACTTACTGATCTGGCAGAAGACCAGAGTTCAGTTCCCAGCACCTACAACCATCTGTAACTCCAGGGTACCCAACACCATCTGGACTTTGCGGACAATGGACATATACAAGGTAGACAAACATGTGTAGGCAAAATACTCTTAACAAAATAATAAATCGATAAATCTTTAATAAATTAAAATAAAGCCAGGTTGCGGTTCCTATATGCATGAGACCCTAAATACAATCTCCAATATCATAAAATAATTTTTAAAATTTTTCACATTTCTGTTTTCCCTCTGAAAATGTACAAAGGCGACGTGGGAATATTTAAATTTTCCGTAGGAAAAATCTGAAGCCTCTGCCTAGCTCCATCATTCACAATAAGAGTTTAGGTTTATCTTCATTTCTATTGCCATTGCATTGCTTTATGCCTATAGATAGCATCGCAGTACAGACTTTACAAGCAGAAGTTGTGTTTGAAGTCAATGACACAGAGTGTAAGCTTGCAAAAACATACAGCTGTGATTCTTCCAAGGGAGATGAACTTTGACAAGATGAACTTGACAAAATCGAGACACCTAGGAAGAGGGGCCCTCATTTGAAGAACAGGTTCCATCAGGTTTGTCTGTGAGGCACTTTGTTAGTGCAGGAGGGCCCATATTACTGTGGGTCTCTGACTGGAAGACCGGAGGCCAGAGATTTTTAAGAAAGCACCCTGAGCAAGGCAAGGAGGCCAAGCCATTAAGCAATGTTCCTCCATACTCTCTCTTTCAGGTCTTGCCTAGACCTTGTGCCCTGGTTTCTATCAATGGTGGACTATAATGTTAACTAACATGTGAATTAACTAACAGGTTAGTTCACATGAGGAACCAATTCTAATTTCCCCAAGGAAAGCAGTGAATTACCATAAACATATCATACAGCATTTATAAGACATTTGAAATAAAATTTTCACTTAATTTTTGACACACTACTGAAAAAGAAGAGAGATTGGCCTGGTTAACAAGTAAGAAAAACAAGAATTTGAAAGATTTCAAATCATCCTCCAAGATAATATGACAGCAAGGAGCAAGGCCGGGGCTCGGCAGGTTCATGCTGCATTCTGGACACAGTTTCTCCTTCCACACTGCGCTGCCTTTAAAACACAAACCCTGAAGAGATAATCAAAAGGTCTCAGAGGTTAACTGTTGTTATGCTTTGAATTATTTTTTAAGTTACAGAGCCCTGTGGTGGCCCAAAGCTTTTTTAGAGTCTACAATGGAAACATTAGTGGAGAGCTGCTCCTCTATTGGCTTCTGCCGCATTAATGTGTTGACTTTGGCACATTCAGTAAATATCCTCAGGTTCTGGTGTTAGCATTTGCTAAGTAATGTGTTTAACACAGAATCCAGTGAGAGTCCTCTGGTACAGTGCTCTCATTGACCACTTTTTCTAAAAATACAATCATGAGATCTCACACCACTGATAGGTATTAGTAAAGCAAAGAAAGTGAAATTTGCTTTTGCATTTTAAGACCAAAAACTCAAAACGAATCCTCTGGGTCAGCCTCACTCATTCATCCAATATCCCATTCACTAGCTCATTCATTCCTTCTTCCCTCATTCATCCATTATCCCATTAACTAGCTCATTCCTTCAACAAATAAAATTTATCAAGTAAGGTTTCTGTGAGGGAAAAAAGTATATATTTTTACAGAGTATGTATTTTTAGATCAGAGAAATCTTGAGTTGGAAGAGCCGTTTACCAGCTCTGTCCCCACAAAGATTAGAATGTTGTCTATGCCCTTCCAGTTCTGTTGGTCCACCAGCATCTCTCACTACACAGCTACTCTCTGTTGCAGCTACCGATGATGATGATGGGGCTTATAAGTGTAACTTTCCTGGCTCAGGAAACTGCAATGTCCTTGTTACGTTGATAGATACCCACCCCTTTATTAACTGCTCCTCATGAATCTGTGCATGTGTCAGATGTTATTTGCCTGAACCATGTATACAGAGCTGGATATCTATGATTGCCTCGAAGCTCTTGATTCCTATCTGTGCCAGGCACCCTGTTATGGCTTATATGGAAAATACCCTCCACAGCCTTGTGTATTTAAACATTTCATTCAGTGGTACCATTTGTGAGATTATAGAACCTTTGAGACATGAGTCAAACAGACAACTATAGGATTGGGCATCGAATATGATATACTAGTCCTGCTTCCAACCCAAGGAAGCTCTACTTCCTAATCCAAAGGACTACAAGCCATACATACAATAAGCTCATGCTGTCACTGAGAGACACCATCTGACATATATCTTCTCCTCCTCCTCCTCCTCCTCATTTTCCTTCTCCCCCTGTCCTCCTCCTCCTCCTCCTTCTTCCTTATCAAGCTTCAAACTGTGAGTCAAAAATTAATCTTTCTTTAAGTTGCTTCTGTCTGGTATTTTTTTCATAGTGATTAAGAAATTAAACTAATATGCTATTAGTTTACAATGTGTACATTATTATGCTACATGTGAAAAACCTAGGAGATAGATAGATAGATAGATAGATAGATAGATAGATAGATAGATAGATAGGTAGGTAGGTAGATAGATAGATAGATAGATAGATAGATAGATAGATAGATAGATAGATAGATAGAGATATGTGAAAATACAGGAAACATGGCTATTAGGTAATAGGAAACAGGATAAACGGGAGTTTTGGGCCAACAGGAAATGGAACATTATGGACCAATAAATAAGATAGCTTGGTCTACTGGCTCCTTTCCAAGGACCTTCTACAAAAATTAATCTTCTGAAGGATCTCTCTGTGTCTCTCTGTCTCTCTGTCTCTCTCTGTCTCTCTCTCTCTCTCTCTCTCTCTCTCTCTCTCTCTCTCTCTCTCTCTCTCTCTCTCTCTCTCTCTCTCTCTCTCTCTCTCTCCTCGCCCCCGTGTGTGTGTTCCTTCTTCTCCTTATAAATAGCCCTTTCATTCTTCTTTTTTATTTTTTGAATTGTCACAAAGCTGCAAAAGTGTCAATTGTTTACCTAGTGCTCTGTCATTCTTTTTTTCCTACAAAGTGGTCTACTTGTTTATCAGTAGAGAGTATAATATGAGGCCGCCAAATCCAATGTGGATTCGTAAAACTGTGTGAGCTGTGCTGATAGCCCCATTAGATAGCTTTAAAGGTCTTAACTAACTTGCCTCAGGGAAGTTGAAACTAAAGCAGATCTTTCAACTCTGAGACTTGTGCTCTCTTCCTTACTCATTCTTGATCTCAATTATAGTATCTCTGATTTTTACCACTTACAGAGAAGCTATAACTGCCACTTCCCCAAACTAAGGTAATTTCTAGCTATACTCGATTTTTAAAAATTTTTTATTGGTTATTTTGTTTATTTACATTTCAAATGTTATCCCCATTTCTGGTTTCCTCTCCAAGAACCCTCCATCTCACACCCATACCTCCTGCTTTCACAAGAGTGGTTCCCACCCACACACCTACTCCCATCCCACCACCCTATCATTCCTCTATGCTGGGGCATCAAGCCTTCACTGGAACAAGGGCCTCCCCTCCCTTTGATGCCAGATAAAGCCATCCTCTGTTATATATGAAGCTGGATCCATGAGTCCCTCCATGTGTATTCTTTGGTTGGTGATATAGTCCCTGGGAGCTCTGAGGGGTTTGGTTGGTTGATTTTGTTGTTCTTCCTATGGGGTTGCAAACCCCTTCATCTCCTTCAGTCCTTCTAGTAACTTCCCTATTGGAGTCTCCCTGATAAGTCAGATGGCTGAATGCAAGCATCCACATCTGTATCACTAAGGCTCTGGCTGAGCCTCTCAGGAGACATCCATATCAGGCTCCTGTCAACAAGCACTTCTTGCATCAGCAATAGTGACTGGGTTTAGAGGATGCATACTGGATGGATCCCCAGGTGGAGCAGTCTCTGGATGGTCTTTCCTTCAGTCTCTGCTCTAGGAGAAGTTACAGGTTAAAATTTTATGAAGGGTGGGTGGCCCCATCCCTCAACCCAGGGCCATGCCTACTCTCTAGATATGGTCTCTACAGGTTCTCTCTCCTCTTTATTGGGTATTTCAGTTAATATCAACCCCCATGGGGTACTGGAGCCTCTTGCTTTCCTGGTATCTGGGACTTTCTATTGACTATCCCCAGTTCTCTATCCCTTATTGCTACATGCCTCTGTTCAATTTCCTGACCCTATGTACATCTCCCCCCTCCTTCCCCACCTGATCCTGCTTCCCTTTTTTCCTATTCCCCTCCTCTCTTCCTGCCAAGTCCTGCCTACCCTCTACCTCCTGTGATTATTTTGTTCCCCCTTCTAAGTAGGACTGAGGCATCCACATTTTGGCATTCCGTCTTCTTGACCTTCATATGGTCTGTTAGTAGTATCTTGGGTGTTCCGAGATCTTTTCCTAATATCCACTTATCAGTGAGTAAATACCATGTGTGTTCTTTTGTGACTGGGTTACCTCATACAGGATTATACTTCCTACTTCCATCCATTTGGCTAAAGTCATTGTTTTTAATAGATGAGTAATACTCCATTATATATATCACATTTTCTGTATTCATTCCTCTGTTGAGGGACATGTGGGTTGCTTCCAGCTTCTGGTTATTATAAATAAGGCTACTGTGAACATAGTGGAGCATGTATCCTTGTTATATGTTGGAGCATCTTTTGGATACATGCCCAGGAGCGGTATAGATGGGTCCTCAGGTAGTATTATGTCTAATTTTCTGAGGAACTGCCAGACTGATTTCCAGAGTGGTTGTACTAGCTTGTAATCATACCAACAATGGAGAAGTGTTTCTCTTTCTCCACATCATCCCCAGCATCTGCTGTCACCTGAGTTTTTGATACTAGACATTCTGACTGGTGTGAAGTGGAATATCAAGGTCACTTTGATTTGCATTTCCCTGGTGACATAGGATGTTGAACATTTCTTTAAGTGCTTCTCAGCCATGAGAGAATCCTCAGTTGAGAATTCTCTGTTTAGCTCTGTATCCCAGTTTTAATAGGGTTATTTGGTTCTCTGGAGTCTAATTCTTTGAGTTCTTTGTATATTTTGGATATGAACCCTCTATCAGATGTAGAGTTGGTATAGATCTTTTCCAGAACAGTGGGTTGCCATTTTGTCCTATTGACAGTATCACTTGCCTTACAGAAGTTTTTCCATTTTTTGAGGTCTCATTCATCAATTGTTGATCTTAGGGCATAAGCCTTTGGTGTTCTGTTCAGGAAATTTTCCCCTGTGCTCATTTTATTGAGCATTTTTGCATCTATATTCATAAGGGAAATTGGTCTGAAGTTCTTTCTTTGTTGGGTCTTTTTGTGGTTTAGGTATCAGTGTAACTGTGAACATAGAACAAATTGGATCATGTTCCTTCTGCTTCTATTTAGTGGAATAGTTGGAAGAATATTGGTATTAGGTCTTCTTTGAAGGTCTGATAGAATTCTGCACCAAACCCATCTGGTCCTGGGATTTCTTTGGTTGGGAGACATTTAATGACTGCTACTATTACATTAGTATACTGGCTAGTTTTGTGTATCAACTTGATACAGGCTGGAGTTATCACAGAAGGGAGCTTCAGTTGGGGAAATGCCTCCATGAGATCCAGCTGTGGGGCATTTTCTCAATTAGTGATCAAGGGAGTAGGGCCCCTTGTGGGTGGTGCCATCCCTGGGCTGGAGGTCTTGGGCTCTATAAAAGAGCAGGCTGAGAAAGCCAGGAGAAGCAAGCCAGTAACTAGAACATCCCTCCATGGCCTCTGTGTCAGCTCCTGCTTCCTGACCTGCCTGAGTTCCAGTCCTGACTTCCTCTGGTGATCAACAGCCATGTGGAAGTGCAAGGTCAATAAACCCTTTCCTCCCCAACTTGCTTCTTGGTCATGATGTTTGTGCAGGAATAGAAACCCTGACTAAGACAGTTAGGGATTATGATTTAGGGGAAAGTTTAGATGGTTTATCTGATCCTGATATAACTTTGGTATCTGGTATCTGTCTAGAAAATTATCTGTTTCATCCAGATTTTCCAGTTTTGTTGAGTATAGGCTTTTGTAGTAGGATCTGATGATTTTTTGAATTTCCTCAGTTTCTGTTGTTATGTCTCCCTTTTCATTTCTGGTTTTGTTAATTTGGATACTGTCTCTGTGCTCTCTGGTTAGTCTGGTTATCTTCTTGATTTTCTCAAAAAACTAGCTCCTGGGTTTTTTGTTTGTTTGTTTGCTTGTTTTGTTTTGGTTTTGGTTTTGTTCTGTTTTGTTTTGTTTTTGATTCTTTGTATAGCTTTTTTTTAATATTTAGTTGATTTCAGCCCTGGGTTTGATTATTTTCTGCTGTCTACTCCTCTTGGGTGTACTTGCTTCTTTTTGTTCCATAGCTTTTAGGTGTACTGTCAAGCTTCTAGTGTAAGCTTTCTCCAGTTTCTTTTTGAAGGCACTCAGAGCTATAAGTTTTCATCTTTTAGCACTGCTTTAATTATGTCCCATAAGTTTAGGTATGGTGTGCCTTCATTTCATTAAATTCTAAAAAGTCTTTAATTTCTTCCTTTATTTCTTCCTTGACCAAGTTATCATTGAGTAGAGCATTGTTCAGCTTCCATACATATGTGAACTTTCTGTACTTTTTGTTGTTATTGAAGACCAGCCTTAGTCTATGGTGATCAGATAGGATGCATGGGATTATTTCAATCTTTCAATTATTTCAAATTTTTGCATCTATTGAGGCCTGTGTCATGACAAATTATATAGTCAATTTTGGAAAAGGTACCATGAAGTACTGAGAAGAAGGTATATTCTTTTTGTTTTGTTTTGTTTTTTGTATATATATTTTCTTTATTTACATGTCATATGATTTCTCCTTTCCCAGTTTCCCCTCCAAAACAAACAAACAAACAAACAAACAAAAAAACAAGAACAAACCCCTGTTGCCTCCCCCTTTCCCCTGCTTGCCACTCCACTCTCTCCCACTTATTGGCCCTGGCATTCCCCTACACTGGGCACAGAACCTTCACAAGGCCAAATGCCTTTCCTCCCATTGATGACTGACTTTGCAATCCTCTACTATACACAAGCTGCCAGAGCAATCAGTCCCACCATGTGTACTCCTTGGTTGGTGGTTGAGTCCGTGGGAGCTCTGAGGGTACTAGTTAGTTCATATTGTTGTCCGTCCTAAGGGGCATTAAACCCTTCAGCTCATTTGGTCCGTTCTCTAACTCCTTCATTGGGGACTCTGTACTCAGTTCAATGGACTGCTGTGAGCCTCTACTTCTGTATTAGTCAGGTACTGTTAGAGCCTCTCAGGAGACAGCTATATCAGGCTGGATTGTCCTTCCTCCAGTTTCTGCTCCATAGTTAGTCTCTGCAACACATTCCGTGGGTATTTTGTTCCATCTTTTAAGAAGGAATGAAATGTCCACATTTTGGTCTTCCTTCTTCTTGGGCTTCTTGTGGTTTGTGCGTTGTTCTTTGTGTATTCCAAACTTCTGGGCTAATAACCACTTATCAGAGAGTGCATACCATGTGTGTTCTTTTGTGATTGGGTTACCTCACTCAGGAGGATATTATCCAGATCCATCCATTTACCTAATAATTTCATAAATTCATTGTTTTTAATAGCTGAGTAGTACTCCACTGTGTAGATGTACCACATTTCCTGTATCTATTCCTCTGTTGGAGGACATCTGGGTTGTTTCCAATTGCTGGCTATTATAAATAAGGCTGCTATGAACATGGTGGAGCATGTGTCCTTATTACATGTTGGAGCATCTTCTGGGTATATGCCCAGGAGTGGTATAGCAGGATCCTCCAGTAGAACTATGTCCAATTTCCAGAGGAACCACCACACTGATTTCCAGAGTGTACCACCTTGCAATCCCACCAGCAGTGAAGGAGTGTTCCTCTTTCTCCAAAACCTCTCCAGTATCTGCTGTCACCTGAGTTTTTTTTCCTAGCCATTCCTACTGGTGTGAGGTGGAATCTCAGGATTGTTTTGATTTGCATTTCCCTGATGACTAAGGATGTTGAACATTTCTTTAGGTGCGTCTCAGCCATTCAGTATTCATCAGTTGAGAATTCTTTGTTTAGCTCTGTACCCAATTTTTTAATAGGGTTATTTGATTCTCTGGAGTCTAACTTCTTGAGTTCTTTGTATACATTGGATATTAGCCCTCTATCAGATATAGGATTGGTAAAGATCTTTTCCCAATTTGTTGGTTGCCGATTTGTCCTATTGACAGTGTCTTTTGCCTTACAGAAGGTTTGCAACTTTATGAGGTTCCATTTGTCAATTCTTGATCTTAAGGAATAAGTTATTGGCATTCTCCCCTGTACTTATGTCCTCGATTCTCTTCCCCACTTTCTTTTTTATTAGTTTCAGTGTGTCTGCTTTGATATCGAGGTCCCTGAGCCACTTGGACTTGAGCTTTGTCCAAGAAGATAGGAATAGATCGATATGCATTCTTCTACATGCTAGCTGCCAGTTAAGACAGCACCATTTGTTGAAAATGCTGTCTTTTTTCCACTGTATGGTTTTAGCTCCTTTGTCAAAGATCAGTGACCATAGGTGTGTGGGTTCAATTCTGGGTCTTCAATCTGTTCCATTGATCTACCTGCCTGTAACTCTACCAATACCATGCAGCTTTATCACAATTTCTCTGTAGTACAGCTTAAGGTCTAGGATGGTGATTCCACCAAAGGTTCCTTTATTGTTGAGAATAGTTTTGGCTATTCTGGGTTTTTTGTTGTTCCAGATGAATTTGCAAATTGCTTTTTCTAAGTCTGTGAAGAATTGAGTTGGAATTTTGATGGAGATTGCATTGAATCTGTAGTTTCCCTTTGGTAAGATGGCCATTTTTACTATATTAATCCTGTCAATCCACGAGCATGGGAGATCTTTCCATCTTCTGACATCTTCTTCAATTTACTTCTTCAGAGACTTGAAGTTCTTGTCAAACAGATCTTTTACTTGCTTAGTTAGAGTCACACCAAGGTATTTTATATTATTTGTAACTATTGTGAAGGGTGTTGTTTCCCTAATTTCATTCTATGCCTGATTATCCTTTGTGTATATGAAGGCCATTGATTTGCTTGAGTTAATTTTATATCCAGCTACTTTGCTGAAGTTGTTTATCAGGTTTAGGAGCTCTCTGGTGGAATTTTTGGGGTCACTTAAGAGTACTGTCATATCATCAGCAAATAGTGATAATTTGACTTCTTCCTTTCCAGTTCGTATCCCTTTGATCTTTTCTTATCTAATTGCTCTCACTAGGACTTCAAGTACAATATTGAATAGGTAGGAAGAGAGTGGGCAGCCTTGTCTAGCTCCTGATTTTACTGGGATTGCTTCAAGTTTCTCTCCATTTAGCTTGATGTTGGCTACTAGTTTGCTGTATATTGCTTTTACTATGTTTAAATATGGGCCTTGAATTCCTGATCTTTCCAAGACTTTTACCATGAAGGGATGTTGGATTTTGTCAAATGCTTTCTCATCATCTAATGAGATGATCATATGGTTTTTTTTCTTTGAGTTTGTTTATATAGTGAATTATGCTGATGGATTTCTGAATATTGAACCATCCCTGCATCCCTAGGATGAAGCCTACTTGATTATGGTGGATGATCATTTTGATGTGTTCTTTGATTAGGTTTGCAAGAATTTTATTGAGTATTTTTACATCGATATTCATAAGGAAAATTGGTCTGAAGTTTTCTTTCTTTGTTAGGTCTTTGTGTGGTTTAGGTATAAGAGTAATTGTGGCTTCATAAAACGAATTGTGCAGAGTACCTTCTGTTTCAATTTTGTGGAATAGTTTGAAGAGTATTTGAATTAGGTCTTCTTTGAAGGTTTGATAAAACTCTGCACTAAACCCATCTGGTCCTGGGCTATTTTTGGTTGGGAGATTATTAATGACTGTTTCTATTTCATTAGCAGATATGGGACTGTTTAGATCATTGATCTGGTCTTGATTTAACTTTCGTACTTGGTATCTGTCTAGAAAATTGTCCATTTCATCCAGGATTTCCAGTTTTGCTGCATATAGTCTTTTGTAGTAGGCTCTCATGATTTTTTTTTTATTTCCTCAGTGTCTGTTGTTCTGTCTCCCTTTTCATTTCTGATCTTGTTAATTAGGATACTGTCTCTGTGTCCTCTAGTTAGTCTGGCTAAGGGTTTATCTATTTTGTTGATTTTCTCAAAGAATCAGCTCCTGGTTTGGTTGATATTTTGTATACTTCTTTTTGTTTCTATTTGGTTGATTTCAGCCCTGAGTTTGATTATTTCCTGTCTTCGGCTCCTCTTGGGTGAATTTGCTGGTATATGCTCTCTCCAGTATCATTTTGTAGGCACTTAAAGCTATGAGTTTTCCTCTTAGGACTGCTTTCATTATGTCCCATAAGTGTGGGTATGTTGTAGCTTCATTTTCATTAAACTCCAGAAAGTTTTTAACTTTTTTCTTTATTTCTCCCTTGACCAAGTTGTCATTGAGTAGAGTGTTGTTGAGCTTCCATGTAGGTGTGGGCATTCTATTGTTTATGTTGTTATTGAGGCACAGCCTTAGTCCATGGTGATCTGACAGGATGCAAGCGATTATTTCAGTCTTCTTGTATCTGTTGAGGCCTGATTTGTGACCAATTATATGGTCAATTTTGGAGAAGGTACCATGAGGTGCTAAGAAGAAAGTATATCCTTTTGTTTTAGGATAAAAAGTTCTATAGATATCTGTTAAATCCATCTGTTTCATAGCTTCTGTTAGTCTCACCATGTCTTTGTTTAGTTTCTGTTTCCATGATCTGTCCATTGCAGAGAGTGGGGTGTTGAAATCACCCACTACTATTGTGTGCCATGCAATGTGTACTTTGAGCTTTAGTAAAGTTTCTTATATGAATGTAGATGCCCTTGCATTTGGAGCATAGAGACACAGAATTGAAAGTTCCTCTTGGTAGATCATACCTTTCATGAATATAAAGTGCCCCTCCTTATCTTTTTTGATCACTTTAGGGTGAAAGTCAATTTTATTCAATATTAGAATGGCTACTTCAGCTTTTTTCTTGGGACCATTGGCTTGGAGAATTGTTTTCCGGCCTTTTATTCTGAGGTAGTGTCTGTCTTTGTCACTGAGGTGGGTTTCCTGTATGCAACAAAATGTTGGGTCCTGTTTATGTACCCAATCTGATAGTCTATGTCTTTTTATTGGGAAATTGAGTCTATTGATATTAATAGATATTTGAAAAAAGTAATTGTTGCTTCCTGTTATTTTTGTTGTTAGAGTTGGAATTCCCTTCATGTGGCTTCTTTTAGTTTTGTTGGAAGATTACACTTTTGCTTTTTCAGAGATGTAGTTCTCTCCCCCCCCCCCCCCCCCCCCCCCCGTATTGGAGTTTCTCATTTATTACCCTTTGAAGGGCTGGATTTTTGGAAATACATTGTGTGAATTTGGTTTTGTCATGGAATACTTTGATTTCCCCATCTATGGTGATTGAGAGTTTTGCTGGGTATAGTAGTCTGGACTGGCATTTGTGTTCTCTTAGGGTCTGTATGACATCTGCCCAGGATCTTCTAGCTTTCATAGCCTCTGGTGAAGTCTGGCGTAATTCTGATAGGTCTGCCTTTATATGTTACTTGACCTTTTTCCCTTACTGCTTTTAGTATTCTTTCTTTGTTTTGTGCATTTGGTGTTTTGACTATTATGTGGCTGGAGGAATTTCTTTTCTAATCCAGTCTATTTGGCATTCTATAGGCTTCTTGTATGTTCATGGGCATCTCTTCCTTTAGGTTAGGGAAGTTTTCTTCTATAATTTTGTTGTAGATATTTACTTCCCCTTTAAGTTGGAGGTCTTCACTCTCTTCTATACCTATTATCCTTAGGTTTGGTCTTCTCATTGTGTCCTGGGTTTCCTAGATGTTTTGGGTTAGTATCTTTTACATTTGGGTTAGGTATTTTACATTTTCTTTGACTGTTGTGTCAATGTTTTCTATGGTATCTTCTGCCCCTGAGATTCTCTCTTCTATCTCTTGTATTCTGTTGGTGATGCTTGCATCTATGTTTCCTGACTTCTTTCCTAAGACTGATAACTCCAGAGTTGTCTCTCTTTGTGATTTGTTAATTGTTTCTACTTCCTTTTTTTAGGTCCTGGATGGTTTTGCTCAATTCCTTCACCTGTTTGTTTGTGTTTTCCTGTAATTCCTTAAGGGATTTTTGCATTTCCTCTTTAAGGGCTTCTACTTGTTTACTTGTGATCTCTTGTAATCCTTAATGAGATTTTTTTGTTTCCTCTTTAAGGGCTTGTACCTCTTGACCTGTGTTCTCCTGTATTTCTTTAAGGGAGCTATTCACATCCTTCTTAAATTTCTCTAGCACCGGACCCGGAGTCTCCAGTGAGAGCAGCCATCCTCTCTCCGGTGAGTTCCTAAGCCTGGAGCATCCATCTGGGAGACAAAGGCTCCACGAGTCGCAGGGGAGCCACCAGGCAGCAGGGACCGGATCCTCTCAGCCTCCAACTAACAGAGGTGGATCAGCGACCTTAGCCACCTCTCCCTTGCAAGTGGAGAGTCTGCCCCCAGAGACCCGCCAGGACCCGGAGTCTCCAGTGAGAGTCGCCATCCTCTCTCCGGTGAGTTCCTAAGCTGGAAGCATTCACCTGGGAGGCAAAGGCCCCATGAGTCGCAGGGGTCTTGCAGGGCATCAGGGACAGGACAAGCTCCG
>NW_022196906.1:7233896-7244164 GCF_008632895.1 Mastomys coucha
TTTTAGAGGGGAAACTGGGAAGGGAGAAATTTACATGTAAATAAAGAAAATATCTAATAAAAATAAATAAATAAATAAATCAGAGTCTTGTTTTTCAGGTATGTTAGAGTGCCCAGGGCTTGCTGTAGTGTGAGAACTGGGTTCTTATGATGTCAGGTAGCCCTGGTTTCTATTGCTTATGTTCTTGAGCTTGGCCCTTGCCATATGGCTATCTCTGGTGTTAGCTGGTTTTGCTATTTCTGACTGGATCTTGTCCCTCCTATGAGCCTGTAAGCCTGTGGTCTTAAGTGTATCAGCACTCCTGTGATCTTTGGTGTGTTAGCACTCCTGGGAGACCTGTTATCTCTGATCATGACTGGAGCATGGGGCTGGACTGGGAACCATATAGTTGTGGCACAGGGTCAGCCCTGGTACAGATAGAAACCAGAAGGATCCTGTCCCTGGCTGTTCCACAGTAATGTAATGTAGTGTCACCACAGGAGAAAAAATGGTTGCTAGTGAATGTCCATGAGGTAGTAAAGTTTGAAAAGTGATACCTACTTTAAGCAATATAATATTTGATTTAAGGTAGACTTATCAAATGAATATAAAAGCAGTGATAAAAATGTGGCTAAGGAAAAAATTCAAAAATTCTGATGAATATACAATGAGTCATTTAAATTTTATAAAAAAAAATTTTGGCTTTGCATATGAGACTTCTGAGAACTACCTGCTTAACTGGGAGATCAAACACATGACAAATAAAGGAACCATCTGATGCTCTATGCCTATGAAAAGAATAGGCTATGAGATACACATCATTCTCTGTCAATCTGTCTTGTCAAAGTGTTTATCTGGTGTCTCATCACAAGTCTACATTGACTTCTAGGGAAAGTAAAGAGTAGAGGATAAAGTTAATTGACACAGTAAAAAAAAAAACAGCTAGATGAAATGGACAGTCTACAAGACTGGATCTCTTCAAAAGCAAGGGCAGAGAAATAGGTGTAAAAAGAAAACAAAAACAAATTAACATATATGTACATACATTATATGTACATATACCCACACACACTCAGGAGAGTAAATTTTATGCATCTTAATTGGATTCTAGATTTCCTAAGCAGCCTCAAGAGACATCAGGAAATACTTGAATAAACTTTAAATAGTAATTGTATGATATTATATATTGCTGTCATTTCCTTAAGCTTTAATTAAATTATAGTTAATTTAATTTTTAAGAGAAATAATATGTGCATATCACTTTGTTGTAGCAGATTCTGAACTCTTACTTCAAGGGGTGCTGTGTTTTGTAGCTGTGTGTAATCAAAGGAGAAAGGCCATTACTTTGGAAAAGCAAATGATTCAACTTCAAATCTTGATGTTGTATGTGAATATTTATTATTCTGTTGTGTTCATATTTTATAGGTTTGAACTTTTTCTTTTAAAAAATTGTAGAAAACTTAAGAGCCAAGTGATATTTATCATAAAATATGTATCAAGTAGTGGTGGTTATAAGACATTGTCTAAGAACATTTTCATGAATGTATTTTATGGACCATTAATCAAGAGCTCTGTCAGAGAAAAGAAAGGATTTCAAGGCCTGATATGTTTGTGGCTCATGTAAAATAACTTCCCCTAGTGGGAATGGACATTTACATATTGGTGATGGTAGGACATGCTGGACAAATTCCTCTTTGGCTTTGAGATCTAACTTCAGGAAATGGTGTTGCAGATGGTCCAGTTGGAAAGCAACTGGCCACACCTGGAAAGTACAGTACTTTGAATTCAAAAACCATGATATATAAATGGACAACTCTTGCCTGTGAACAGGAATCAAATGAATGAAATCGGTTAGACATATGAAGTAGTTTAGGTGTCTTAGTTAAAAATCAAACATTAATACTAAAGAGAGGAATGTTTGTTGATGACCAAATTTCAAGCATAGTAAACTCAGGAAGCTTCATTAAGAATGTCTAATATTTCATCTTGGTACTTTGCCCTAGGGTTTTTAATGACTAAAATGACAGCTAACCTGTGCTATACACCATAGCAAAATTTAAGGTAGCTTGACAAATGTTCATCACCCAAGTGTCCCAAGGTATTTAGTTGAAATCAAATTTTATAAGCCTGACATTGAACAGGACTTAGGTGTGTTTGATGCCATTTCATACCTTATGTTGTTAATAAAAAAACATATGAAAGGCTATCGGTAAACAACACTATGACGTGATCATTAATTTTTGCTTGCAACATATTAGTTGAGCCTAAGAGCTTTTGATGGAAAGCAAAACATGAAGAGCATTAGTCTGATTTGCTTCCTCAGGCCTAGACATATTCTGAATTCAGATGCAAGGAAGTCTCAATAATGATTTTGCATATTCCTCCATTGCTTCATTCATTTCATGAAATACCTGCCACAAATTAAGGCTCTAAAAGGCTCAGCCAAGTGCTGATATGAGCTTTCCCTCATGAATGGTGAGGATAGATGGCCATCGTCAGTGGAGACATTCATAGAAGCAAAGCAACTGCATCCTTGCAAGGCATCATGACCTAGTGAGCTCACTTTAGAGGACAGCAGGAGCTCAGCAGATAATTTATTTTCTTTAGAATTGTAGATAAACCTCCACTGTGTGCCAGTACTACTCCAGATCTGAGGATTGTTGATGTGAGTGAAACAAATATGAACAGTTCTGTAACCCACACTCATCAGGCAAAAATATCAATGTAAAAGTCACTTGTTTCTTGACAGCCTTAAATATAAAGGGTAAGAACACCAAGGGGCTCAGACATGTGCTGGGAGAGAATGATGTTTGTCAGGGAAACCTTTCTGCAACACGACATAGAAAGAAGAAAAGGTCAATCTCTTCAAAGGTCATCTTCCTAATTTATGAACATGAGGATACAAGAGAAAGATAATGGCAAGAAAACAGCCTCAATGGGCCAGCTAGATGGCTCCATGGATAGATGTGCTTGCCATCAAGCCTGATGGACTGAGGTTCATGCCAGGACTCACATGATGGAAGAAGAGAACTAATTCTCAGACATTGTTCTCTGCCATAGATCTATACACCACACACACACACACACAATTTAAAGAGAGCGAGCTTAAAAATAGTACCGATCCCAACACATCACTAACCAGGAAGAAGGCTGTAACACTGTGTTTATGGCTCAATATTTTACTGCTAAGCTTTCTGTAAGTAAATTGTAGGGTCAACAATTTTGGTTTCCTCATTCCCCTATCAAAGAAAATTATTCTCTTTTAGGATTGTATGTGCACTGAAGGCAACTCTGACCTGCTTCCCAGACCCCTAAAAGGAAGTCTACAAGAGACAGTCCCAAGATCTGAGAGTCAAGAAGACTATCTGGTCCTCACCTAGTCAGGTTTACCTGAAGATTAACTTTTCTAAACTTTAAACTTTAGACAATTCTTACCCTGCATGTTCAAGGCTCTGAGTTCAACATCCAGTAACTAGAATCTTTAGAATTCTTCTTGTTATAGGTTTAAAATGGCTGCTTGTCCCCAAAGGTCCTTTTGTTGAAAGTGTTGTCACTGTTGCAGTGTTGGGACATAAGGAACCTGTAGCAGCTTGTGTTCTCAGGCTAATTATGTTACCCAAAAGCCTGTTTGCAGTATCCTGCATGTAGGACTAAAGGAAACTCGTCCCCAGTTGGTTTTTGACTGCTCAATAAAGTTTCCAGTGGCCAACAGCTGGGCAGAGAGACAGAGATGGAACTTTTGGGGTTCCTGTGAAGGGACTGAAGAAAGAGATAGAGGGGATTGCACCATGACAAGAGTGTAGTAGATGGACCACACTGGAAAGGTGCAGGAGGTAGAGACAGACAACGTAGGTAGGGGGGGAAGTGACATATAGGTACAGGGGGAAAGGTGCAGGAGGTCAATCCCGCAGGATCCAGGGCAGCAAAGATGAAATTTAGACTTAGTAAGTATTAACTCAGGAATATTGGAAAGAGTATGTGTTAACCATGTGGAGTTAGGGAAAGGCCCAGCCATTGAGGTGCTTAGGGCATATTAAAAATAAGGCACTGTGGGGGAGGTGTGAGTGGGTGGGTGGGTGGGGGGGAAGTGTGGGTGTGTATGTGTGTGTGTGTGTTTCATTCTGAATCCAAAACATTTGGGTTGGGTGGGTGGTAAAGAACACACCCACCACCTGCTGGGGAGTTTAGAACAGATTAAAGTACTTCTCCTTAAGGGACCATCTAAGAACAAGTACCCAGGGCAGTGAAGGCACATGCCTTAAATGCCAGCACTTAGGAGGCAGAGCCAGGCTGCTTTCTGAGTTTGAGGCCAGCCTGGTCTACAGAGTGAGTTCCAGGACCACCAACAGGAGCCTGATATAGCTGTCTTCTGAGAGGCTCTGCTAGTGCCTGACAAATACAGACGTGGGTGCTCTCAGCCACCCATTGGACTGAGCACAGGGTCTCCAATGGAGAAGCTAGAGAAAGAACCCAAGAAGCTGAAGGGGTTTGCAGCCCTATAGGAGGAACAACAATATGAACTAACCAGTACCCCCAGAGCTCCCAGGGACTAAATCACCAACCAAAGAGCACACATGCAGGGACTCATGGCTCCAGCTGCATATGTAGCAGAGGATGGCCTAGTTGGTCACCAATGAGAGGAGAGGCGCTTGGTCCTGTGAAGGCTCTATGCCCCAGTGTAGGGAAATGCCAGGGCAGGAAGCCAGAGTGGGTGGATTGGTGATCAAGGGAGGGGAAAGGGGATAAGGGATTTTCAGAGGGTAAACCAGGAGATAACATTTGAGGTGTAAATAAAGAAAATATCTAATTAAAAGAAGAAGGAGGAGGAGGAGGAGGAGGAGGAGGAGGAGGAGGGCCCAGAAAGAGATCAACAGGCCTTGGGGGCCCAACCCTTGTAAATGGTCAGTGGAAACTCAGAGGATTGCCAGTTTCCTGGACTAGGCTATTACTGCAAGAGTTAGTTATTAGAAAAAGGAAACCTTGCCCCTCCCCAGTCTCTGGCTTCTTGTCTCACCTTGTGATCTCTTTTGTAAATGCTTGGAACACTGTGGTACCTGGGCTGGGAATATGAATCAGTGGTAGATTTCTTACACTGTATGTTCAAGGCCTTGAGTTCAATGGCCACTACTATGAAAATATGAAAAATTTTCCTTAAATTATACCAAGATTTAGGATATGCTGTTTTAATAGGCTAAAATAATAGTGCTAAAACTAATCCTGAAGTAGACTTTCACAGGAACTTCATTTTTTTATTAGATATTTTTTTTATTTACATTTCAAATGATACCTCCTTTCCTGGTTTGCCCTCTGGGGAAAAAAAAACTGTTCCCTCCCCCATCCCCCTGTTCACCAACCCACCCTCTCCTGCTTCCTGGCCCTGGTATTCCCCTAAACTGGTGCATAGAACCTTCACAGGACCAGGGGCCTCTTCTCCCATTGATGACCAACTAGGCCATCCTCTGCTACATATGCAGCTGGAACCATTAATCTCACCATGTGTACTTTTTGGTTGGTGGTTTAGTCCCTGGGAGCTCTAAGAGTACTGGTTAGTTCATATTGTTGTATTACTCTGCTTTAAAAACAATGAATCTATGAAATTTATAGGGAAATGAATGGATCTGGAAAATATCATCCTGAGTGAGGTAATGCCCTCTCTGATAAGTGGATATTAGCCCAGAAGCTCAGAATACCCAAGATACAATCTACAAACCATAAGAAACTCAAGAAGAAGGAAGACCAAAGTGTGGATACTTCATTTCTCCTTAGAAGGGGGAACAAAATATCCATCTAAGGAGTTGCTTAGACAAATTATGGAGCAGAGACTGAAGGAAGGACAATCCAGAGACTGCTCCACCCTGGGAATCCTTCCCATATTCAATCATCAAATCTAAACACCATTGTGGATGCCAGCAAGTGCTGGATGACAGGAGCCTGATATAGCTGTCTCCTGAGAGGCTCTGCCAGTGCCCAACTAATACAGAAGTAGAAGCTCACAGCCATCCATTGAACTGAGCACAGAGTCCCCCAGTGAAGGAGCTAGAGAAAGGACCCAAGGAGCTGAAAGGTTTGCAGCCCCTTTGGACCTTCATTCTAATAGCCCTCTCTACCTGCTGGGTAGTTAGGGTTCCCAGGGCCCCTCTCTCATTCCTTTCCATTCTCTGGTATGCTAGACTGGACTAGTATGCTAGGTAAGCACTCTGCCTAAACCCTTGGCCATTTTCACTTCCAAAATGGAGCAAGTATTAGTTGCACTGAGATTTTATTTGTTTATCTAGCACAGTAGGGCCTTCTGGGGTCTACAGCCCCTGTGCCCAACATACTAAATGTGAACTGGAGAACACCAAGACAATCCATATACCATCCAGGTTTACATTTGGATTGTGAAGATGGTGGAAACAAGAGAACTATTTTCCCCATTTCTCAGGGAACTCTAGGCCAATGACATTACCTCCTAAAATTAATCCTCAGATCCACCCTTTGTGGGTGAGAGGAATAAACTCATACTTAATTTTAATTCTGAAAAAGTTACTGAGAACAGTGTCAGGATAAGGCTTGATAGAGATAGAAGGGAGAGAGAAGAGAGTAGAGGTAACAGTAATCAGAAAGAAACTGCCAAAGAATAAACTTTATAAATGATTGAAAAAGACTCTCAACATTTATATCTTAACAGTAACTTTGTTTCCCTTGTATGTGTTATAAACATGTGCATAAGCATGTATGTATTTAAGGCCTAGCTATCATACTATATATACTATTTTAGATAGTTACTGCAGGAATGGTGTAAAATCTTTATTAGATTATGATGGGAAGACTTTGGTACAACATTATGGTCATTGTATGTTTTCTGAGTTTTACTGATTGAAGTCTTCACTGATTGGAGAAGAGAAGACAAGGAAAGGGAGAGAAGATGTGATTCATGTCATTTGGCAAGTTGTGTTGCCCAAGGCACCTCTCTTAGGGAACTGTAATGGTTTTTAGTGTTTTCAGAAAGGATTTCTGCCTTCTGCCTTCTAGGTGTGTGTGGTAGCTAGACTCAGACATCCTTCCCTCTTTGCAGTCTTGCAGACAGTTCTGGCTAATGATTTGGGGGTGGCATAATCACTTGTGAGAATGACTTATTTAGCTGTCAGCACGGTACCTTGTTAGTTCCTTACCTTCCCCAACTGTGGTTTCCATCATTCCCAATAGTGGCTCTATACTGACACTCTGTATCATGATAAGCTTGGTTGTGTGAGTGGAAAATACAGCGTTCTTCTTCAAGTCATTAAAAGTGTGTACTTGTTTATTGCTATAGCATAATACAGTCCATTCTAATATTGAAAATGGTACCAAGAAGTGGGATGTTGCCATAAAAATATAAAACATATAGCTTTGGCTTGGAGGTAGGCAGCAACTTGTAAGATAGAGAGAAAGCTGGAAGTCCACATTAAGGAATGGGTAAGCATTTGGTAAAAATATCACCTATAGTCTAGTGGTATATACAAGCTGGCTTACATCCAAAATCACTAACAGAATCTCTGCAAAATTCTAAATTTTATGATATCATGGTGGTAACTTGAATCTGCCATAGCAGGAGAAAATACCAATAAAATTGGAAAGCAATCTAAATCATGACACTTGGGGTTTTGTTTATTTCCTCTAGAGGTAGCTATTAAACATCAACAAAATGCTGACTACAATAATTTAAAAGCAGGTCTTGCACCTAACAAATGTGTGTTTCAGGAAATGGCCAGCATCTGCCTGGAAGATTAGCCATAGTGGATGTTTATTGTACCATGCATGCATTTAAAAGGAAGGGTGGGATGAGAATAAACCAGGTCCATCTAGAGGCCAGAATAGCAGGCATGTAAAGCACATATCTGGGATGGGTAGAAATGTTTCTCAACTGCAAACTAGGATAAATCTAAGACTTATTCTAAGAGACAAAGGCTAAGGAGACCTAGTTTCATGCAAGTGGTAAACTGAGGGTAAGATTCCTTGATCTGTTTGTTACATTTTGCTGAATAAATTAGGAAGAAATCCAGTAAATCCTTTGATTTGGCCAAAAGTATTCTACAAGAAACCAACAAAAAAATTAAAGCATGTTTTTACCTCAAAGTCAAGATTGTGTGAATATGTACATATGACTATATATTCATATACGTGCAAATGTCTGTTGCCAAATGGAGGTGACTCAAGTAAACAAGTGAAAAAGAATTTGAGCCGTAACAACAACAAAAGAAAGATGCCAAACAAAGCAATCAATGAAACAATCTGGATCATATGAGACAAGAAGTGGAAGAAGATGAGAAGGAGCATTTAGGGAGATGGAGAGAGGAGGAGATGGGGGAGAGGGGCTAGAAAATGCTGATTCTTCAAGACTGACAAGGGGCTCTTGGGCATCTGTCTCTGCCTAGGATGCCATTCTTTAATCCCCACTTCACTTAAGAGAAAAGAGGGTTGTATGGAAGCCAGAACCTCAGAGAAGGCAGAATACAGACCACAACAAGCAACTGACTAGAATTCTCCTACAGCAGAACCAGAACTAAGCTAAGATGTTCATGGACCAGCTAGCCTTGGAATATCATAACTGCTGTGAATCCATAAATTCCAGGAATCTTATTTGCTTTCTATTTCCAAGCCACAGTGGTTACCCTGATGTCTTTTCCCATTGTTGCATGTCAGACGGGGTTGGGAGAGTGCATGTTACTCTTTAGTTCAAAGGAGAAGACCCACATCTAAGCCTAACCGAGAGATCCCTATGGTTCTGCACCACAATTTAAACCACCTCAAATTACCCAAAGAACTCGAGCTTTAATTTGCTGTTAAGACTCGCTGGAACTTTTATATTTTCTATCCTGGGTTGAGAGAGAAAATACATTGATTGTAAGAAATAATCAAGCAAATTTCTGTACCCAAATAGCTAGAGTGCGGTCATCTTGAGTGATAGTCACCATATATTTCCAGTCACCTGCCTTTCACTCACAGTGCCTGGCTTGCTCCTGGTTGGTGGGACTATTAAACCCAACCTGGCAAATGAGGCATTAATAAAAATAACACGAATCACTTCTGAGGCAGAATATTTAGCAGGCTTTGCTATCCATCCAGAGATAATTTGCTCTCTTCCATAATCACCAGGAATGCCCCAGATACTGGAACCTCCAAATACCAGCATCCTGGAATGCAAATCTATAGAGATCTTTCTCGTGATGTGCACAGGAAGTAAGACATGAGCAAGAAATAATTTTAAGGCAGAAAGGTGATGCAGCAGGTAAGGGTACTTGCTGCCAAGCCTGAAGCCTGAGTTTGAAAGAGGAAACTTTCACACATGTACTGTGGCATGGGCAACCACACCTGGGATGGACACATACACACTAAATAATAAATTAAAAACTAATGAATAAATATAAAATTCAGGATAAAGGCAGTGAAAGTTGGGAACAACTTATGGCACACACATACATTCACATTTCCATGCTGACTTATTGACTTACATTATCTTTCTGAAATCTTTCAATACTGGTAAAGCTTGAGCTTTCTTATTTGTATTGTATTTCATTGAAACAAGTGAATCAACTAATCTCAGCTGTGTAGCAACAGACACTGCACAGATTTCTTTCTACTGTTACAGAAATGAGAGGAAACAAAGAACAGTACTGAAGGAAACCCAGGTGGCCTGGTGTGCCTGGGAAGGTGGCATCCAGTGTTTGTTTCCTTAGATGGCTACTCTCTACTTCATCTAATTTGACCAATAATTGCTGCTCTCTTCTCATGATTACTCACACTGAGTATTCTATAATGGAGAGTAAGCATTGGAACTATTCTTTATCTATCAGAGTTCATTTTCAAAAGTCTGGTATTTCCTAATGTTAGTATCTTACTGCCTTCTCCTTGTTCAGTTGGATTTACACATAATACCCATATTCTATTCCTTTGCCTCACTCAAATAGGAGATAATCATGGACCATAAAAAGGGCTCAATTATGTTACTGGGTGCATTTACTATTGATTTGTATGTTCTTTGATCAAATTGTGTTCTAATTAAAAAGAGAACTGTCATGTGACCCAGTTAAACATTCCTAGTTTTACATTAAAAGGAAAGAAGGCCAGCCTAGGTAAGAGTATCTAAATAAACAACATATCTAAATATCTATAAATAAATATCTAGGTAAAAAACAGCAACATTTGCAATGACCAGGCTATGGAGTCACCTGCCAAAGGATGAATAGATAAACAGATGAACAATTTCCAGATGAACCACCAAACTGATTTCCAGAGAGGTTGTATCAGTTTGCAATCCCACCAGCAAT
>NW_022196906.1:7246152-7257915 GCF_008632895.1 Mastomys coucha
CTGGGAATGGAGAAATTTACATGTAAATAAAGAAAATATCTAAAAAATAAAAAAATAAAAAAATAAAAAAAATAAAAAAATAAAATAAATAAATCCCTAAGGACAAAGGAAGATGAAAACACATCCTATAGATGCTCTTGTATGCAGCCAAGGCAGTTCTAACAGGGAAATTTATAGTCATAGGTTTTCCTATTATAAATCTGTGTTATGAAATGACCTAATAATGCACCTCCAGGCTCTCAAAAATAGCAACCAGCTACTTCCAAGCACAGTAGATGATGGCAAATAAATAAAAAAAAAAAGAAAGAAAGAAAGAAAAAGAAACAGATGAGCTATATATACACAATGAAGTATTATTTGGCTTCAAAGGACACCGTCACATCATTTGCAAGAAAATGGATGGTGCTAAGTAAAATAGTCCAAACAACTACCACAACTTTCCTCTCACATGTCAAACCAAAATTTTAAAAAGGAAAGAAAGCTTGAGTCAGTGGAGTGGGTAGGGGCAGGGAGGAAGGAGAAAGAAGGGGAGTTGAGAGAAATCATAGTATGCATGTGTACAAATGTCAGGAACTCATTAATATGTGCAATTAAAATACATTACCATTATCATACTATTGCCTTCTCAAATATTAGTACTAGGTATACTAATGTGTCCCATGTGGATCCAGTTCTGGCATGTAACATGCCCCTATCCCTACTGACATTTGTTTTAATCAAAATATGAGATTTTCAGTAATGCCACAGCTCTAATAACTAGAAGCTATCATCTCCAGAATAGAATGAACCATTTCCAGCCAGTCTTTAATTTGTAGATACAACATTTCTCAGAACAAAGAGGATCACTGCTATATGACGCAATGTTGTCTTCTTGGACTTGCAGTCTTAAAAAGTAGAAAAGCAGAAGTACAGAGTTACAGGTGAATGAGAGAACTATCTAAAATAGCATATCATGGTAACAACCTAATGTGGCTGAGCTGGCTGATGGTCTTCATCTAGTCTCTCCACTGAGGTAGAAGCTTCAAGGTAAGGAGAAGCATTCTCTAACACTTCTGTCTCAAACAGTCACAGACACCACCATTCTTTTCTCATCAGCTACATGACACAAACTTTTGGGTGTTTATACCACAGCTATTTTCACATCTGTAATTGGCAAAATAATAATGGCCACATGATTGTATATGCCCACGCCATATGACTATGCATCTTTACCCCAGTATTAGTTATTTTGCCAGTTGCCATGGCAAAAATACCTAACAGAAGCAACTTAAAGAATAAAGAGTTTGGGGCTGGTGAGAAGGTTAATAGTCAAGAATACTAACTGTTATTCCAGAGGTGCCAGGTTTAGTTCCCAGAACCCACATAAAATGGCTCCCAACTGACTGTAACTCCTGTTCCAGGGGATCCATCTGCATGAACACAGTGTACACACACTCATGAAGGCACACACACACAAATAATAAAGTGGTTTTTTGTTGGTTATTTTATTTATTGACATTTCAAATGTTATTCCCCTTCCCAGTTTCCCCTCCACAAATCCCCTATCCCCTCCCCCTCCCTTTGCCTCTGTGAGGGTGCTCTCCCACACTCCGATCTCCCCAACTCATGCCTCAGCACCCTAACATTCTCTTATCCTGGGTCATCAAGCCTCCACATGACCAAGGGGCTCCCCTCCCAGAAATGCTGAATGAGGCAATCCTCTACTACACATACAGCTGGAACCATGGGTCCCCCCACCCCCGATGTGTACTCTTTGGTTAGTGGTTTAGTCCCTGGGAGCTTTGGGGGTCTGGTTAGTTGATGTTGTTCTTTCTATGGGGTTACAAAACCCTTCAGCTCCTTCAGTCCTTGCCCTAACTTCTCCATTGGGGACCCCATGCTTAAATAAACTGTCACTACCTTAAATAAAGGAACATGGTCATCTTATTGAGAGTAACTTGGTCCCAGATTTTGAATTTTTTCTATGAACCTTTGTTTTCCATATTTCTATAGAGTTTTGATATTTCACCTTTGTCTTATAAAAGTTTTTTGTAGAAAATGCTGCATTAATGACTACTAGCAAAATTTTATTAAATAAAAATTGTATTTGTCATCTTGTGTTGGCTCTCTGAAAAAAGACTACACCTCCTATTTCTATCAGTCTTCCTATGCTATATACCATGACACAAATAATCTCATTGTCTCTCATGTGGCTAGCATCTTAATAAGGGATTTAACATGTATTAATGCATTTGATCCTCAATGCAAATCAATGCGACAGATATTTATTGTCTACTTAATGAGCTCAAGCCCCTGGGATAAACACTGGAAGTGAGGAAGACAGGGAAAAAATATGATCCCTGCTTCCACAGAGACAGGGGCAGACTGAACTGGTGATGCAGCTTGCCTAATGAGATGATGATTGTGGCATTCGGACATTGAACTATGCGCAATTTACTCTCAAACTAAGAAAGAAGCAATCAGTTCTCAATCAGAAGAATATGTGAGTTTATAGCACACTTTGGCATGCCATCCAGAACAAATGTTCTCATAAGCTTTTACACAAAGAGCATATTCCTATAATGCTGGAGTAAACTATGTAAGATACCAAGAGACAACTAATACAGTACACACCCAAAGTCACATTCTGTGCTGTACAGGCAAGTAAGCTGCCTCAAAATATGTGATTTCAACATTCTTTTATCTCCAGCAAGAAGCTAGAAAGCCTATGTGCTATGGTTTGTTCTATGTTTAGAAATAAGAAACATGCAAAACTTTCTGTGGAGACTTCCTGTTTTGCTGATTTATTATTTTGTAATAGAAAATAATAGAAATTAGTAATAGAAAATTGGGAATGATTATGTGTTGTCAGGACCAGCACATGCAAAAATAGAAAGCCAGTAGAGGAGTGGTCAAATTTCCAAACAGAAATATAGAAAGCAGTCTTTAGTTTGAACCTACCTATATGTGCTTCTAAGGTAGAGTTCTAGCAGATGGCCTCAGCTTGTCTCACACTTTGTAGCCCCAGTAAGCCTTGAACTCACCATCCTCCTGCCTCATTCTCCTAAGTGCTAGGATTTTAAGTATGAAACTCACCACACCCAACTTTCTTCTTTTGAAACAGAGCCTTGAACTGCAATCTAGCTTGACATGGAGCATACGGTTCCACACTGGCCTCCATAAGGTGTGTTCCAAGGCACCCAGCCCTACCTACACATCCTTTCTACCACTTGGGAGGAGGGCATGGTTTATACTAGCAAGTGACATTCTACAGTATCACTACCACTGATTGTTCTTTTCAATTTAAACTACTGTATGAGGATGCTTGTGTGTGTGTGTGTGTGTGTGTGTATTATGCTGTGTGTACATGGGGCAAGTGTGAAGGGGTATGTACCCTGCATATGCTAGAGGACACCAGATATCCTCTACGGCTCTCTACACAGATGATGTCTCTCACTGAATCTGAAGCTCAGCTTCCTCCCACCAACCCTCACAAGGTTGGCAGTCAGGAAACCCCCACCAGATGATCCTTCTGATTTTTCCACCTCCCACCCACCCCCACAGCACAATTATAGAATTGTGGTAGGAAACCAAGATAGGGAAGTTGAAATAAATTAACAATAACTAATAATAAAAGGAGACTGCATAGGTTATTGGAAACCTTTTTACTTCTCAAGAATAAAATACTTGAGATATAGCCCTTAAAGCATTCTTCTGAGGACTTTTGGGAGTCTTTCACCCTTCCTGTCTGAAGAGTAAGGCACTTTAAGGCAACTGAGATACCCTTCATTTCAAAGGACCAGTCTGGACATACCTGTCTAAAATGATAGGTGTTCAGTTGGTATGAAAAAACATCCTGACTCAAGACACAGGAAACACATACATTTTATCTTTCTAAAATAGTAGGTATAAAAGCAATCTTGGGGGCTGAAGATATGGCTTCAGCATCTTTCCTTAATATATAAGAGCTCTTGCTGTGCAAATACAACAGCCACAAAGCTCAAAGGAGAATTTTTATTTGAGATCATTTATTTTAATAACCTTACATTTCTGAAATCAAAAACTCACGCACAGTTTTAGTTCTAAATTCATGCAGAATAGTAGACTGAGCCTGAGACCTCTTACAATTTTGTCCCATTACTTAGCAGAGGGAAGAAAGGGCTCTTCAACACACCCACAAATAATGTGACCATGAGGAGTAGGAAGTAAGGTGAGTCACTCACCTTGAGAAGATACAAATGACCCTGTTAGCAGAGGAAGCAAATAAGAGTAACAACTTTAAGCTGTGTTAAAGTGCATTTTGAAGTGAGAAACAATGGGTGAGAGTTCAGGATCAGAAGCAGCGGAAATTATGAAGTTCCAAAGATGTATGGACGTTGCTGGCCTCCAGCTACACAGGTGTCAAGAACAGTCCCGTAGCTGGGGAAAAGGCAAATAGTGACCCCAGGATGCACAACCAAGAGAAGCAGCCACATGAAGAATTAGTGCAGTATTTCTGGAATGTGTGACTGCACTAATTCAAGGAAAATATGTAGAATTTAGAGAGGGCTTAAAGAGGGCAACTATGATTTTGAGTGGAACAAACACGTTTTAAAGTAGAAGACTTTGGACTTAGTTATAGCAAGTTAATTGGGTTCAGATGTCAGCCTCATGTATTCCCAGAGGAGATAAGCTGGCCTACATTGTGTGAAGGTGCTTCTAGCCTACAAATATTAGCTGCCTGGTTGCTACATTTCAGAAATCCTAACCAGCAGAATGTTATTCATAGCATCACAAAAGAAAACAGAAAAATCTGATGCAGTTCAATGACTATTATAGACACCAGTATAAAAGAAGCCAATTAGTCTCTGAATAAGCATCTCTAGTGAATGGTTTTTACTTTCTCATTATGATAATGATGGTGATTTTGGGGGTGATGGTGATACATAATATGGAAGACATAATGATGACTATGGTGATGATGTAATGATGATGGTGATGATGTCAATGATTATGGTACATGATAGTGGTGATGTAAGGATACTGTGGTAATGATATTGATCATGATAATGATGATGACCACCATCATCATGGTATATAATAGTGATTATGCAATGATGGTGGTGATGATCATGATGCTGGTGGTAATATATACTAGTAACAATGTAATGAAGATGATGTTACATTGTGATATGATGTTTATGATCCAATGATATAATAGTGATGGTAAGGGAGATGACACCAGTGGTGGCTGTGCTGGTCTTTACAGTTAGGTGGTCAGTTATTATGGTCCACACCATTCTGCTAAAAGTCTTAAATCATGATAATATTGAGCCTATGTTTTAATAGGGAAATTGAAACCTACAGTGGTTAGAGCATTTATCACATTGTAAAGACAGATCATTTACTATGTAAAGACTTACTTTAATTACATTGAAGCCCATGCTCAGAGACACTCAAAGGTCACATGTCAGCAAAGCCTGGGTTCTGAACACAGATCTATCTGACTTTAGAGCTTGAGCATTCACTCTATGTCACACAGTTCTCCTGCTGACACTCAGAGACACTCAGTGTTGGCTGGGCTCTTTCTCTAGCTTCTGCTTTGTAGAATTGCTATTCACTGAAGAATATGGCAGGCTCCTAATAAATATTCATTAACTAAAAATAATTAACTTTATACAATAACAAGCTGCATTATAAACAAAGTACAATGTGAAAGATACAGAAAGGAAGTACCATGGAAAGCAAATATAATAAAATAAATATTCACCTTTACCATATTGTTCCCTAGAAAGGGCAAGAGCAACCAGTTCCTTTGTGGTTATCCTATAGCTTGGATAAATTTTCTCTAACTGTGATCATCGAGTCACTGCCAAATTCTGATTATTTGGTTTTTGTTATGACAGTGAAATGGCAGGGGTCCAAATCCCTGTCCCCTAAAAAGTGAACAGAAGCCATGGACAAACCAAATGAGTAGCCTTCACCAAAATAGTGCTGTCAGCTATGGCTGTGACCCACTGTTTACCTGGGTTCTAACCAAAGCCTACAACATGAGGAACTTAAATTCTTCTCTGGCATCTTGTTCACCTCTGAGCCTGACTTTAAGAATCTCCATCAAGGTATTCATATTTAAACATCAAGAAAACTTGCCTTTGGGGAAGAAAGTCATGACAGAGCTCTTGAGGAGTCCTGAAGGAAGATGAAGTGGGCTGTGACAGTCACAAACATAATTAACAACCTAATAGTGTGTGCATTCGGTTCTGATTGCTGTATAATCACTTGACTAATAGAAAGAAACTAATTTGCCATTACAGCTGTTGTGAGATTACATTTAAAGGCAAAATCACAGCACAGGGTGACTGCAGCACTAGATGTTAGCTTTCAAAGAAACCAATGTTTCCCTCTCATTTCTCCATTAATAGTTACTCCGAACAGTAAGTAAACACAGAATTAACATTGAAGTCTTACAGCAGCACAGTCCACGTGCACACATCTGCCTGTTGTCACCAGCCTGCTCCAATACCAGACCCTAGAAATAGTAAGGAAGCTTTAACTGTGTCTAGCATTGAAGTCTTACAGCAGCACAGCCCACGTGCACACATCTGCCTGTTGTCACCAGCCTGCTCCAATACCAGACCCTAGAGACAGTAAGGAAGTTTAACTGTATCTAGTAATGGAATCAATCTTTACAGGGACATAAATGCTGAAAATCCTGATCAAAAGTGGACCAAAGAACTAGAAATGCTCACAAAATCCCTTCATTTTGTAATTGACAAGGAGAGCAGACCTGTTCAGAGGTGGGAAAGGGAGGCAGACACATGTAGAACTAACCACCTTCACACATGTGAGCATGCATGTGCATGTTCATACTTGTGCACATGCATGTTATGGGAGGACAGGTGTATGGAGATACAAATGTGTGCATGCAGAAGCAGCACCCAACCTTAAGCGTCATTCTACCAAGCACCATCTGCCTCTTTTCAAGACAGAATCTCTTTGGCCTGAAAGTCACCAAATAGGCTAGACTGGCTAACCAGAATGCTACGGAATACATATAGCTCTGCCTCCTCGGTATTGAGTTTACCAGTATGTGAAACCACAGCCTACTTTTTATGTAAATTCTAGGGATTGGACTCAGCTCCTCATGCCTACGGCCAAGCACTTTACACTGTAAACCATATCCCAACCCAGTGTGTTCACACATTTTTGGGAGTAAAACATCAAGTCACACCTTTGACATATTAAGGATTCTGGTAAGTGGGATGAACATAGTATTATACCTTCATAAATTCATGGGTATTATGTAGATTCACATGATCAGTAATGAGTCTTATCTATATGTTTGCGTGTGTATGTGAGGACAATCAGTACATACAGTATCTGTATGTACATTGTATATATGTGTGTGCATGCCTCCGTGTGTCTGTGGGTATTAGACAAATTCATATTATGAATAAAGACTACACAAACAGCACTGCAAACATTTTGAGTCAAATAAGTGCAGGATTTTTTGTTGTTGTTGCTTGTTTTTTGTTTTTTAAATTTTATTTATTTATTTATTTATTTATTTATTTGGTTTTTCGAGACAGGGTTTCTCTGTGTAGCCCTGGCTGTCCTGGAACTCACTGTGTAGACCAGGCTGGCCTCGAACTCAGAAATCTGTCTGCCTCTGCCTCCCAAGTGCTGGGATTAAAGTCATGCACCACCACCGCCCAGCATAAGTGCAGTTTTTAAGGAGACTACCCTATATACTATGGGGTCACTATTAGGCCTGTTCTAATATTCCTGTGCCACAAGATGTGACAACTAGAAATATCTTCACATAGGGTGGTAAACTAGTCTCTGGGTAAGATTAAATCATTAACAGTAGCATTAACAGTACATAAGAGTTAAGAGGAGCATACTACTGCCATGTACTATATGAGGATAAATTTCCAACTAATTTAAAATACCCACATAATAGCCACTAAAATGTTTTCATTCCATCTGAGAAAATGTTCATCATTGCTATTATTAGAACCATGACTTCTGGGGAATCTACTTATAGTCCGAGACTAACAAGTAAAAGCAAACAATAAAATTCACCTCAAAGCACAGTAGCACAGCAGTTTAGGGACAGCCCAGAACATAGGGAAACAGAGGCGCCTGCTTACCTAATGAGATCAAGGAGAAAGCAAGCTGAGCTGACTCTGCCGAATCTGTCCTCTAACCTCAGCACACAAGCACTAATTGATGGCTGATGGCAAAACTTTCTATTTTTAACCACACATAAGAAATATGCTAGTACCACCATTTCTTCATTTCAAAAATCCTAATGTATCCCCTGATGTCCAGAGTCCGTCCGTGTGTCTGAACCCAGACAATAAGCTTACTTTTCCTAACCTGGCTCATGAATTTTAATGACCTTTCACTACTTTTTCTCACCTAAACTCTTCTCCTTGTCTTTAAAAAGGAGATGACATGAGAACATAGCTCTCTCCTTAATAATAATTATATGTAAATGTTTTTAAATCATCAGATAATATCTATAAGGTACTGTGGAACCTGGCAATGAATGTCAAAGTACACTTTGAGGTAAAAGGTTCAAGTTGCCACTCTGTGAAGATTTTAAGAAAGTCCCTAAAGAGTTATCAAGATATAAACAGTTATGTTAGTGCTGCCAACCCTGTGACTTGCAATCAACCAACCAAATATCTGTGTTCTTGGGGGTCAGCAAGCCTTGTCACACACTTCACAGCCTGTGGGTGCAGGATTAGCAGGAACCAGTGCTAAGTCACTTCTCCCTGGCCAAACCAGCTTCCTCATATTTATTTTCCTCTTGTATATACTCAGTACTCTACTTTTGGTGTCAATATGAATAGGGGATAGAATGACCATTCCTCTCAACAGTGGAATCTAAGGGAACAAATTCTGTTCCAGGAAGAATGATGTGAAGGAGAATAGGTCTTACTAGGGAGATTGCTGAGAGTAAGATTGTCTCAAGGGAAGAGATGTGACAGAGAACTCAGTTGGTAAGATGCTTGTGATCAGGAATGAGGACAGCTAAATTCCACCCCCAGAATAGTGATAAAATTCCAGGCATAAGTGGTGCACTCCTGTAACTACAGCTCTGGGAAGCAGGCACAGGAGTTCCCTGGCTCCTTGGGACTTTTCCAGCAACTAGTATAACTGAATCAGTAAATTCTAAGTCAGAGAGAGACACTATCTCAGAAAAACAATGCTGACAGAATGAAATAGCACCTAAGGTTGATCCCTGGGCTTTACACATATGTACACACACACACACACACACACACACACACACACACACACACACACACAGAGGGGATGTGGGGACAACAAGCTCTTAATGCAAGTCAAGTCAAAAGATAAGTTAGGGCTAGAGAGGACAGGTGGGCATACACTCAGTGCCCGCAACAGCTGAACATCTCACATGAAGAAGAGCATTTCCTCTGCACTAGGTACATTTAGCACTACTGTTGTAGACCAAAGACTACAAGCAAAATTCCTCCCAAGATCACTGAAATCAGCAATCATCCTAGCTAAATCTTCACAATATTTAAAATTTGTCTTGGTAGCTATCTCCTGCCATTTCTGCCTCTATAATTTTTCTACAATTTCTCTCCTGTCTTCTTCAAGAGTAGCTTTTACCAGTGGCCATTAAGTACAGGGTGCTCTGGTAGAGATACAAACATGAATAAGTCTTGGGCACTGAACTCTATAACACCCATATTCCCTAAACAGATAGCAATAATACAGTGAGAAATAGCTCAGAGAATAGAGCTAAAGTGTAAAGAAAGAAGCTAATTTCTGCCAGGGGAATCTATCAGGCATCATAAAAAAAAAAAAAGAGGAGCATGAAAGGATTACTCAGCCCTTACATCCCAGAGAGTGGGAAGAAGCAATCGAAGCCTAGCCCCGTGGCGATGGGTGTGCCTGAGCATCAACCATGTCCTATTCCACATCTGGCACAGAAGAATGGCACACTGCAAGGCAAGAAGCATAGCATGGGGGAACATTGCTGAAGTCACCTTATGTGTGACCTTCAAGTAGCCACTCATGTATCTGGCTCTGGTTCCACCACATCTGATGATGCCAGTGGTGACATAGAGCCCATAGCTGTGCCAGTCTACAGTGCTTAGCAGTATCCTCATCCAAATGGCCAAGGTAGATCTTCACCCAGATCCTCACTGTAATATCCTCACCCAAATCCTCACTGCTCCTGAAGTGTCCAGGACCACAGAGACCTTGCTCTTCGGACTATTTCTCTGTTACTAGAAAAGTGGGTGAGTCTTTACAATGTTTCTCCTTTTGAGACATTGTCTCCTGTATCCCACTCAGACTGGCCTCAAGTTCACTATACAGCTAAGGATATCCATGGACTTCTGATTCTCCTGCCTCCCCTTCCTTGTGCTGGGGATCAAATTCGGGAATTCATGTATATTAGGCCACTACTAGACCAATGGAAGTACATCTCCCAGGCCCTGTTTGTTTTTGGTTTTGGTTTTTTGTTTTGTTTCATTTTTTTTCAAATAAGATTTATATGGATCCCGGGGGGATGGGGAATGTGGTGGGAAATGTTTTGTGAAATAATTCTGCCATTTTTAGGTTACTCCTAGCTGTTAGTCACCATTCCCTCTATCTATCCTTACTTTTGAACTGGAGTAACAGATCTATCTGTGCATTTACATGCCACCAGAGGCCACATCAATGTTTACAGGTGTTCAAAGGACTTTCATCTGCCTTTGCTATGCATTCACGAGACATGTGCTCATATGTCAAAATACACTTCTAAGCCTATAATCTGAGCAAAACCAAACTCAGCCTAAGACTCTGTATGTTTACTGAGACACTGCACATTATCTCTACACATATTTTCCCATGTAAGCAAGCAACTGTGGGAGCTGGAGAGATGATGTTGCTGGTAAAAATGTCCACTGCCAAGCCTAATGTCCTAAGTTCAGTTCTAAGGAACCACATGGTGGGAGGGGAAAGCCAACTCCCAAATGTTGTCTCCTGACTTCCACATGCATGGCATGGCACTCAAATGTTCACACATACTCACACTCACACAAGCTAAATAAAATATAATAATTTTCCAAATAAATGAAAACAGTCAGAATGAAAGCCATCCTGGTGTTTTTATAGAAATAATCTTGTATCCATTCTCATTTGTAATGAAAAGAAATATTGCCAAATGTTCCTGCTGTGCCAACAGACATGTCATAGATGCTGTCCCTGCAATGTGAGAATCACCACTTAAGAGGTCAACTAAGAATTATAAACTGACTTTTCTAGATAATGCATTCAATGTTGATAAAGTGCATATAGTTTACAGATGGCTCGGAGAGTATGCAGTAGTCCTCCTTATCAGCAAGTATACCCCAAAATATATAGTAGGATCCTAGAGCCCAGGCTGGACCACACTCCATACCTGAAAGCATAGGCAGATCAAAGTCTGATACCTTTCCACCTTAACTAAGCACTTACCATCTCTGTGGGGCTACCTTTTTTTTTTTTCAGTTTACAGTGTTATAGCAAAGCACGCATGCTGAATTCTACCTCTTCATGAGTTCTCAGAAGATTCATCTCTAGTATAGATCTTCACAACCTCAGGGTGTGGTGCTTTGTTCTTAAGTTGAAAACTTGCACCTTTTTATGTAAAAGAAAAGCTTCTCAGCATACACACAATGTCAGAGCTGCTCTTCCTAACCTTTGGAGGCCTTGTTAAGAAACAGAATGCAGGGTCCCCAGTGAAGGAATTAGAGAAAAGACCAATGGAGCTTAGGGGTTTGTAGCCCCTTA
>NW_022196906.1:7258348-7302952 GCF_008632895.1 Mastomys coucha
AAAAAAAGAAAAGAAACAGAAGGATTACTTTAACATCAGCACGGCAGTGTTAGGACAGTCAGTCAACGTGATAAGCAAAGTCTCTGCCGAATGGCTGGCAGAAAGTTAATATGCACACAGTGGATACTCTAAACAGAACAAAAAAATATTTGCTGTGCAAGTAGGACCTTCAACTTTACACCTATTGCCACTAAGATGATGGAATTTTAAAATTTCCATTTGAAATTTTAGTTCACATGCCAAATAAAATGTATGTTGCTTCATGTAAATAAATATTTTTTTTTTCATTTTAAAACTTTAAACATACTCTGGCCAGGGAAGCAGGTAAGCTAACTGCAGCTCTTCACCCCTCCTTTAAACCCAATCCCTAAGTCTCACCACCAACCCTGTAGTGGGCCACATGCTGTCTTTGCCCTCCTCTCTCCTTGAGTATCCTGTGGCTCACACCTATCCTCCTCTCCAACCTTCCTCCCAACTCCTCCTTGATCCCAGCCCCTAACTCTAGCAGGCATTCCCCAGAAAGCAAGTCTGCAAGAGAAGCAAGTAGGCAGGGGACCTGGTAGGCAAGCTACAGATCTTCACTCTACCTCTGCTCCTCCAAATCTAATCCTTGGTCTCATCTCCAGCTCTGTAGCAAGCTACTTGCTGTGGCCTCACCACATACTCAGGCCCCATCCCCGTGGTACTAAGATAATCCTTGTGGTATACCCTGCTTTCCTCCCACCTACCCTCACCTTAACCCCTTCCTACCCCATCCACATTCCTACATGTCAGCCCTGAATTCCTAGAAATACATGTTGCCAAGAAATGCCAGTGGCCACATATAGAAGAATTCCTTAATTCCCCACCAGGCAACACACAGCTAACACAGTCTCCTAAGGAAAGGAGAGGGCAACGTAAACCAAGGAATAAAACACTCACCCACATATCAGCACCTAGAATTACTGCTTTCCCTGTTCCAAATGCCTAGATGCCAGTATAAAAACACAGCCAATAACAGCCATGATAAAAAGTTTCCACTGGAGCCCAGCAACCTACCACGGTAGACCCTGAGAATTCCAACAAATTGGAAGCATAAAATAAGGACTTTAAAAAGCATTTATGAATATGATAGAGGTGCTTAAAGAGGAAATGAATAAATCCCATAAAGAAAACTATAAACACACACATACACACATATAGTAGAAGGAAATGAATAAAACAGTTCAAGACCTGAAAGTGGGGATAAAATCAATAAATAACACCCAAACTGAGTGAAATCTGGAAATAAATAGTTTAGAAACTCAACCAGGAACATCAGAGGCAAGCCTCACCAACAGACTACAAAAGATGAAAGAGAGAATCTCACGCATTGAAGACATAATAGAGGAAATGAGTACATTGGTCAAAGAAAATATTAAATCTTTAAAAAAATAAAAAACGTGCTGGTATAAAACATCCAAGAAATCTGAGACAGTATGAAAATACCAAATCTAAGAACAATAGAGAGGAAGGAGGAAAAACCCCATGTCAAAGACACAGAAAATATTTTCAACAAATCTATGGTCCTGCTACAACCGGGAGCCTTCATTGTCCAGTGTTGCCATCAAATAGCCCTGTGGATATCCATTGTACATGCTATCAACAGAAACCATGTAGAAGTCAATAATCTATGTTCCCCACAACTGTAGAAAGCAGGGAAGTTTCTTTTTCAATAGTATTAATGACTTCAAGATCATAGTTGAGAATGAGAGACCTAGAAGGCTTCTGTGACAGCCTCTTGCCCAATGCACACCCCACAATTCAAAAGCAAAAACAAAAACCAGTCTAGATAGGAAGCCATTGACAAGAGCTCTTAAAAATTGTGATAAGAATGCTGATGTGTAGCTCTTCACAGTCGATGGCTTCTGGTGGGGTTGAAGAAGGACTCAGTTTTCTTTAAAGGGCTGACTACTGCCAGTTTGACCATGCTCCAGTGGGAATATGACCAATACAAATTGGATTTGGTGTATTTTTTTTATTTCTTTGCATTGGGGAAGAGTTGGGAAAGGACCTGGAAAGGCTGGGAAGTAAGTGTTATCAAGGTGCATTTTATGAAATTCTCAAAAAATCAATAAGAATATTATGCTGCAGGAAAAACAGGAAGAAGAAAGAAAGGAAGAAAGGAAGGAAAGAATCAAATGGTCTAACAGATATTTACAAAAAAAAAAGACCCAAGACAGAGATATAGTAATAAAAACACCATGTTATTTCACCCAAACATGAAATAATAAGCCTTCTTCTCAGTACCTCATAGAATTTTCTCTAAAACTGACCACATATTAGGATGCAGAGCAAGTCCTATCAGATACAAAAAAACTGAAATAATTTCCTGCACTCTACCTAACCACCATGGACGAAAGCTAGATATCAACAGCAGAAACAGTGGGCAGCTTACAGACTCATGGAACAACTCACTAACAAATGAAAAATAGGTCAAGAAATAAAGACTTTCTAGAACTGCATGAAAATGAACCCACAATATACCAAGTTCATGTGACACAACAAAGGCAGTTTTATGAAGCAAACTGATAGTATTAAGTGCTTACATTTTTAAAAAAGTGGAAAGATAGCTGGGCGTGGTGGTGCACGCCTTTAATCCCAGCACTTGGGAGGCAGAGGCAGGCTGATGTCTTGAGTTCGAGGCCAGCTTGGTCTGCAGAGTGTAGTCCAGGACAGCCAGGGCTATACAGAGAAACCCTGTCTCAGAAAAGAAAAAAAAAAGAGAGAGAGAGGAAAAAAAAGTGGAAAGAACTCATCCTAGTAACTTTACGTAGCACCTAAAAGGTCTGGAACAAAAAGAAAAGCTGACACCCAAGAGGGTTGACACAAAGAAATAATCAAACTCATGGCTGAAATCAACACAACAACAAACAAACAGAAAGAAGCAATATAAAGAGTCAATGAAAGAAAAGAATTGGTTCTTGGAGAAAATAAGATTGACAAACACTTAGCCCAATTGACTAAAAGGCAGAGGAAGACTATTCAAATTAACAAAATGAGAGATGAAAAGGCAGACATAGCAGACATCAAGAAAATCAAGAGAATGATAAAAACATACTTTAAAAACCTATACTCCACAAAATTGGAAAAGCTAAAAGAAATGGATAATGTTCTCAACAGATGACACTTACCAAGTTAAATCACGACCAATATAAATAACCCATATTGAAATAAAAGCACTCATTAAAAGTCTACAAAAAAGCCAAAGACCAAATGGTTTTAGCATAAAATTCTACCAAACCTTCAAAGAAGAATTAGTGCTGTACTCTACAAGTTATTCCACAAAATAGAAACATAAGGAACATTGCTCAATTCATTTTATGAAGACACAGTTACCCTGATATCCAAACCACAAAAAGACCCAAAACAGAGATATAGTAATAAAAACACCATGTTATTGACACAAAACAAACATGTCAGTCAATGAAATCAAATTACTGACCCAGATAGAATTCTGCACACCTATCAACATGATTTTTTTATAAAGAAGCCAAAAACACACAATGGACACAAAATAGTACTAGTAAAACTGGATGGTTTCCCACAAAAGAATCCAAATATATCCATACTCATAACCTTGTATAAAACTCAACTCTAAATGTATCAAATACCTTAACATAAAACCACATACACTGATCCTAATAGAAGATAAAAGTGTGCAATTGCCTTAACTCATTCACACAGGAAAAGACTTTCTGAACAGAACACCATTTCCACAGGCACTAAGATCAACAATAAATAGAACCTCATGAAACGGAACAGCTTCTGTACTGCAAAGGACACCATCATTCACTCAAAGCAGCATGCTACACAATGGGAAAAGATTTTTACCAACCACACAGTCAATTGAGCTCTAATATCCAAAATATACAAAGAACTCCAAAAGCTAGATAACAAGAAAACAAATAAATCAACTGAAAATGGAGCACAGATCTAAACAGAGAGTTCTCAAAAGAGGAAACACAAATGACTGAGAAGCACTTATGTTTAATATTGTGCATCATTGAAGAAATGCATATCAAAACTACTTTGAGATTTCGTCTTACACCCATCAGAATAGCAAAGATCAATGAAACAAATGACAGCTCATATTGGCAAAGGAATACTCAATCACTGCTGGTGTGACTGCAAATTTTTGTGGCCATGATCTAAATCAGTGTGACAGTTCCTCGGAAAGATGGGAATTGATTTGCTTCAAGATCCAGCTTTATCACTATTTGGCATATACCCTTAAGGATGCTTCATCCTACCACAGGGGCACTTGCTCTTATATGTTCACTGCTGATCTATTCATAATAGTTAGAAAATGGAAACAATCTAGGTGTCCCTGAACAGAAAAATAGATAAAGAAATATGGTACATTTACAAAGTAGAATATCACTCTATCATTAAAAAAAAGAAGAAAGCATGAAATTCATAGGCAAATGGATAGAAGTAAAAAAAAAAATCATCCTGAGTGAGGTAACCCAGACACAGAAAAACAAATCTGCTTCTATGTGAATATTAGCTGTTATGTCAGTCATAGCCATACTAGAATCCCTAGAATCATGGAGGATAAATACAGAATACGGGACTTGGGGAGACAGATAGATCTCTCTAGGAAAGGGAAATAGAATAGTTATAGGTAGATGGGAGGACTGGAATGGGAGTATCTAGTTGGATAGGGAAGAGACAAGGGGGTCAAGAATGGCAATACAGACAGAGACAACTAAAATTAAGAGCCACTTGAGGGGTAGTATGGAAACAGTATTAATACAGTAGCAACTTCCAAAAATGTATGATTATATGAAGAAAATCTAAATGAAGTCTGCAAATAACAGGGGAGAAAGAACACCAAGTGGATATCTCTTACTACCGAGCAGAGCAAGGCCTGAGTTACGTCTAAATTACAGGAAATCCTAAACCACTCAGGCTCTTGCCAAGATCTCCACAAACAGCGAAGTCCCATTTTTGAAAACAAACTTATACAACTCATTGAACTTGGAGCACTTGAGCTGGTGTCTACATAGAATCTTTACCATTGACATCTTTGATATAGGAGGGCACTCTGCATTATGAAAGGAGAAAGCAGCCCAGCCACATACCATTTGATCTATAGTGGTCTCCTACCTACTGCATAAGCTAGTGCAATGATGAAATAAAACTTGTGGGAGTAACTAACCAATATCTGAAAAGATGTAAGGCCCACTCTAGGATATGGAACCCATAACTGACATTGCTTGGGTGACCAAGAACCTGAAATTTGAGAGTCAATAAAATCAAGTACTACTGTTCTGGAAAAAAAAAAAGACTCCCTCCAACATGTACTAAGGACACATGCTCCACTATGTTCATAGCAGCCTTATTTATAATAGCCAGAAACTGGAAACAACCCAGATGTCCCTCAACAGAGGAATGGATACAGAAAATGTGGTATATTCACAAAATGGAATACTACACAGGTATTAAAAACAATGAATTTATGAAATTCTTAGGTAAATGGATGGATCTGGAGAATATCATCCTGAGTGAGGTAACCCAATCACAAAAGAATACACATGGTATGCACTCACTGATAAGTGGATATTAGCCCAGAAGCTCGGAATACCCAAGATACAATCCACAAGCCAAAAGAAACTCAAGAAGAAGGAAGATCAAAATGTGAATACTTCGATCCTTCTTAGAAGGGGGACAAAACACCCATGGAAGCAGTTACAGAGACAAAGTATGGAGCAGAGACTGAAGGAAGGACAATTCAGAGACTGCTCCACCTGGGAATCCTTCCCATATTCAATCATCAAATCCAGACACTATTGTGAATGCCAGCAAGTGCTGGCTGACAAGAGCCTGATATAGCTGTCTCCTGAGAGGCTCTGACAGTACCCCACTAATACAGAAGTAGAGGCTTAAAACCATCCATTGGACTGAGTACAGGGTCCCCAATGAAGGAGCTAGAGAAAGGACCCAAGGAGCTGAAGGGTTCGCAGCCCCTTAGGATGAACAACAATATGAACTAACTAGTACCCTCAGAGCTCCCAGGGACTAAACCACCAACCAAAGAGCGCATATAGTGGGACTCATGGCTCCAGCTGCATATGTAGCAGAGGATGCCTTAGTCTGTTATCAATGGAAGGAGAGGCCCTTGGTCCTGTGAAGGAATACCAGGATTCCCAGGAATACCAGGTATTTCCAGTATAAGGAATACCAGGGCCAGGAAGTAGGAGAGGGTGGGTTGGTGAGCAGGGGAAGGGGGACGGGGAGGGAATAAGCACTTGCAAATGAAAATTTCGTTTTCTCCAAGGAGTCTTAACCGGAGAAGCAAACTACTTTAAGGGTAGGCTGCATGCCCAACACTAGATGGCCAACAAAACAAACTCAGAACCATCACTGGAGGTTCCTGTCTCATAACACAGTGCCAGGGCTTTTTCTTTTTCTTTTTCTTTTTTAATTTTATCTCATTTTTATTTTCATTAAAATGAATTTCTCTTTTTTTTTACGCTGCACATCTTTTGTGTTTCTAGTTTGGTGTTTTGTGAAATTCTTCAGTGTGTGAACAAATGAGTCTCTGCATCTATATATGTTCCATGTGCTTTTTCTTGGGCACTTTTGCTGGTTTTTTTTCCTATTCCAATGTATTAGTTTTGTATTTTTATACCATATCTTATCACATCATATCATACCATATCGATCAGATCACATCACATCATGTCATACCATCCCATACCATATCATATCATATCCACATCACATATCATACACACTATATCATATCACATCACATCATATAATATCACATAACATCATATCATATATCATAGCACATCCTATCATATCAGATTATATCTTATTATAATCCTTAGAAGCCTATTTGTTTTCTAATGAGGGACAGAGACAGGGTAAATCCAGCTGGGAGGGGAGTTGGGGATGACTTGGGAGGAGTAGAGGGAAGGAAATCCTATTGTTAATAGAAGGAAACAAAACTTCTAACACAGAAAAATGTTCTTAAAGTATACTTGATTTTTTATTAGATATTTTCTTTATTTACATTTTGAATGCTATTCCCTTTCCTGCTTTCCCCTCCAAAAACTTCCTATTCTATTCCCCTCCCCCTACTCACTAACTACACACTCCCGCTTTCTTGTCCTGGCATTCCCCTACACTGGGGCATCAAGGCTTCTCAGGACCAAAGGCTCTCATCCCTTGTCTCATTGATGACCAACAAGGCCATCTTCTGCTACATATGCAGCTGGAGCCATGGTTCCCACCATGTGTACTCTTCGGTTGGTGGTTTAGTTCCTGGGAGCTCTGGGGTACTGGTTGGTTCTTATTGTTGTTCCTCCTATGGGGCTGCAAGCTCCTTCAGCTCCTTTGGTCCTTTCTCTAGTCCATTGGGGACTTCCAACACAGGAAATTTAACATTGAAAGACAATTCTACAAAAAAGGAACTGATTTTAAAACTTATGAATTACTTATTTCTGAAATTTTATATTTTATAATTCTGTAATTCAGTTGACTCCAAACAACTAAAACCACAAACACAAAATTATGGATAAAGGAACATTAATATATATTAAAACTTGTTTGATCTGATTCATTATCTCACATGCAGGATACTTTAAAATGATTCAGAACAGACATATCAAAAACTACCAAGGTGAAGAACCCTGCCTGGATGTTCAGTTGAGAATACAAACTATCACTGTTCAAGGTATGCTCTGTCGATAATGCATACACAGTTCTCACCCAGAAGTGTATTGTGAGCCAACAACACCAGTAACATTTTATTATTTTATAGAATTGTCTTTTGATTTTGAATTTCCTGTGTTGGAAGTTTTAATATGAACAAACATTTATTTAAATGAGGTAATACATTTCATTTGGCGTATGCACTCAGATTTCCAATACAAGCTGAAAGTTCCAGGTGCAAAGCTAACGTCATGGGTCCTCATGCTTGTGAGGCAGGCACTCGACTAATAAGGCTATTCCCTAAGCCCTTGTACATGTGCTGCCTCCTTATATTTAATTAAAGCACTGAGAGCCAGTGAGAGCTAGAGCAGGAGAGATGGCTCAGTGATTAAACACTGGTACTGCACTTGAAGAGAGCTCAAGTTCTGTCTCAGACATTCATGTATAGCAGCTTATAACTGCCCATAACTCTTTCTCTGGCTGATCCAACACACTCTTCTGGCCTCCCTGGATACTGCACTCACTCAGGTACAACACACACACACACACACACACACACACACACACACACACACGCATACAAAATTTAAAATGAAAATAAATAAAATCTTTTCACACACACACAATTTAAAATGAAAATAAATAAAATCTTTTCATCAAAAAGACAATGGAGGCTGAACCAGCTATGCTAGACTTGTGTCTCAGGATGGTGGGGTCAAAATACTAATTTCACCAAGATTGTGCCATTTGGTGACTTTGATTGAAACCACCTCTCTCTTTTATCACTGACTGAAAATCAAAAGCAGTTTTATTTTTGAAATATGGCATAGGAGGTCAACATTTATATTTCACAAGCAGTCATCTCTCATACTTTTTAAAAGTTATTTGTTTATTTTATGTATGTGAGTACACTGTAGCTCTTTTCAGACACACCAGAAGAGGGCATCAGATTCCATTACAGATGGTTGTGAGCCTCCATGTGGTTGCTGGGAATCAAACTCAGGAAGAGCACTTTATTTTTCAAAAGCTTGTCCTATTTAGGGAATCACAGAAGGCCACACTCTGTAATACTTCTTCCAAGTGTGTGCCCAGCCAGAGTCAAGGCTCTTCTAGAGAAGCACCTGCCTCCCAGCTTACAGCTGTTCAGAAAAGCTACCACGCTGATCACCTTCTTCAGTTTCATTAAGGTTTTCTCACCACCTACAGTTCATCCCACCTCCTCACACCTAGTTCCATATTAGCTTGCCACATATAAAGCATCCTTTAAACTCTAGTGCTTTATAATGATAAATAATTCCTTGCCCAAGAAGCATGTTGGTAATTGCTACATAGCTATGAGATTAATCACTGTGCATGACATGCACTTGTGGGGAAGAAGAAATGAGAAGAAGGTATTACGCCAGACTTAAGGTCTCTCCATGATGACCCGTTGTTACTTCTTCATACATTCCACTGGACATGTTCAACCTGATGGCGCTGATTTATGGAAGATGCAGCACAACACACACACACACGCACACACACACACACACACACACACACACACACACACACACACACACACACATACATTTACTCACCTTAGAAAGTGAACCCATAAAAGACCAAAGAAATGACTGCACCAAAGTCCAAGTTGGTGAACTAATAGTGTTTATTAGGATTCCAAACAGAAGTGTGGGTAAGAGAGAGTTCACTTAGAATGCTATCAACTCCCAGAAACTATCACAAGACATTGGATGAGAATTTCCTCCTCATCAGGGAGAAAATGTAATCAATATTTTCAAACAATACAACCACTTTACTGAAAAGGTACTCTAAAAAATCTTGGAGTTGGAGAACATGCCAGACCAACCCTAGGGAAATACAGCAAGAACCAAAATTGTATGTTTGTGCATGCATGTGTTTGGTTATGTGAAGACAAACACTTGTTCATACATGTGAAAGCCAGTTGCTGACCTCAGTTGTCATTGAGAAGGCCATCTGCCTGCTTTCAGAGTCTCTCACTGGCCTGGAGTTTTTCAATGGATTTAGGCTGGGTACCCAGCAAACCCCAGGATACTCCTGTGCTCACCTTCCCAGCCCTACTGTTATAGTATATGCCACCACACCAGGAGTGTTCATGTGGGTTCTGGGTGTCAAATCCAGGTCCTCATGTTTGCAAGACAAGCACTTGAATGACTATGTCACTCCCTCAGCCCCAACAGCAAGAATTTTTATAACATTATTTATTCATCATTCAGCAAAGAAAATATAGGAATCTAATCTACTCAACTGGCTTAGCTATAAAACATCAGAAGGTATTAAAGTGATCAATAAAACCACTGGAAAAGTAAACATACAGCTTCTTAGTTTGTTACTTTGCTTTGAGAAAGAAAGAAAGGAAGAAAGAAAGAAAGAAAGAAAGAAAGAAAGAAAGAAAGGAGAGAAAGAAAGAAAGGAAGGAAGGAAGGAAGGAAGAAAGGAAGGAAGGAAGGAAGGAAGGAAGGAAGGAAGGAAGGAAGGAAGGAAGAAAGGGAAAAAGAAAAGGCCAGAAAGATAGATATTGATGATAGAGATAGGCAGGCAGACAGACAGACAGACAGACAGGCAGATAAAATTTTAAAAATCTGACCAGTATTGTGGAGTGTTTCTGATTATTTCTAAACAATCCCAGACTTCAGTTAAATGCACTGTTTCCATTCTAAGAGGAGCCCTGCTGGCCAAAGATAACACAGTAGAGACTACCCTCTAGTGGTCACTATAGCTTGATGCTAAACAATAAATCCAGAGTCTGCATTTGGCATCTTTTTTTTTTTTTTATGTCAAATACTATTCATCAATAGGCTTTGTAAATATTTTTTTTGTTGTTTTTTTTTTATTTTTATTTTAGATATTTTCTTTATTTACATGCGAATTTCTCCTTTCCCAGTTTCCCCTCCAAAAAACAAAAAAAACAAACAAAAACAAACCCCTGTTGCCTCCCCCCTCCCCATTGGCATCTTTAACCAGGTCTATGGAGTGGGAGAAGTTGGATTTTTTAAGAATTGTCCATAATATCTTAAGACCTATTTTTCTGTGTCCCAAATGTGTTTATTTGAAAAGTCTCAAACAGTTCAATTCTTTTCACATAAAAAATAATGATATTAGTTTTGATAGTCTGGAACTATCAAAAACATATATTCGATTTTGTTTTTAGAAAGGAATAAAACTTCTCTCCAGGCCAAGAGATTGAATAATTTGCAATTTAGATGTTGTTTGTATTGATCACAGGTCAGTGCAATATCAAGAAGAAATATCTGAGCAGTTTCTACCTCTTAATATTTCCAAAATGATTAGAGTTTATTAGTAAAGTCACAGCCACCCCAGCTTACTTATCAGTAAAAATCTGATGGCATGTGTTAATTAAGAATCTCCATGGCAATGAAAATGGGTGTCACCACTGGGGCCTTGCTCTGCATGTGTGAGTTCGCAGCGCCCCCTACTGGACAACATATAGCTGATGCGGGCTCTTTATTTTTTTATTTATTTTTTCCTAAAATCGCATTAAGAAGACTGGATATCTTATCCCGTGCAGACCTCAGGATGAGGCCTCCTCATATTAAAGCGTTAGAAGTAAAAAGTCACTGAAGCTTTATTGGATAGGTATGGATTGTTTTCAAACATCTCGCTTTTCTTCCTCCCTCAAATCTCATTTCAAATATGACTGCTTCTGTGAGACATTAGAATTTGTTAGAAAACAAGTCTTATGCCTTAGCTTGAAATCTGGCTTTCCTTTAATGCATCTGGATGCATTTCTTTCTCTCTACATACCTAGAATCCAAGTCACATAGAAGGTTTCTTAAAATATCCCTATACTCCCAAAAGAAATGCCTTCACCGAATGATAAAAGCATTAAAGTTTAGTTCACCTGCTCTAATATTAGGATTGAGTCCTCTCCCTCCCCTTTCCCTTCTGTCTACTCCCTCTTTCTCCCCCTCCCTCTCTAGCAATGAGAATCTGGATATGTCTGGTCTTGGCAGGCTTGTTCCTTCTCCTGGCAGACTCTGCCCACTCAACTGGAGTTTTGCCTCATGTATCCCATGCTTGTATGCATCACATGCCCCTATCGATCTATTTCTATCTATCTCTCCCTCCCTCTATCTCTATCTCCTACAGTCTCTCTGATCTACGAATGGTCTCAGTTCATCTCTCAGAGCTCTCTCTAATGAAAAGGGGCCATGGGCTTTTTGTTAGTGAAGAAAGAAGAAGCAGCCTAACCTAAAACATATTCCCCTCAAACGACTCCCTCCTAAGACCAAAACATGAAAATGGAACACTTTCTGGCTTTCCATAAAGGAAATGTGATTTCAAATCAGCAGGTCCTTGGATAACTTTCTCCCATGACCGTATGGTTATTTAACTTAGCTCAGCCACTTAAGTGCCTACTTTATAAACATGAAGATATGTGTTCAAGCTGGATGCACTGGCTTGCTCTGAAACCCCGCCCTAAGTGGGACAGTGACAGGCAAGTGGATCCCTGAAGTTCATTGACCAGCCACTCTTAACAGTGAGTGAGTTCCAGGTTCAATAACAGATCCTGTCTCAAACCATAAGGAGGAGAGCAGTAGAGGAAGGCACCTGACCTTCACCTCTGGCCTCTGACCCCTGGCTTCTAAATGTACATTTGCACACATACTACCCATCCTTCCTGCTGTGCCTACATAGAACTCGGCACAGGTACCTTCAATGTTAAAAGCAATCTCATTCTAGAAAAAGCAGCTATGATAGCCCGAGGCTTTAAAGAAAGAGTGTTTGAATTTATCTACACTATAAATGTCTAAATAGTACGTTGAACTTGACCAAGAATGAATTATTCTTCATATTTTCCTCCATACAGTATATAAGACCTGCACTTATGATTACCATGAAACAATAGAAACAACCAACAAATATTTGGGAGAGCCATCAGAAACCAGAAGGCAGCCTTGAACACAGGAAGTACAAAGCAGCAGAGGCCCGATCCTCACCATCGAAATGGGATGTCTGGGAAAGGGCCTGGCCGTGTGAGAAGTGACTGCATGATTGCCTTCCTCTCCCAGCGGCAATGATGAAGTTCTCAAATGCTGCATTCAATAATAAAGAGCGTTTAAAGAGTACTTTGTAGGCCTGCACACACCCGAGCCAGGTGGCATCAAGATACTATAGAAGACATTCCACTTGCATTGATGGATGGTGATTAATTATCCAAATTTGGAGTATTAACTGATAACTAAATCTAAATTACTGTGAATTTTAAGATTTATTTTATTAGCCTGGTGTCTTAGTCAGGGTTTCTATTCCTGCACAACATCATGACCAAGAAGCAAGTTGGGGAGGAAAGGGTTTATTTGGCTTACTTCAACATGGCTGTTCATCACCAGAGGAAGTCAGGACTGGAACTCAAGCAGGTCATAAAGCAGGAGCTGATGCAGAGGCCATGGAGTGATGTTCCTTGCTGGCTTGCCTCTCCTGGCTTGCTCAGCCTGTTCTCCTATAGAACCCAAGACTTCCAGCCCGAGGATGGCACCATCCACAAGGGGCCCTACCCCGCCTTTGATCACTAATTGAGAAAATGCCCCACAGCTGGATCTCATGAAGGCACTTCCCCAACTGAAGCTCCCTTCTCTGTGATAACTCCAGCCTGTGTCTTGTTGACACACAAAACCAGCCAGTACACCTGGAAAGACCGCTCAGCAGTTGAGAGCACTAGATTTGGTTCCCCACACAGCAGCTCATGACCACCTGAAACTCCCATTCTGAGGTTTCTAGCACCCTTTTCTAAACTCCATAGGCACCAGGCACATATATGGTATCCACGCATACATACAGGCAAGTAATAGTATTCATAAGTTAAATCAATTTAAAATTCTTTTAAAAAAATAAAACATTAATTTTATCTATTGCACATGTATGTGGGTGCACAGAGAGGCAGAAAAGGCTTCAAGGTGCCCTAAGGCTGTAGTTACAGGTGGTTATGACTTAAGTGCTGGACACTTAACCCAGGCTCTTGCCAACTGCTTTTGCCATCTCTCTAGCTCAAGTCTCAGGATTGTCTAATACTTTTTTAATAATTCATTTGTTTCCAAACTATTTGTTTATATTTTGTAAATGATTTTCAAAGAAATTGTATAGAAAGCAACCTAGAAAAGTAGGCCCATGGGTGCCCCCCCCAATACACACACACCCTTAGGGTAGGCAGAACTAATCTCTTGGCTGTCTCCAAATTCATAGTAAGTTCTTAGAGTGCAAGAGACTCCAAATAATGACTCATATATGTGTGTGCATTTGAGTGCATATACACGCATGAAAGTATGAGTAAAGGCCAGGTGAGGGCGCAGATGCCCTGGAGCTGGATGTACTGGTGGTTATGAGCTGCCCAATGATGGTGCTGAGACCTGAACTCCAGCCTTCTCTGTGGGCAGTGTGTTCCTAAACTCTGAGCCATCTCACCAGCACCTTTCTTGAGTCTTCCTAAAGAAAGTCCTATGAGGGGGGAATCAGTTAGATATTGGTTAGTTGTTTTGTTCTATTTTAAGAGCTTTGGATCATTACAAACAATGAAGCAGGCATTCTGAAGGAAATTTCCATGAACAAACTGGTAGTCCTGGTAGGAATGGTGGGAAAGCTGTTTTCACTTGGTCCCAGGGGTGTTTAAGTTAAGGACCAGGAGTAATACTAGCCCTTAGGTATAAACAGGGCTAAGAAATGCTGATGATATCAGCTCTCAGCAGCCAGGCGCATCCTTGACTTTGGCCTTGGACCCATGTAACCGATGAAGCCCTGGTTAGCAATCACAAAGAAAAAGGAACTGTACACGTTACTGAAGTGTTCATCCCACTGTTGGTGTTAATAGCTTAATAGCTACCACAAATAGCTGGAAATCTAATATGTAACATTAAAAGGAAAACTAAACAGCTATGATTGTAGTAACATCCAATGTCACATTCAACTTGGCACAGGATGGAAAGTAAACAAGGAAAGGTTAGTTAAGTAGGTAGCTCCACGAATTCTAACTGAAACCTCTAAAGCATGGAAATCAACACAGCATTCTACTGTTGTTGGTGAGCATATCATGCGTCTTCATCTAACTCCTCAGAAATATGATGGAAAATGTTTCCTGGACTGGCTTAAGGCACCTCACCCACAGTGCTTTACATCCAGTAAACATCCAGGTTCCTAATTCATGCTACTTTTTCAGACCTTTGAAGACAATGTTCCTCTGTCCACAGCACTGGAAACTCTTTGCCTTGCCCTACTATCAAGATAAATATCAATATTTTTCCATAGACAAATATCATAAATTTAAGAAAATTGCCATGATGACCCACAACTACATTGAGTTGTACCTGCCATTGTCCCATAGGACTTCATGAGCATGTGGTCCTTTCAGCAGACTTCACTTGGTCTCACAATTACTATGAGCAATTCCATTGTTAATCTGCAAAATATCAGGGGCTGTGGTCTCTGCCTTGTTATCCTGGGCTTACCTAGTGCATCAACATGTTACCAGTGCTTAGTCTTCTTAAAATTTCTACAGAATACCATCAGGGAGTTTAAGCTCCCACAAGAAGGATATTAACTAGGGTGAATGGGTTTATGTGAATTTTCATAGTGCAATAATGATATTTTATTGTACATTTTGTTCCTTGAAAGTTTTTTTTAAGAATCACTTATGTCTGAAAAATACTTGAAGGAACTTTCTGAATTGTCATAAACAACATGGAACAAGTATTGACTCTTGGAAAAACTAAGTTAGCACTTTGTATGCACCATTGTAAGCCTGTAGTTCTCTTTCTCAACTCTAAGAGTCAATTCTAATTAGGGCAGATTCAAGCATTTAGCTACCCAAGCAAAAGAAGTGACAATATACAATTTGGAGGATAAATCCCTTAAGCTACTGGAAATAATATTGATACTAAACAATCAATGCACCTATAGTGAAAAAGGAAAACCCACACACTAAGAACCATGACATAGATCTGAAGGGCAGTCATTTTGGAAGGACTTCTGGAGAATAGTATAAACCTCTCAGTGACATTTAGGAGGGTTTAGTCTGCTAGACATTCCATTAAACAACCAATCCCTAAATCTACTAATATACACAAAATCTTTTGTAAATGATAACATGCACTGGCATTATGAGACAACTATTTTAATATGCAGTGGCATTAGGTCTTATTTTTTGAAGACTACACAGTTTTCTGAGCATGAGCATTTCATAGCTAAAGATGCAGAGAAGCTCTGCTACTCCCTGGCTCTTCTTGGGATTTGGCTATGGCACCATTGCTATGCAGGCACCAGTGTTTCTGTTTCCCAACAGGAAGGACACAGGAGGAGCATAGCAATTATATGTGACTTTCTTAACATCTGGAATTGGGGTTGGGAACAGAGGACTGGGGACTTGTTTCACTTCTCATAAGTTGTGTCCAGGCCACCATTGCTCCTCTACTCAGATCCAAGCAGGAGTCCAGGTCTCTTCCAGAAAAAGAGCCCTTCCTAAGAAAACACTCTTTAAAAAAACTTAGTGAGAATAAAAATGTGTCCAACCATCCACCAAAATTAGTATGGAAATACCTCAAAGACATAAAACCACATCATCATACAACCTGGCTGTATTACCATGTAAGCAAGACTCAGAAAGCTAAATATTTTGCTTCCTCTCTGTATTAGTTGCTTTCCTATTGCCATGATAAAACTACCATGACTTGTGGAAAAGCTAAACTTTAGCTTGTGGTTCCAGACGGATAGAGTTCTTCCACAGGGAAGACACAATGTGATGGCAGGAGCAGGAAGCTTCCTGAGCGCATGTCTACTGTACAGGAAAGTGAAGAGAGAAACAGGAAGTGGAGCGATGCTACAAAGCTCAAAGCCCTTCGAATTGGTGCACCTCCTCTAGCAAAGATCCACCCCCTACAGGGTCCACGGCCTCCCCAAACAACCCCACCAACTGGGGAGCAAATATCAAAATACATAAAGCTGTGGAGTCTACTTCAGATTTAAGCCACCACATTGTCACATGTAGGATGAAAATTTTAGCAAAAGACAAGAAAGTGAAGGGAATATGTTGTAGGAAGAAGGAGATCTGGGAACTAGGAGTATAACAGGACGACAGTAGACATAATTAAAGTTCATCATGTACACAGTCTCAGAATGGCACAATAAAACCCGTTATTGTATGTAATGAATACATGCTAATAAAAAGTATCTTGAAAATGAGCCCCTATTGGTGTTCTCAAGACAGCTCTGCCTCCAGGACTTAGAACTTGCCTTCCTGTGATCTCAGACACTGACTGCAATTGAAGGTTTATCTCAGTGTCCACTCTGAGACCCCACAAAACAGTGTCTTAATCAGTTAGGCCATGTTACCCACATTACCTAGATTGTGTGGCTTAAGCAACAAAAAAGTGTTCGTTGTGATGATGGAAGACGAGAAGTGCAAGGTCAAGGGCACATGATAACACAGATGCTGGTGAGGAATCTCCTCGTGTCTTGGGGACATCTGCCTCCTGGTTGTATTCTAACATAGACTGAACAAAAGCAGACTTTGGAAATCAATCCAGTCACAGTCACAGTAAAAGTTAGGGATTTATTGCATGAGGATTTTATGGAGCACAATTCAGGAGCAAAACACACAGAGATTAAACTAGGCCAAATTCTCCATGTACTTTCAAAAACAGTGACAGAAGTGACATCTACTGCTTGTTAAACACTGTCACCAAATTATGGCTAGTATTTAGAATCACTGTAGAAAGTAATGTTGCCCACTATGCATGAGAGGAAATTAGAGGCCTGTGGTGGAAATAACGACCTTTCAAAGTCACATAGTCACAGAGTAAAAACGTACTCATGTCTGCACAAACTCAAAGTGGAGCAGGAGTCCTCAGACCTCTCTTCTTTCCTTCACAGATACACCTGAGTTTGTTTTGGTTTTGTTTTGGGTTGAGTAGGTTTTGTTTTGGGGTGTGTGTGTGTGTGTGTGTGTGTGTGTGTGTGTATCTGTGCATGTCTGTGAGTGTGTCTGTGTGTATATCTGTGTGTATGAGTCTGTGTTGTGTATGTGCTTATGTGTTTAAGTATGGTATCATTGTTGGATTTAATATGTGAGTGTGGTGTATTTGTATACGGGTAAGTCCATACCTATGCTCACCTTTGTGTGTATAGAAAAGCCAGAAGAGATCTCTGGTGTTCTGCTCTATCCTAGATTCCCAGATCCCTGAGACAGGATCTCACTGAACTGAAAGCTAGGCTTTTTACATAAGTGCTGGGTTCTGAATGACTTTATGCTTGTGCAGCACATGCTCTTATCTTAAACACAGAGGAGTCTCTGCAGTCCCATACCTAAGACAATTGTGGAGCTGATGGTGTGTCAAATATTTAACAGCTATGATCAGGTGCTGAGAGAGCACACACAGTTATTGCCTATATGGCTACATACACCTGTAAAGACAGATGGGAAACCAACTGGTTCTAATGGTACTTTGTTTTGCTATGAGCACATTTTACAGTACTGAGCCCCCTCCATTCATCCTCACGTTCTCTGAAACTCCACATCCCACCTTATGAACACCAGCTGTTAAGCTACGCTGACATCACATTTGCCTTTCATTTTGTCTTCCTTTGTTTAACACTCATTTCAGCTTGAATTCAAATGTTTAACAGATATTGTCCAGCCCTCTTTGAGGTAGCAAGTGTCCAGGGCACTTCAAACACATCAAAAAAGCAACAGCAAATTATCCTGTACTTCTCTATCTTATAAAGGAAACGAACATCTAATAGATGAAAGAAATGAGTGAAATGCGTAGTGTACGGACCTTACCGTAAGAACTACAGAAAATAAAAGCTAGGGAAATGTAAGTGCACTCAGGAGTGAGTGGGACATTCAGTATACGCCTCTTTGAAAAGATAAGAACTGTGCAGAGATACAACGATGTAGCACACGTCTGGAGGAGTAGGATTCCAAACAAAAGACGTGTGTAAGGAAGCAAAGGACCTTGAGAAAACAAGCCTCGCATTTAAGCAACAGCAAGGACCATAGTGGTTCATGGGCAGAGCAAGCTGCAAATGTGTCTGAGAACTATTGGGGGCACAGATAATGAAAGAGTCATGGGTCATCATAAGGAATAAATCAAATGGGAACTCATTGCAGAAATCCCAGCAGAATGATGACAAGGATCAGATTCTGGTGTTTAAAGGATCACGCTAGCTGCTCTACAGAATGAGGAGACATAGAATGGAAGCCAGTAACAAAAGGCTTTACAATGACCCTCCCAAGAGAAGTTTAATGGCTTAGACCAAAGTGGAGGTCCCGGTGATGGAGAGAACAGATTAGATTTTGTGTCTGTTTAGAAAATGAGAGGACCTCATGAACTGACCCAGCTCTGCATCAGTTTGAGCCAAGTGACAGAAGCCATTCAACAGGCTTAGCCCTGGACTTTCCATGTCAGACACTCAAATCCTCATGTATAGCCCCACTTCCTTCTGACTTGTGGATTGAGGCAACTTTATAGGCTTAAGATCTGGTGACTCTGGGACAAATAGCCAGGTTGCACCGGACTAAGCACTACTCAGCTCACCAGTGAGGCAGAACACATAGTGGAATATGGATACTGAATTTAACTCTAAAGTAAATGAGTCTCTGGGCACTGGGTGATCCCTAAGAGAAACATAATGGTTTGACAAAGTTCCCCACACACCTCAGCAGTACCTGATTTAACACGTCCTTAACGAACAGAAACAGTGTTCTGAACATTCTCTAGGGTGCTGGGATCCATGAAGCAAACTGCTCCTGTCATTTAACCTAGGGAAGGGTTTCTATGTGATTCTTTCATGGAAGGTATATTGAACTTAGAAATGACAAAAGCAGATTAAGGGACTAGCTGAACATGAAGCATGTGTCTGCAGCTTAGCCTTAGGAGAGAGAAAGAGATTTGGAGTACTGCTGGGCTACTGGGACTACATTTTCTGCCTTTGAGGAAAAATGCCTGGCAATGAAAGATGGGGCCTGACAGAGGCAGTGTCTTATTTATGGTACTCCTCTGCAAAAAGCCAAAGCTATTTGTGTTGTTAAAAATAATCAACAGGTAAGGACCTCCTTGCTTACAGATCTTAGATGGATGAATAGGTTGCAGTCATAGGTTCTTGGGTTTTCCTACCATAAGCATTCAAAGTATGTGTTGCTGCTGGCCAAGAGCTAACAGAGAGATTAGATGTTGTGTGTGAGGTTGGTAGTGTTCCTAGAAGTCCTGCTGTGGTGAGGGCAGCAGTATAGATGTCTTAGAAAGGAATGTTGACAGCCACATGGTGTTGTTACTTGATGTTGAGATTTGACAGCCTGAGAGACCAGAGGAACATCAGAATTCAAACAGAAGAGACCTAATACCTTCTTAAATAGTGTCAAAATGTCCAGCTCATCTTTTTAAATGAGTATTTTTAAGTGGGTTTAAATCATTTGGTTATGATGCCTTTCACTGCTGTGGGAGGCAGAGTTCTGAGACAGCTCCAAGATCCTTACAGTTAGTTATTCAGTCAAACCCTGACATAAGTGCTGCCATGAGGGAGTGTGTATACATAGTCTTAAACCAGGGGACATCAAGACAATAGGAGAATCCTCCCAGGTATGAACTACTCAGCCCATTGAGGCTTGTTTCCTCCTGGTAGATGGAGTTCATTCAGAAAAGAGTTCCTGCTGTTCACTTTGTGGGTAGAGGGAGGAACAGCCTTGCAACTAGGAGCCAACAACATCCCAAGCTGAAAGACAATAAATCAGTGAGGACCTAAGTCCTTCCACCATGCAAGAGTGAATGCTTTCAACAACCAGAATGCACTTGGAAGTAAGGGTTCCCATGAGCCTCAGGAAAGCACCACAAACTTGGTAGCAGGCTGACTTCAAGCTGTGAGACCCAGAACAGAGAATAGAACTATGACATGGCTGAACTTCAGCTCTAGAGAACTATGCACTGATAAATGGGCTTTTAAAACTACTAAACTTGTGGCAAGTATAGGAACAAAATGTGCACTTTTAAATAAATTTATTGGATTCCAATATAATATTGAAATAAGACATTTATTCTCTAAACGGATGCTCTCTTTACCTGAGTCCTTGTTTTCCTTAATATATTTCTTATAGTGAAAGTTTATAACAAATTTTGAGATTTCCTAAAGTATGGTTTTCCCTCACTTGCATTGCTCACTGTAATCACAACAGATCATTTCCACTGTGAAGTTAAGATGTAATCAAAAAAAAAAAAAAAGCCAAAGGCCATTTAATAAAAGCCATGATTTATTATGAAACCATTGTGAGCCTTCCAGTCACCATCTGTACCAGGGGGATAAGGCTGCTCCACAGCCTTTTGTACACAGGTCCCACCAGGAGAGAGCTGGTCTCTTAGGAGTGCTCTCACTCACAGGCTCAGAGGTGAGATCTCTACTTTCTCTCCAATAACTGTCCAAAGCAGGACCTGCCAGGAGCACACAGGGCACAGGAACAGTGGAACAGCTGGAACAGGATCCTTCCAGTCTCCATCTCCACCCCAGAGCTGGGGCTATTCCACATCCCTCTGTACATACATCCCACCAGAAGAGAGCTGGTATCCCAGAAGTGTGGGCTTACAGGCCCACAGGAGGGACAAACTCCAGCCAGAGACAGCAAGACCAGCTAACACCAGAGATAACCAGATGTCAAAAGGCAAGCGCAAAACCCTTACCAACAAAAATCAAAAATCACAGTTTACAAGATGCCAATACTATAATTTCAGAACCAAATAATAAAGACAATATTTTAACCCAACTAATCTATTCTGTAAAATCCTTTGCTTGGTTGTCTAACCTCGTGGGGTCTGGTTCATCATCATCGTCTGTCTCGATAATCCCGACCTCTCCTCCTGCTCCTCTGATTCTTCTCCTCCTCCAACTCTTGCTCCACCTCTCTATTCCTATCCATTCACAAGCCTGTCACTGCCCTAATGTGATAGGACAGAGAAAATGCTACAGCAGGACCCAATATTTTGCTGCATACAGGAAACCCCCCCTCAGTGACAAAGACAGGCACTACCTCAGAGTAAAAGGCTGGAAAACAATTTTCCAAGCAAATGGTCCTAAGAAACAAGCTGGAGAAGCCATTCTAATATCGAATAAAATCGACTTTCAACCTAAAGTTATCAAAAAAGATAAGGAGGGACACTTCATACGCATCAAAGGAAAAATCTACCAAGAAGAACTCTCAATTCTCAACATCTATGCTCCAAATGCAAGGGCACCCACATTCATAAAAGAAACTTTACTAAAGCTCAAAGCACACATTGCACCACACACAATAATAGAGGGAGATTTCAACACCCCACTCTCATCAATGGACAGATCATGGAAAAAGAAACTAAACAGAGACACAGAGAAACTAACAGAAGTTAAGAACCAATTGGATTTAACAGATATCTATAAAACATTTTATCCTAAAACAAAAGAATATACCATCTTCTCAGCACTTCACATACCTTCTCCAAAATTGACCATATAATCAGTTACAAAACAGGCCTCAACTGAACCAAGAAGATTGAAATAATCCCATGCATCCTATCAGATCACCATGGACTAAGGTTGGTCTTAAATAACAACATAAACAATAGAAAGCCCACACACACGTGGAACCTGAACAACACTCTACTCAATGATAACTTGGTCAAGGAAGAAATAAAGAAAAATTTTTTCTTTCTTTTTGGAATTTAATGAAAATGAAGGCACAACATACCCAAACTTATGTGACACAATGAAAGCAGTGCTAAGGGGAAAACTCATAGCTCTCAGTGCCTCCAAAAAGGAACTCTGGAAAGAGCTTGATAGCACATCTAAAAGCTCTAGAACAAAAAGAAGCAATTACACCTGCTGTGGATAGCCCTGGTCTTGTATTTTGATGCTAACTCTCCTCTCCTGGAAAGCACTGCAGACAAGGAGTAAATCACTGTATACATGTGCCTTGTGAACCATCTCCCCATCTTAACTTTTCAAATAAAGGCTAAGGCCAATGATTGGGCAGCAGGAGAGAAGGTAAAGCTGAAAAGTTTGGGGGAAAGGGGAGAGAGGAGATGATGGAGGTGGATGGAGACTGGATAGGAGGATGAGGTGGAAGGAAGCTGAAGCTGAAGCACATGGCTTGGGGAAATCACAAGTCATACGGGTTCTAATAGATGGGAATAGAGTAGTGTAGTGATAGATCTGCCCAAACTAGGTGAGTAGCTTGTATACCAATTAATTGAGTTGTGAATTCATTGATTTGGTAAATTGGGTTAAAAATTTACCACAACATACACCCGAGAGTAGGGGACAGCAGGAAATAATCAAACTCAGTGTTGAAATCAACCAAGTAGAAACAAAAAGAACTATACAAAGAATCAACCAAACCAGGAACTGGTTCTTTGAAAAACTCAACAAGATAGATAAGCCCTTAGACAGACTAAGCAAAGGGCACAGAGACAGCAACAAAATCAGAAATGAAAAGGGAAACATAGCAACAGAAACTGAGGATATCAAAAAAATCATTAGACCCTACTACAAAAGCCTGTACTCAACCAAACTGGAAAATCTGGATGAAATGGACAATTTTCTAGACAGACAACAAATACCAAAGTTAAATCAGGATCAGATAAACCACCTAAACAGTCCCATAACCCATAAAGAAATAAAAGCAGTCATTAATAGTCTCCCAACCAAAAATAAAGTCCAGGACAGGATAGGTTTAATGCAGAGTTCTATCAGACCTTCAAAGAAGACCTAATACCAATACTCCTCAAACTATTCCACAAAATAGAAACAGAAGGAACACTACCCAATTCGTTCTATGAAACCACAATTACTCTGACACCTGAACCACATAAAGACCCAACAAAGAAAGAGAACTTCAGACCAATTACCTTTATGAATGTTGATGCAAAAATACTCAATAAAATACTTGCAAACTGAATCCAAGAACACATCAAAATGATTATCTATCATGATCAAGTAGGCTTCATCCCAAAGATGCAGGGATGGTTCAATATACAGAAATCCATCAATGTAATCCACTATAAAAATAAACTAAGAGAAAAAAAAACACATGATCATTTCATTAGATGCTGAAAAAGCTTTTGACAAAATTCAATACCCCTTCATGATAAAAGTCTTGGAAAGACCAGGAATTCAAGGCCCATACCTAAACATAGTAAATGCAATATACAGCAAACCAGTAGCTAACATCAAACTAAATGGAAAAAAACTTGAAGCAATCCCATTAAATCAGGAAATAGACAAGGCTGCCCATTCTCTCCCTACCTGTTCAATATAGTACTCAAAGTCCTAGCCAGAGCAATTACACAACAAAAAGAGATCAAAGGGATACAAATTCGAAAGGAAGAATTCAATATATCACTATTTGCAGATGATATAATAGTATATCTAAGTGACCCCAAAAAATTCCACCAGAGAACTCTTAAGCCTGATAAACAACTTCAGCAAAGTGGCTAGATATAAAATTGACTCAAACAAATCAGTAGCCTTCTTCTATTCAAAGGATAAACAGGCTGAGAAAGAAATTAGAGAGATAACACCCTTCACAAGTCACAAATAATATAAAATACCTTGGTGTGACTCTAAACAAGTGAAAGATCTGTATGACAAGAACTTCAAGTCTCTGAAGAAAGAAATCCAGGAAGATCTCAGAAGATGGAAAGATTTTCCATGCTCATGGATTGGCAGAATTAATATAGTAAAAATGATCATCTTGCCAATTCTATGCAATCCTCATCAAAATTCCAACTCAATTCTTCATAGAATTAGAAAAGGCAATTTGCAAATTCATCTGGAATAACAAAAAACCCAGGATGGCAAAAACTATTCTGAACAGTAAAAGAACTTCTGGTGTAATCACCATCTCTGACCTCAAATTGTACAGAACAATCATAAAAAAAAAAAAAAAAAAAAAAAAAAAAAAAAAAAAAAAAAAAAAAACCAAAAACAAAAAAAAAACCTGCATGTTATTGGTACAGTGACAGGCAGGTATATCAGTGGAATAGAATTGAAGACCCAGAAATGAACCCACAAACCTATGGTCACTTGATATTTGACAAAGGCGTTAAAACCGTCCAGTGGATAAAAGACAGCATTTTCATCAAATGATGGTGGTTCAGTTGGTGGTTAGCATGTAGAAGAATGCAAATTGATCCATTCTTATCTCCTTATACAAAGCTCAAGTCCAAGTGGATCAAGAACCTCCACATAAAACCAGATACACTGAAACTAATGGAAAACAAAGTGGGGATGAGCCTCAAACACATGAGCACAGGGGAAATTTTCCTGAACAGAACTCCAGTGGCTTATGCTCTAAGATCAAGAATTGACACTGGGACCTCATAAAATTGCAAAGCTTCTGTAAGCAAAGGACACTCTCAATAGGACAAAATGGCAACCAATAGATTGAGAAAAGATCTTTACAAATCCTGCGTCTTATAGAGGGCTAATATCCAATATATACAAATAGCTCGAGAAGATAGAATCCAGAGAACCAAAATGCCCTATTAAAAATGGAGTACAGAGCTAAAGAAAGAACTCTCAACTGAGGAAAATTAAATGGCTGAGAAGCACCTAAAAAATGTTCAACATCCTTAGTCATCAGGGAAATGCAAATCAAAGCAACACTGAGATTCCATTTCACACCAGTCAGAATGGCTAAGATCAAAAACTCAGGTGACAGCAGATACTGGAGAGGATGTGGAGAAGGAGGAAATCTTCTCCATTGTTGGGGGGATTGCAAACTGGTACAACCCCTCTGGAAATCAGTCTGGCAGTTCCTCAGAAAATTGGACATAGTACTACCTAAGGACCCAGCAATACCACTCCTGGGCATATACCCAGAAGATGCTCCAACATGTAATAAGGACACATGCTCCACTATGTTCTTAGCAGCCTTATTTATAATAGCCAGAAGCTGAAAAGAATCCAGATGTCCCTTAACAGAAGAATGGATACAGAAAATGTGGTACATTTATACAATGGAGTACTACTCAGCTATTAAAAGCAATGAATTCATGAAATTCTTGTGCAAATAGATAGAAAATATTGTCCTGGGTGAGGTAACCCAATCACAAAAGAACACACATGGTATTCACTCACTGATAAGTGGCTATTAGCCCAGAAGCTCAGAATACCCAAGATACAATTCATAGACTACATGAAGCTCAAGAAGAAGGAAGACCAAAGTGTGGATACTTTGGTTCTTCTTAAAAGTGGGAACAAAATACCCATGGAAGCAGTTGTAGAGACAAAGTGTGGAGCAAAGACTCAAGGAAAGGACATCCAGAGACTGCCCCACCTGGGGATCCATCCCATATTCAATCACCAAACCCAGACACTATTGTGGATGCCAACAAGTGCTTGCTGACAGGAGCCTGATATAGCTGTCCCCTGAGAGGTTCTGCCAGTGCTTAACAAATACAGAGGTGGATGCTCTCAGCCTACCATCGGCCTGAGCACAGGGTCCCCAATGGAGGAGCTAGAGAAAGGACCCAAGGACCTGAAGGGGTTTGCAGCCACATAGTATGAACCACAATATGAACCAACCACTTCCCCCTAGAGCTCCCAGGGACTAAACCACCAACCAAAGAGTTGAGGGACCTATGGCTCCAGCTGCTTATGTAGCAGAGGATGGCCTTGTTGGACATCAATGAGAGGCAAGGCCATTGGTCCTGTGAAGGCTAGATGCCCCAGTGTAGGGGAATGCCAGAACAGGGAAGTGAAAGTGAAAGAAAGGGAAGGTGGGTGAACAGGATGGGGGATGAAATAGGAGATTTTTGGAGGGGAAACAAGGAAAGGGATAACATTTGAAATATAAATTAAAAAATGTTTAATAAAAATAAATACATAAATAAATAAATAAAAAGAAACCTTTGTGAATGCACTGTTTGCCTCCTGATACTTTATTTGATCTATAATAGTTAATTGATCCTGATAGTTAATTGATCCATCCCACTTAAACTACTAGTTCAGTTTCCTGCCTTCCTAATGTAGATAGGTCATAGCTGAAATTTGAAAAATAATGTCTATGTTATTATTTCTGTAAACAATCTACTTTTTCAGAAATTATCAGAAACAAAATGCTGTAAAAGTCTTTCCAGAACTCAAATGAAAAAAGTATATAAAAATGTAATATTGTAACTCATAAAGAGAAAGGAAATCAATGCCCAATGGTCAGACTCAAGATCTCAAAACTTTAAATATCCAGTTCAGTTCTAAAGTATTGGCTGACACTGTACAAATAGCTAAACAATGCAGAGTGTTGAACACATTTATACATTCCGACTTTTTAAAGTTTCTGCTGATGGTGATTACAAAATGGCAATGGGAAGGAGCCATGTCCCTTGTTGTTTTCAAAAAAAAAAAAAAAGTATGTATTTGCTAAGTGACATCTACATCTCACCCCCTATTTTTAACTTTCAGGAAAGGATGAAAGTAAAGGGATAAAGCATATTTCTGGAGCCAGAAAAAAAACTAACTTCTGTTGCTTGGATACAGAAACTTCAGAGTAAGAGTCCACACTCTAGGGTTACCACTTAATGCATTATCTGGCATTGGTTACAAGCTGATGAGGCTCCTCAGTTAACCCAACAACAACATGAGAGGGTAATAAAGATGTGTAATTTCTAGGGGAAATTCCTGGCTTGGCCAAGAAGGCCCTGGGATTGCTCAGTTTCTAAGCAATTCTCAGAGTCCTATAAACTTATGGCAACAGAAAACAATCTAAAGTTTGTGTAGCTAAAGCTTGTGTAGACTTAGGTGGGATGCTTGGCAGCCAATGACAGAATCTTCTTTACATGGTGAGAGTATTTTTCAGTTACTTGTCTGAAGATTACGGAAGTAACTCAAGCATGTCCCAGAACTAGTAATGTATACAACTGTGATTTTCTATCTCTGTTGTAGTAACAGGGTTGCCCAGAGCCCAAGCCTCACAACCCCCCAAACTACAGTGGCAGATGTGAAGTACTGTCCTCTGAAAATGTGTGTGAAGGAGTTTAGAGTCATGTGTCCATCCTTGTGACTGAGAGGAGAGGGTAAGTGGAGATCTGGGTTGTATGAATGCATCGCCTGTCAATTAAGAAGCCTATAGCCTATGGCAGGAAATGGGGGATGGGACATCCAGGAGGAGAAAGAATTCTGGAATAGAGCCAGGTGAGAGATCAATCCAGAAGACGAATCACAGGTAACCAGCCACGTGGCAGATTGTAGATTAAAATAAATGGGTTATTTTAAGTTATATCTAGTCAGAGAAGATCCTTCTCTGGTCAACTTATTTATAAATATATTTTGAGTCTAAGTCTTATTTCTGAGAACATGGGGTTGGGATGAAGAAAGGACTGTAACTTCTATAGATGGTGTAGTGGCTATTCCTGGTTGTCAAATTGACTATATCTGAAATGAACTACAGTCCAGAATGAGAAGGCTCACCTTGCCCTAATCTGGATGCTGAGAGACACAAGTTTCCGACCTGAATGTTGGCATGGCGTTCTTGAGGTATAGTGGCTATGAATCCCAGAGGATTAAGGTAGAAAGATCTATGAGTTCAAGATCATCTGGGATTAAGGGTGTGGTGGCATAGTGGCCACCTAGATGAGTCCTAGACGATTAAGACTGGAAGATCTACGAGTTCAAGCAAAGACATCTGGGATTAAAGATGTGGTGGCACACACCTTCAATCTGGGCCACACCTTTTGCTGGAGACCTATATAAGGACATTAGAAGAAGGAAGGCTCTCTCTGCTTCATCTGCTTGCCTTGTGGGACTGAGCAACTGCTGGATCCTTGGACTTCCATTCACAGCTGCTGCCGACCATTGTTGGGAGTTGATTGTTGGGAGTTGGACTACAGTCTGTAAGTCATCAATAAATTCCTTTACTACATAGAGACTACCATAAGTTCTGTGACTCTAGAGAACCCTGACTAATACAGATGGTGTCCAACTACTGCATAGAACCAAACAAACCTGAGGCAACTTTCTGGATACTGGTACCCATTTTGTCTCTTTAAGAAAAGAGGCCAAAAAAGAAGAGGAGGAAATGAAGGAGGGGGGATACAGGAAGAGGAAGAGGAAGGAGAGGAAGAGGTGCTTTAAAACATTTTTAAAAGAAGGTCCCTACTTATTAGAAAGATGCTACTAGTGAGAAAGGAGGCCTGTAAATAGCAGATAGCAAGTGTGGAAACTTGCCGCAGGCTGGCCCATCTGGGCCTCCCTTTTATTTAATTAAGCTTGTTCTTAAAGATGGCAGCAGGCCCATACTGGCCGCAGCAGCTTTTTAACTTTCTTGTAACCATCTTAATTACAAAATAGCTATTATATGATATTAAGCAGCTACTAAACTAAACAGCTGTTCTGAATTCTACCGCCTGGTAAATGACCTGCAACTTAAGTCACTGCCTTTAGATTATGTTAAGTGGCTGTAAAACTCTAACTGGAGTCTTCTGTTGAGATTTTGGCCATCTTGGCTGATTCACGCTGCGTGTTTACCTTTAATGCCACGTGTTACCTGAGTTACCAGCTTTAAACTAGCTTTCAGTTACCGATGTTACAACTTTTTTATCACACCCAATAACTTATAAGTCAATAATCATTCTATCTCTCACATATAACTCAAAAATCTGCCTGTCTCTGCATCCCAAGTGCTGGGCTTAAAGGCTTGGTGTGCCACCATTGCCTGGCCAGTTTTTTATCTCTTTTCACCTGCTTCTAGAATGAGCAGAGTTCCATCTTTATGGAACTTGGATTTGCATTCATTCTTCCAGTGTCTTCCTTTACCACAGTGTGGGCAAGGACCTGGAGGAGTGTTCTTATTTCCTGATTTCTGAGGGACTTTTACAGTCTTTCCTCAGATGTCCCGGCTCCCTGCAGCCGAAACCTGTGACTTCACTCCCCTGAAGGCTTTTTTCCTTTTCATAGGTACTTTTAACATATGCACTGAATTTCTGTCCCTTCTTTGCTACAGCGTGGGCAATATATCACTGCTGGTGAGGCTTCTAGGCACAACTCTGACAGCCCCGTGGATATCAAGATTACTCGCCATAACTGGTGATCCTTTACCAGCGAGTCTGCAGAACTCTTTGCGAGATCCTAGCCTTGTCTGAGAAATAAGACAAGAAAGAGGAAGGAAGGAAAGAAGGAAAAAAGTTTTACTTGCTGGAGTCCCTGTTCCGGGTGCCACCTGCCACAGGCCGGCCGATCTGGGCCTCCCTCAACCCTCAGGAGAAACGTGGTCCTAGTCAGGTTGACAAGGTGTAGGCGAAGAAATGATGGCAGAGATGTCACATGAAGTATAGGATCTGAATGTATTTCTTAAAAATGGCATCAGACTTTTACAGTCATTGCAAAAGAGAGATGGTAAATCTGGCAGCTCAGCAGTTAAGGTACATCTGAGGCTATCTAAAACATACTGGGTCTAAAGCAGCAGCTATCTCCTCTGAACTGGTGCTGTATCCCCCGAGCCCAAGTGCTCTGGGCCCAGGGGACTGCGGATTGCACGAGTCTGAGTCCTAGCCCATCTAAGTTTTAGTGCGAGTCCTTCTGCGAGTCCATAGTGCTAGTCCTGCATGTGAGTCCAAGTCCTTCATGTGAGTCCAAGTCCTAGTCCTTATACAAAGTGACAAGCAGGCTTAAGTAGCATACAGCAAGCAGGGCAGATGACAAGAGTCACGTAGGCAGGTGACAGTCACATCTTACTGACCAAGATCACGTATTCAGTTGTGAAGCAGGAGGAAGAGAAGTGGAGCCCTCCCCGCTCGGGCTAATTTGGTATTCCTATTCTAATTCTCTGGTTTTGCTGGAGGCAATGACTAGGGTTCTGACCTAATACTTCTGGCTAATGTCCTTGAGTGGAAGCCCTTCATTACTCTCTAGTATGTAAAACAGTTCTAACTATTGTGAACTATCTATTACCCTAAGGAATGTGCTAGACCTCTGTTGCTAGCTCTGGCAAGGCAGATTCCTTGAGAGAAATTCCAAGTTATGGACAATTTGGTATTAAACTAGGATAGGTTGGTAACATTGTGTTGGCCAGGAAACAATGTCCAATCTTAGCCATTTACGAATCATTTCTTGGGGTACCTTTATGCCTAACTATGAGGGCGTGCTGACGATTGGAAAGACTGATCTGGAACACGTCTGAGTTAGGAGATACCAGCGACTGTCTGAATATCCAGGAGGCACAGAACTCCTTTTGGATCCTTATTGCCTCTTATCCTTAATCAGAATTTTATCCCTGATATTTTGGATGTGACTGGAGTAGATGAGTGTGCGTGGCAGAAACTCGCCAACCTACCATGGGCCCAGCAGCCCAGTTCAGGTCCATACAACTGAAGGCTAAAAACTATGCACATGCAACAGTCAGATCACAGAAGCACTGCAGAAGCTCCAGACAGAGGTTTGGGAGAAATGTGAAGGCTCCGGGCCTATCCTGCTATGGGCCCACTACTTTCATGGAGTGGGCAGAGGCCAGAGTCTCCAGGTCAAGCAAGGACGCATGGGCTTGAGACTGTCTCCAAACAAAAGACCCTGAACAGTACTCTAGGACTAGTCAAAGCCTGGACAGCACATGGCCTAGGGGCTCCCACAGCACAATAAAGTCAGGGCAAGACCCTCTGCTGACAGATACAGCCACTTGCAAACAACAGTCTAGGATTCAAAATGACACTTTTTTTCTTAAAAGTACTATATAGGTTTTCACTTAATAATAATTAGAAATGCCCTTAGTAATTTAAAAATAAGTGCACATCAATTTTAAATTTATATAAAGAGAGGGGGAGATATGGGTATATTTATCCATATAAGGTATGTTTATAATTTCAAATTAAAAAATAATGATTTTTTGTTGCTTTAAAAGCATTTTGCCCTAGAAAAGATGTATTCTACTAGTCAGTATAAGAAATCCATGGACCACTGGACACAAAAATAAGAAATAATACTGTTAACCTTATTAACTATATTGCACTATATCAGCTTGGCAATACATAATACAAGTGCTTTTTGTCAGAGGAGATAAATAAATCAAGTAAATACACATGTCAAGCAGATAATGTGATATTGTTTTAGATTTTAAAAGGCAAATGATTAATGCTATTGATGTCTAAGTGTGCTCTGACATCATAGTGTCCAACTGGATATGCTTACCAGACAATAGCATAATTTATAATGGCATGGATTGAGGGCTTGCTACCCCCAATGAGGTAGGGTGTCAATGCTATTTTGAGCAACTAGTCTCTTTAAATGTGGTTTCCTACAAGAGAACTGGCTATATCTCAACCTAGCCCATGACCTATAAACCCAAGGCAAACACCTCTAAACAGATATAATCTTACTTGAGAATATGTTTATACACTAATTGGAAGGGGATTTGAATGAAGTTACATACAGAACAGGATATTAAATTACTAGAGAAAAAGGTAAGATAAATAAATCCACATATATAGTAATCCCCAACTAAGGGAGAAAGAGAAAATTTGATATGTTTTCAAGGGTAGATAGATATTAAATAAATAAACTCATGCCTTTGATCTAAACATTTGGGAAACAAAGGCAGAGCCAGGTTCCTGTGAGTTCAAGGCTAGCCAAATCTACAGAGCAAATCCAGGTCAGCTTAGGCTATACAGAGAAACCAGATCTCAATAAATAATAATATTGTTTTAAATTGCTTTAGATTATTTCAATTGTTTTAAAATTATCAAAATGAATTTGGTTACAAGTTCAATGGCTATAATAGTATGGTATACCCTCTTTGAAAAATGTCAAAATAAAGCAGACCTAAATAGAAAAGGAGCTGCTAGATTAAATCACTCTACACTTTTAATAGCTTCAGGTTGCTGGACAAAGGACATGCTATGTTGGGAGAGAGGCTCTAGGCTTGTGTTAAGAGGAAAGATGAAAATGCTTTGGATTCTATCCAAAATAATAAGGATCAAATTTGATAGAGAGAGAACCCCTGAAGATCTTGGCTACATACAGGAAAAAAAATGAAATCAAAATGACCATATAGAACAGGTGTTGATCCCTCTACATAGGAACAGCCCTGAAACTGGCTGAGACATGAAACTGTCTATTGCCAGAACTTTAGCTGTATATAGCCAGTGGGTCTTGTTGGCTGCAGAGTCCTCAAAATATGCCATGAATGAAGGCTTATATTTAATTTTAATTATATGCTCAAATTAATTTCTGAAGAAAAATAGCTACTCAAAGAGCAGGAAGTCGTCTTAAATGATCTGTGCAATCTGCACATTCGGTACAAATGTCCTTATAGATCTATATATTGCTTGTAAGGCTTACATATTGCAGAATGGAAAGCTAAGAAAACAGACCTGCAAGATCCACCCCCAAAGATGCTAGGACACCTGATCCTACTGATGCTGTTTCCAGAGACTTGTTTTGAGTACAACTTCAATAGAGCTAGCTCACTTGCCCAGCCTTTCAGATCATTCGAGTCAGGACTTCATTTAAGCCTGAACTTTCTCAGCATTACAGAACTGGACAGGAAATGCTATGGCTAGCTTTCTTAAGACTAACCATTTTTTTCTAATGCTTGGGCCCCCAAAAAGGAATTTTTCATCCCAATTCAGCAGGAAGCAATTATCAGAAGACTGTCATTTCCCAGTCCCTTATGTTGGGGTGAATTGTTTTGCTTATTTCATGAATTATAGATATGTTGTCATTTTAGGGGATAATTTCAAATAATTTTGGCCTTGAATGAAATAGAGAAGTTAAATTCGGGTATTTCTTTCCTTTTCTCTATCTTCCTTTCTTAGAAAAGGGGGTTGAGAAGAAAAAGAGGGGATATAGAAATATAAGAAATTAGACAAATAGAGGTAGATTATTGAATCTACTCTTAAACAAAAAAAAAAAACATTTTATAACCATAATCTTACATTGGTAGAGATCTTTGTATTTTGATGCAAAATTGTGGTTATATTCTATTACAGGTACAGAATTTTGTATATTGATGCAGAAATAAGATTTTGATACTGAAAGGCTGGAGAATCTTAGAATTTAAACTGAGGGCATTTAATAGAAATGTATGTATTAATGTGTAACCTTTACTTAAAAGAGGGCAAGGAAAACCTCTGCCACAAGCCAAAAAGGTGGAGTAGCCAGTTCCAGGAACTCAGAGCCTCAGGGCTCTGGTTCCCCACACCTGCCCCTCCTGAATAATCCACAATGAGGGTGGAACTAAGAATGAAGGCCTAGTGGTTTATGAGACTCTCTACCCTGTCAACCAGTAGATGAAGATTACATTCCTAGAATGAATGTGTTCCCCTCCCTAACTGAATACCTTGAGTCAGGTCCCTCTGAAATTTTCCACTGTTTTTATGTTATGTTTCCTTGGTAACTCTCTCTCTGCCCCCAGCTTCCCTTAAATACCCTACACTTCTTGTGTTCCGGGTGGAACTCCTCTGACTGGCAAGGTCATGAGATCGACCCTGGTACCGGTATCCCCAGTAAACCTCATGTGATTGCAGCAAGTTCGGTCTCTCGTGAGTCATTGGGTAGTCGTATCATCCCGAGACTTGAGTAAGGATTTCCCCAGTTCTGGGGGTCTTTCAATACATTGGTATAGGTTCTTGCATTGATACAAATTTAAGGTTAATTTTTATACAGATAATATTTTTCAATTTATATGTGAAAAATATTCATATATAATTCTTAAGGATGCAATATAAAGTTTTAATCCTTTTGAAAATTGCTATTACAAGCTGTTAGGAATGATAAAAATACAAATTATGAACTTGTAGGGATGGTTAAGAAATACAAATTAATAGATAGTCAAACTTATGGTCATATTAGATACTAGTTTAGTTAATTACAATAAAATGTTTTTAAGGTTATTCATATATTAAGTAGCTAAGAATAAACAATGTTTTACAATTCAGATATACTGTAGATATTTGGTCTTTGAAAACTTCAGAGATCCACAGAGTATGGCATTTAAAGTTATTTCATTATTAAAAGATCTTTTGACCATGAAAGAGGTCTGCTCCTAACAGTATCTTCATTCCACTTCAAAGATCATGAGCCTCAATAGACACACCAGAAGAGGATAGATAATAGAATAAGCTAGACACACCAAAATAGGATAGATAATAGAATATTTGCTGAAGTTGTCAAATACTATGGCCTGGACATTGTAAATGGATATCATACCTTATAATTTTCATAATTTTTATAAGTGTATTCAAATTAAATTTTAAAGAAAAAACCTCTTATTGGACTAAAAAAGGGAAATATAGAAGAATATCTTGTATATTATATGGATGCATCACCTGTCAATTAAAAAGCCTATGGCCTACGACTTAGGCAGGAAATGGGAGGTGGGACATCTGGGAGTAGAAAGAATTCTGAGATAGAACCTGATGAGAGATTGGTCCAGGAAGGTGTGAGGAGATGGACATGTGGCACCTAAGCACAAATAACCAACCACATGGCAGAATGTAGATTAAAATAAATGGGTTATTTTAGGTTATATCTAATCAGAGAAGAGCCTAGCTATATAGTCAAGGTATTTGTAAATAAATTTTGAGATCAGTTGTTAAAAACAAGATGGGAACAGCTGATACCAAGTGACATCCATCAAATGAGTGTTACTAATATTGATATTGATGGCACTTTGAGGCTTCAGAGTCCTAGGATTCAAACATTTCTTTCTAAACACTGTATAGGAATTGTTTGTAAACTGTGATTCTAAGCTCACAATAGCCCATAATGCAAAAGTGGCACAGTCTCAGGCCCCTCCCTTTTCTAGGCAGGCTGGCACTCTGGGTCCCTGGTTTGGGTCTTTCTTAAGTCTAGATTTCAATATGCCTTAACCCTGCTTGAAGTGGAAATTTCTGGTTTCTTTGGAGACTCCGTTGTGTCATGTGGTGTTGTTCTGGAAACTGTCTTATGAGAGGATGTTCTGCTGAGAACAAGCATGTGAGAGGATGATTTGCTGAGAACAGACATGGTGTTTTTCTGGAAGTTGCCTGGTAAAGAGGCATGTGATGTTTTGCTGGAGCTGACAACTGAGAGGACACATGGTGTTTTGAAAGGATATAAGCATAGCCCAACAGACAGTGGACAAGAGTGTGGCATTGGTTCACCTTGCCACTCTTTACTGGTCTTCGTTGGGCTTTGCTGTTACTGGCAAAGTGTTCTTTGACAACACTCTGGCCTTCTTAGCTGATCATCACTTGTTGGGATTTCATAGAGAGAAAAGCCTCAAAGTACTTCTCATGATATTCTGGCATTCCTCAGACTCTAACCAATTGGCAGAGCCTCAAAGTTTCTTCTTGACTGAACTCCTGTTGCTGACTCATAAATGGTGCTTGTGAGTGGATTGAGTTACCACTGCTAGGTCATGTGATGTAAACTGCTGATATCCTAACAGTGAGGATTAAAATTGCCCCAAAGAACTATTTCTAAACAGGTTCACATCACCCTTTGCCCTATTAACCTTTGTGTAATGGTTTGTATATATTGGGCCCAGAGAGTGTCATTACTAGGAGGCATAGCCTTGTTGAAATAGGTGTGTCATGTGGGTGTGGGCTTTAAAACCCTAGTCCTAGCTGCTTGGAAGTCAGTATTCTGCTAGCAGCTTTCAGATAAAGGTGTAGAACTCTCAGCTCCTCCTGTGCCATGCCTGCCTGAATGCTGCCATGCTCCTGCCTTAGTGATAATGGACCGAACCTCTGAACTTGTAAGCCCACTCCAATTAAATGCTGTCCTTTATAAGAGCTGCGTTGGTCATGGTGTCTGTTCACAGTAGTAAAACCCTAACTACAACACTTTCCTTTTCATTTCCCCATGGGTGGTGAGCTAGAAGGGAGGTTAAAGCATTTTAAAACCCTTATTAAAGTAGGTTTTGAAAAATCTAAGCCTACACCTGCTCATGGCCAGGCTATCAGCAATCATGTGGTCAGTGGATCATCTAGAGCTGCTGATGCCCTCGAACACTGGGCCAGTCTTTTAGCCTAGCTTTCCAGGAAGTGCTGCTAAATCTGTCCAGAAACCTCTGTGAGCAGCATGAATATGCACTGGTGCCTTATGCACATTTAGGCCAGCTACTTCTGATTTTCTGTAGAAGTACAAGTGAGATTGTAGCTCTTTCTGGACTCTCCCAAAACTGGCAGAGGTTTTGATAAACTCTTTTTCTTCTAAGGCACACTCTCACTAAGTAGCATCAAGTGTACAATCTTCCTGCCCCAGGCTCTCACATGCTGGATTATCAGTATGTTACTCAGGTAGTTAATTCTCTTCATCGCCACTTAGGTCTGTCTCTGTCCTATCATATATACACACCAGCATTTCAATTCTAAACATCCTTGGGTAATACTCTATGAGACTTTTTTTTTATAAGTGTACTCAAATTTGTTTTCTTGGTTTAGTTTGATTTTCTTGTTTAGGAGATTTGGTTTTGGTTTTAGTTTTTGATAGGTATGCTTTTTATTGTAATAAATTTCCCACTTGCATTAAAAATGGATTATTATCTTATAAAACATATCCTAATTACAGTTTCCCTTCCTTCTACTTCTCCCAGTTCCTCTCCACCTCCCCTCTCATCCAGATCCATTCTCCTTCTGTCTCACTAGAAAAGAACAGGCTTCTAAAAGATAAGAACAGAACATAATAAAATAAGATATAATAAGTTAAAACAAAAAAAAATCATATCAAAGTTAGACAAGGCAAAACAACAAAAGCAAAAGAGCCCCACGAATAGGCACAAGAATCAGAAACCCACTCTTTCATACACTCAGGAGTCCCATAAAAGCACGAAACTGAAAACCAAAATACATAACACAGGGGACCTAGTACAGACTGCTAATTGCTGCTTCAGTCTTGGTGAGTTCCTATGAGCTTTGCTCAATTGATTTAGAAGCTCTTGTTCTAAAGATAACTTCCAGCCTCTCTAGCTCTTACACTCTTTCTGTCTCCTCTTCCTAAAGGTCACATTAGCTCTGAGAGGAATGATATGATGGTGGGGACATCCCATTTAGAGCTGTGTGTTCCAAGGTCCCTCTACTGTATGTCTGTGTGTGTGTGTGTGAGAGAGAGAGAGACAGAGACAGACACAGAGACAGAGACACAGACAGACAGACAGACAGACAGACAGAGTAATATCTGGCTGTATCTCTGTATTTGTTACCATAACAGAGTGTCACTAAGAGTCACTTTGTCATCAACTTTTTGTTGTTGCTTTGTTTTATACCAGTAGTATTTGGTTTTACCCTAGGTCTCTGGGCTATCTAGTTTCTGGTTCTTGGTCACCCATGCCGTGTCAGGAATAAAATCCATCTCATGAAGTGTGTCTTCAATCAAATCAGATATCAGTTGGCTATTCCTACAAGCATTGGGCCATTATTGCCCCAGCTTATTTTGCAGAAAGGATAGATTGTAGACCAATTGTTTTATGGCTAGGTTGATATTTGTGTTTTATCTTTTGGTATCCTGCAGAATTGGGTAGGTAGTCTTTATTAGAAAATAGGAACTATATTTTCATGTTTAAAAGGGCAAAGGCTGCCCGTCTTTGAAGAAAGTTATGAGGCCTAAGTAGGTAAAGCACTGGAAACACATGTGCAGGTGTTGGAGTTTTTCAGCATCTGTGTCCACAGTTTATGGCCAGCTTCCTAATGAAGTGGAACCTCCTGTTTTTATGACCTGTTTCTAGCAAAAAAATTTCAGCATTTCCAGTTCAACAAAACAAAGGAAGCAGATAAAACACATTGAACAGAGACTCTCCTGGTGTTGGCTTTCTTCCAGGGGTCAGGGCAGGGGTCACGGGACTGGAAACGGGGCAGCACTGGAATGCCAGAGCACCATTGTTCTCTGACTGGAGCCATGTGGCCTTAACTGGCTAGTATAAACCCTTTGCTGCTCTTTGCTGTGGGATTTCTGGCCAGTCTTCTCCTCTTTCTGCCACTCCTCTTTAATGTTTAAGTTTCCTGGAGGTGTAAGCTACATGCTGAGCACATCCCCTCCAGGCCACTATCCTTTGTTCAATCCTCCACATTGTCCCTTTGTCCCTCCAGATGGTTTCATGGAATACATGTCTAAGTATACATTAAGTATATGCATGTATTAAATGCATACACTATGAGAAAGTCACCCAAACACCGCCTTATTTTTAGTATAATTTCTGTATGTACACATACACGTCCAACTTGAGTTTAGCCATTTGGTGCCTATGGGTTGGGAATGCTTGTTCCTATCTACTTGGGGACAGAGTTCAGACAGCTTACAAAACAAAACTTCATATGGGAAAGAACCAAACGAATGGCTTAAAATCATAAGAAATATGGAATAAAGAGCACATTTGCATTCTTAAGAAATTGTCCTTTAGAGCTCTTATACCCTGTCTAGACAGTCAGAAAAAGCTCAGAGTGACAGGGTTGCCAAAGTTGGCAGTAGTTGGATGGTACCTCATGTCTATGCTTTTAATTGTATGGAAAAGTGCAAGGAGTGACAGGGAGGGTCTCATTTACAGAATGAGCCTTGGACTCCAAATATACATTTGAGGAAAAGTAAGTGCAAATATCATTCATCTTAGTTCTCTAGAGCCAGCTAAGTATCACACATGCTCCTTTCTAACGGAAATACCGTGCAGGAACTCCAGCAGAAAATTTAAATGTAATGAGTTAAGAAACTGCAGGTTTAATTTGCTGAGTTACTACACTCTTTTGTTTCCACAATCATTACATTTTTACCCAGAAGGACCTTATATTTAAATACAGCTCATTTTTTTTTAAGGCAGGCAATGTTCTAATCAGCCACAAGATGGCAATCACAGTCCATTTACCATGCTTGGGAGCAGCTGCTTTGCTCTGTGTCTCAAATGTTCCAGAATTGTTACTCTGGATTTTCTTTGTCAAAAATTAAGACATCAAGATCATCCATGCTTCCAAATGAAGTTTGAATCAAAACTGTCAATAAGACAAAATTTCAACAAGAAACTGCAGCAAAGATATTCATTTTTAAGCTTGTGATGTTTTTGCAAGCTGTGCACACTTGTCCCTTTTTAGTGGGGGAGGGGCATTCTCTAAGGTACGTAACTGCAGGGGGATGCTGAGAGCCTCAACATCTGTCACTCCTAGGAAACTGTGTCTCCTTCACAAATGCAGCCTCGGGAGTCAGAGAGGCCACTTATGCTTTCTAATGAATCTTCAATATCTCTATCCTTTCTGTTCTCTCTGTTTTGCTTGTTTCCATATATGGTCTGATTGGTTCCAGGTTTGTACTTTACTGCTATAACTTCCTATTGAAAGGGAGCTAGGATTTTGTCCTACGGTTTCATTGCTGTGAAGAGACACCATGGCCATAGTCACTTTTACAAAGGCAAAAGTTTCATTGGGTCTGGCTTATAGCTTCAGAGGTTCAGCCCATGTCATCATGGTTGGAAGTCTGGTAGCATCCAGGCATTTTATCCCTCCATTGCATCTGCTTCCTCCAGTTCAGTTTAAGGATACCATGAATTGGTGTTCACTTGACTCCATCATTCCCTAAAAAGGAAAAAAAATCTACAACCTAGTAAGGCACAAACAAACTCATAATTCAATATTGTGTCTCCTTTTAACCTGCATGGCCCTCTCATATAGGCAACATTGGCCATCCTATTGGGAAAAAGGGCCTTTCACAGCAGCTGGTGCCTTGTCAAGTCACTGGCACCTCTCCATCCCTTTAACGAACTGAGTCTCACAGTCAATAGCCTTCCTGAATCCCATAAGCATCATATGCAATAGCTCTGCCATCTTCTTTCTATAAACTCATTTGATGTTCTTATAAATCGTACATTCTCCCTTAAGGGACTTGCTTTTCTGATCCCACCTTTGGTTCTTTAGTGCTTATCAAATTTATATACCAGCCATGGTCTTACAGAACTGAAATGCTGATCTGTTTGCTGCTGGTATCTTCAAAGTCAACTAAAGCCTACATGTTCATGCTGCATTTAGCAAGGACAGCTGTTGTCATAACTATAAAATAGTCCTCAGACTAATGTTCAGAATCCCAGTTACATGTGGGCTTAAAGTGTGTCAATACTACTCTGTTTTAATTATGCGAAAGAAAAAAATTTGGCCTATAAAAAAAATAAAAAGGCTTGTACATACTGGGGTAGAAAGAAACCAAAATCCCTTTGTCCATAAATGACATTGCAGGTTTAGTCATTTTCAAAAAATTGATCAAAAAGTAACAACTATTAGAAGTCGTGCTTGATTTGGTAATAGTAGGCTTCAAGATACAAGTCAATATTCAAATTTTAATTATTTTCACATATTCCAGAAATGAGTGATTGGGATTTAAATATAGAAACATGCCACTTATAGTAATGCTAAAGAAAAGATACCAGAAAATAAACCTGGAGATTGGGAAATAGATCAGGAACAGCATGTAACACCATGGGCCCATCTGCTGCACCACAAAAATAAAAATAACCCTTACAAACTATGTGCAAGACCAGAGAGTACAAAGAACCACAGCATAAAAATCCAAGTCTCTAAACAGAAGAGAGACAGATAAGTAAACTATCCACTCTCCCCAACTGGATATGGAGTCTCAAGATCTCAGTTGTGAGTTGTAACACACTCCTGTAATCCTGTAACCTCTGGGGAGGTTAGGGCAGGAAGACTGCTAGTTCAAGGGCACATGAGATGACAGAACATGACACTGTCTCAAAGTGGGGAGCATGCAAAACTTACAGGCTAGGGTGTATATCCTGCTTTCTTGTTACTTTATACAAAGCCCCAACTTAATGTCGCATCAAAGAAACTCATTATTTTCATTCCTATATTTTCTCTTCTGATACCTTGCAAATTATCTTGTAGTTCTCAAAGATGACTGCATTACAGTACCTGGGAATTAAAAAGAAAAAAAATTAGTTATCCTAGATCAAATCCTCTGAAAAGATCCATACTGATCATTCTTAAAAGACCTATGAGTGATTCTGTGAGAATAATTGTTCTTGATTTCAAAAAGTGCTAATGACTCGCCAAAACATTTACTTTCCCCTATTATTGTATGAACCTGTCCATGCAAAGCAGCTGACTGGCTGGGAGGTATCCCACTGTTTAGCCCATTTGGAGCCCTGGGTCTGTCCCACAGAACTGAATTCTACCAATACATACCTGCTGAGGAAAGGAAGGCCCAAGTGCAAGGCCCGGGGCTTGCCTAGTCTATGCAAGATCCTAGTTTAATCCTCATTCTGGACAAAAGAAAGCTACTGTGTATTTCTCATATTCTCTTTTATTATGTGCTAACTTCACACAAAGAAACCTAATGGTTTAGAAGATGCAAAAATCACAAGATAAAACAGTATGCAGAATTCAAGGAATTAGCATCTTGAAGTGCAATGCTACCATGAGATAAACCTATTATTAGCGAGCACAAAATTAGAAGAATCAGACACCCCAGAAATAACCACCAGATGGTGGGCAGAAGGAAGTGATCTAATTACAGATATCATTTTCAGTAACTTGGAAAGTAGACTATGTGCCTAGGCAAAGTAGTCCTGATATGGGACCATTGTGAGTTCTTTGGAACACTGGGCAGTGTCTACAAACTATTTGTTTGGTCAGAACTGCAGCAGAGAAAAGGTGGTTAGTGGGGTTCAGAGAGGTTGTTAGGAGTCCCCAGTACACAGTGTCATCCCCCACAACACACACACACAAACACACAAACATACACACACAAACACACACACACAAACACACACACAAACAGGCACACAAACACATACACACAAACACGCACACATGCACACACACATACACACACACACACAAACACACACACAGCTAGCTGGACTACTTCTGATATCTATCTAGGTCTGGAGCAATGGCTCAGGGGACAAGCATGGAACCTCAGTTCAGATCCCAAGCAGGCATTAAAAAGCCAGGCATGGTATCATATGCCTATAACTCCAGTACTGGGAGACAGAGGCAGAAGGGTCTCAGGGGTTCATTGGCCAGCCAGTCTATTAGAAATGGAGAGTTTAGGTTCAGGGAAAGACCCTGTCTCAAAAAACATGTAGTGATAGAAGCTATCCCATTGTTAACCTCTGGCTTTCACAATCACAGCCACAGTGGAGTATATCCCAACACACACACACACACACACACACACACAGAGAGAGAGAGAGAGAGAGAGAGAGAGAGAGAGAGAGAGAGAGAGAGAGATGCTCTAGAGGAAGTGACTGGCCTGAGGCAGAAAATTAATGTTTACTGTCCCTTCCTGTGTTTAGCAAATGCTTGAAGAAAGGAAAAAGAGATGAACTCAGCAAATAGCTACAGGCAGAAGTAAGAGAGCTAGAGAACATTCCAGAAATTTGGGGACTTTTATAGGTTTTGCAAATAATTCTGTAGTATGCTGTGGTGGTTTGATTATATTTGCCCCAAGGAACGGCACTATTTGGAGGTGTAGCCTTGGAGTAGGCATGTCACTGTGGGCGTGGGCTTTAAGACCGTCTTCCGAGATGCTTGGAAGCTACTCTTTTTCCTGTGTGCCTTTGGATGAAAATGTAGAATTCTCAGCTCCTCCTGCACCATGCCTTCCCAGACACTGCCATGTTCTTGCCTTGGTGATAATGGACTGAACCTCTGAACCTGTAAGCCAGCTCCAATTAAATGTTTCTATAAGAGTTGCCTTGGTCATGGTGTCTGTTCACAGCAGTAAAACCCTAACTAAGACAAGGGCCAACAGTAGGAAGGAAATCTGACTGAAAACGCAAAGCTCTGCTTGGACTTTGAGTTAAACAAAGCAATTCACTCATGCAGCTAATATTACACTAAGATTTTTTGTTTACATTCTCCAAACAAGTACTTTTTTTTTTTTTGGCCTCCTAGACACTGATCAACTATCCATGGAAATATGATGAGACTTAGATAACATCAAAGACTATTATTCAATTGTTCACTTTACCCTTCTAGCAGAATTAACCTCATGTCTCTCATAACCAAAATTAGTCTTTCGTTTATACTCCTTTAACATGTAAGATTGTGTTCTCCATTGTTATTGTTTCCTCTCTATTGTAAATCTTCTGAATACAGGTGTTCATATACCACACATATCCTAGAACATATCTTATATGTAGAATATGTAGGTTTCTTGACAATTCTATAATCATTAACATAATATTTCAAAAAAAAAACACTGATCTGAGAGTGCTTGATGTCTAGACCAAGCCCAGTATTAAGAGACAAAAGAAAAAAATCAATCCATGACAATTCTTAAGTCTGTAGCCTAAAAATAATTATTGCATTGTGATGAAGTAACTGCCAGATCCCAACTTGTGATGACATGTGGTTGTGTGAGGCTAAGTACTGGGGAACACTGACTGCTTTGAGGCTAACAGAAATACATCTGTAAGGATTATGGTCTTAAAAGTGTCACGTTTTCAGCCAGTCCCACAACACACAGAGAAAGACACACTCCCAGGTGATCTAACAAGCCCAGGATCCCCGGATCCCAGAATCACAGGATCACAGAGACAGCTTGACTCTGAGGAGTTCTGACACAACCAGGATCACAGGAAGGACAGGCTCCAGTCAGATTTAGCAAGGGCAGGTAGCACTAGAGTTAACCAGATGGCCGGGGGCAAGTGCAAGAAAATAAACAACACAAACCAAGGTCACTTGCCATCATCAGAACCCAATTCTCCTACCATAACAAGTCCTGGCCACACCATCACACTTGAAAAGCAAGATTCAGATCTAAAATCACTTCTCATGGTGATGATCCAGGACCTTAAGAAAGACATAAATAGCACCCTCAAAGAAATACAGGAGAACACAGGTAAAGAGCTAGAAGCCCTTAAAGAGGAAACATAAAAATCCCTTAAAGAACAACAGGAAAATACAATCAAACAGGTGAAGGAAATGAGCAAAACCATTCAGAATCTAAAAATGGAAATAG
>NW_022196906.1:7305311-7311945 GCF_008632895.1 Mastomys coucha
GTTAACAAATTCAGATAAATTGAAATCATGTAACTTTTCTGATAATGCAATAAAAGTTTAAAAAAAAAGTGTCACGTTTTGATCTTTTAAGGGGTTAGGGGCTGAAGAGTGAACTAAATATTGGGACTCATAACATCAAGAATCCTACTTCTCAGCGGAAGTTTTACATCTGAACTTTTGAAAACTGAATGACTAGATCATATAGAAAGATGAAGTCATCCAGGGGTAGCAAAAACTAATAGCATGAAGCACAGAGAATGCAGAATAGAAACCAGTCAAGAAGTCACTAAGTAAAATCTGTCTTGTTTTCTTTACATAGTGAACATCACACTGTTTCAGCTCTTTTGTGTGAATTCACATAAAACCAGATTGTCCTTTCAAATGTGTTGCTTTTCCACCTGATTTTATGGTTCAAAATGATCTCTATTTTCTTTTACATATATATATTTGAAAACATTTTATTACTGTTATGTATGTGACTGTGCCTACTTGAGTTTCTTTGTATTGTGTGCATGTGGAAGCCTGATGAGGCCAAAAGACAGCACTGGCTCCCCTACAACTGTTGTTGTAGACTATCGTGGGTCTTAGAGCAAACCCAGGTCCTCTGAAATAGCAGTAAATGGTCTAACACTGAGTCAGCTTTCCAGCCCCTACTATACTATCTTAAATCCAATAGGCCTGCCAGTTTTATGCATATATTCAAAGGATTTTTGAGTCGTTAGATTTAAGCTCAAAAATTTCTATTTTCTCACTGCTACTTTTCCTGTTCCCTTAAAAGCTCAAATCTCTCAGAAAAGTAACTCATTCCTCATATAACCTCTCAAAGTAAATCTATTGTCCTGAAAGTTTCTGGCTATAAGACATGTAAGAAGCCTTGTGCTGTACACTTTTTTTTTTTAAAGACTACTTAGTCAACATGTATAAACAGAAAGATTTTCAGGACAAGAGAGACAAGAGCCTATGGCTGAGCTTTAACAGGCAGTCAAATGGTGTCTTGATTAAGGTAATGAGAACAGGACAACTAAGGACTCATGACTTTGAGGGCAGGTACAGTGTTCAAATAATTAACTTTTTAAAATTAATTTTTTTTAGTACATTTATGATTTGACTGTATGTATATGTGAGGATGCTGATTCCTCGGAACAGGAGTTAGACAGTTGTGAACTGCCATGTGGATGCTGGAACTTGAACTCATGTCCTCTGGAAGAGCAGCCAGTGCTCTTGACCTCTGAGCCATCCCTCTAGCTCCTCAAATAACTTTTAAAATCATCTCTCAATTGTGAGCAATGAGTGATCAAAGGCATTTAACATGGCACATTCCCTGTAAGTCCCAACAGCACAAATCAGTAACCCCAGATCTGGCATGCTCAAATGAACACATTGGATGCATCATAGGACGCATTCTCCTGTACATTTTCTTCTTTAACTACACCCTCTACTCTTTTTTTCCATATTATCTTACTTGGAGCTTATTTTGATCTTTTTGGATGTAAATGTATCCATGTTCCTGTGCCTTCAGCAGTAATGAGTCAGGGACCCTGCAAGCCTCACAGCTGGCAAAGAGAAAATCAGCGTGAGGTGAAGAACACTACTAGCCAGTACCATCTTTTCAGGCACCGGGTCAAAACTCCCTGACTCTGCCCTCATGGTTTATGTTTCTTACACATTTAAGCATGGTAAAACTTTAGAAAATTGTCCACATGACAATTATCACAACAAAGTCTTATGCATAACTACATAGAAACTCCCTAGCCAAGCACCTATGTAATGAGTTCTACTGGCTAATAAACAGAGCGCAGGGGTAGAGGAAGGATCTGTGATAAGCAAAAAGACAGACTCTACTGGTAGAGGATGCAAAGGACATGGGCTCCTCTCATAAGGATGAGTTCTATTCATTGAGAATCAAAAGCTTAGGATTAGGTCCTACACAGTGCTTAGGATATTGGGGGAGATTCAGGTGGAGGCTGGCTAATAGAATAGCAAAGGATCACTAGGCTGACAATTTTCACTCTGGCATTTCAGGTGACCAGGTCTCATTAACAATCCTGATTTCTCCAATGTTGACTCTGTGGTGCTTCCTACAGTAATGATTTTCAATATCTTTGGCCTAGCAAGACCTCCATGTTGATATTATGCTGACTCTTCTATTTTCTTCAAGACAGCCCCGTGAACTTAAAAGAAATTTGAATGCAAAATGTTCATTTTGCCAATGTTGGCTTTAACTAGATTGGAATAAGAAATAATTCTCACAACCTGGAAATCAAAAGACAGAAAATCCAAGCTTCAAATGCTATGACTGACGTAAAAAGATAACAGCAGAACTACAGAATAGAGAGGAGGACAAATCTCATAAAAGAATAAAATAAAAAGACAGTGGTTACCACCAGTGTTCTTGGAAACAGATAAGAAAATTCACATGAGTGGAAATGATAGAGGGAGATAGTAAATAAGTAATAAATACAGAAGACTGGGAAAGAATAAGAGTTTAGCTAGATTGATTAGAGTCAAACACCTGGGCTTACTTCTTAACTAGAGCAAGTTCTTAATGTAACAGCTTCCATCTAATTCATATGTAGAAGACTAAATAATAAAAGTGCATAACTTAGAACACAACATTCAAGAATTGGTAGCTGTTAAAATTAAGCATTCTGGACCAATACAGAACTGCTAGCACACCAGTTTGCAAATTTCAGAGAACAAATAGCTCAAACCAAAGTAGAGCAGCTTCTCAGTCTAGAGATACTCAAACAATTGACCCTCAAGGACACAGTGAACCTTTTACTAGATGTTGTTAAAAATTAATCAAGCTGTTCAAGAGTAAGGATGACTTGACCACTAGGTGGCAATGATACCACTGCATTTCACATTAAAAAAAAAAAAAACCAAAAAAAACAAAAAAAAACAACTAAGTAAATCCAGAAAAAAAAAAAAAGAGGATTTATAGTGTATATTTTCATTTTATAAAAATGTTTTATATGCAATTTAATTAATAATTGTTCTAATTTAATACCCATGTTTACTTCTAATGTTTTTCTTCTCTTAGGCACTGAGGGAATTAAACAAACACAATTTTAAACACTTTTTATCATAAGGTAGTACTTTGAAAAATCTAGACAGACACATACACACATATATAACATAAACATAATAGAAATACAGAAGGATAAAAATCTCTTTAAAAGTTTTAGAATCCCAAGACATCCCAAGGGAAAAATAAAAACATTCAAAACTGTGACCAATTCTGTTTTTTAATAAGTTTTGAGCTCAGACATGCTATAATAAAAATACTTTTCTCTTAAATCATAGTAATTATAACATATGCTAACTATTTTCAATATCTTAGGTTAGCAGAATTAAAAAAAATCTGTCAAAATTCATAGGACAAATTACAGAATTCCTTTTTGTGTCAAAAAAATTAACAATTGTTGTATCTAGCACTTCCCAGTTATTTGTGCTTTCTTCAAAAAAAAAATACAAACATATGAATTATCTAAAATAAAAACTTTATTTTTTCATATCAAATAAAATCAGGCAAGTATGACAAAAGCTATTCAAGTTATGGATATTTCTAAAGACTCAATAAAAAAAAAAAATAACTTTCAAATTTCAGATGTTTCCCAAATGTTAGTGGGAGTTATTATTACATGTAGTAATTAAAAAAATTTATGAAAAATTAGGTAAATAAATAATTCTATACTGTTATTCAACTCAAAATAAAAGACCAGATTGTTTTTCTTGGTATAAATAACTCATTGTTTCCCAAATTTTTAATACCCAGTTTCCTTCAAATGAACTGATACCTTCCAAAAATCAGCTTTCCGGTTTCTCTCATTTAAAATTACTTTGTACATATAATTCATTTCCAGAATTATATTTCCACCCATAAAAAATGTTACAAAACAGAAATTATTCTATTTTTCATAATTAATAGATTTCCACCATTGTTACTGAATTTCACTTTTATATTATTATACATCATCCTAAAATCTAATTATTTAATTCTCAGCCTATACAAATACAAAAAGCAGACAACCATTTAATGTGGTTAGTACAAGAAAGATTGCTATTGCAGTCCTCAAAATTCAAGCAAAAGAATTCAGGAAAGTGCTCAATCTGTTCACTGTAACTTTTAAAGCTAGAAAATGTAGGGAATGCCACTCCTAGAGAAGAGATCACTAATTCACAGAAGCAAATATATGAGTGTCATTTATATACACAGAAGTAGTTCTGTTTTTACAAATAAGGGGATAAGACACATAATGAAACACATAATCCTTAAACCACTTCAGATATACTTTGGATATGTACTTCACAAGATTATGTTTGACAATGTATAACATGAATAAAATTACACCACAATGCAAAGTGTCACAAATACAATTATAACAATGATAAAATTTAAATGCCGCTATTGACCTGGGTTTGTCATTTTTTGTTTATTTCTGATGGTGGCTCTAAGCTTACGTATTACCAGTCTGTCAGGTAGAACCATATCACCTTGCTGTTCTAGATAATCTAATAAATTCTCAGTCCATTGGAGAGCAGTTGTGTGATTTATATGTTTCTCCGGAATCAGTTCAATTTCTTCCTCATCATTTTCACTGGATTCATCTGTCTGGCCTTGTGCTCTTCTGATAATTTCACTGTCAGTTAACACTTCATACCCTGGCTCAGTACTGTCAATCTCAAGCCACTTTTCCAAATTTTCAGGAGTCACGCTTTCCAGTCCTTTGGTATGCTGTAAAATGGTAGCCACAGTAGCACCAGAAATATCTTCATCAAAGTCCAACCCTTCTTTTTCCTCCATGGCAGGAAGAATCTGTTTCCAAGCTCTGCTAATAGTAACTGGCTTTACTAAGCTCCATGCCATTGCTATTTCATAAAGTGCATCCAAGAGAGTCAGCTTTTTCCAGAAGGATTTCAGGTCATTACCTTCTTCCAAATTGTTATGGAGAAGACCTGCACGATAGTTTCTTTTCATGGTTGCTATGACTCCCTGACCCAACGGCTGAATCAATGAAGCTACGTTAGGTGGTAAATATTTAGCAAATATTTGACCATCATCTGACCTCAGGACATTTTCATTTGGATGTGTTGGGGAATTATCCAGCAAGAGCACTGCTTTTTCCTGCAAGCCTTTAGATCTTAAGTACTCTCGAACCTGAGGCACAAAAATTTTATCAAACCATTGTCGGAAAATGGAGAGATCCATCCATGCACCTTTCTGGCTGAAATAAGAGACAGGCAGGTTTACGGTGTCAGTTGACTTGAAGGAACGAGGTTTCCTTGCTTTTCCCACAACACAAAGTTTAAGTTTGTGCAAGCCTGTTGCATTGGTGCAACACATAACGGTGATTCTTTCTTCACCTAAGTTGTGCCCAGGGACAGTACATTTACCTTTAATTACTGCAGTCCTGGAAGGTAGGCATTTCCAAAAAAGTCCAGTCTCATCTGCATTGTAGATCTGTTCTGGCTGCAGATTTTCTTGTTCGATAAAATCTCTAAAGTTGTTACAAAAATCTTCCACTGCAGTCTCATCTCCATTTAATCGTTCATTTCTAATGTTAATTTCTCTAATGCTGTGCCGCTGCTTAAAGCGTGTTAACCAACCAGCAGAAGGGTTAAAATCACCATCCATTCCCAAAGCGTAGAAAAAGAACTCTGCCCGTTTGGCACAGATTGGTCCAGATATGGGATTCCCTTTAGCTCGCTGCTGATTGAACCATTCTAACATTGCTCTGTCTAGTTCCTCATACATGGATGGCTTCATAGACTTTCTCTTGGCCAGAAGACTTGTGGAATCAGAGCTGCTCGCATAAGTTATGATCTTTTCCTTATTTTTCCTTATATCCCTGACTGTTGTTTCACCAATTCCATAAATCACCGCCAATTGCTTGGAAGAGCCTCCATCTTCAAGTTTCTTTATTATATCAAGTTTATCTTTAATAGTCAAGACCACACGCTTCCGCTTCCCTGACATGGTGAGAATCTGGAACTCACTCTGTGGCAATCCTTAAGAACACTCGACCTGTTTCAGCCTCTGCAGCCCTGACGCTGGGCTAGCAAGGGCAAGGCAGAAGGTGACAGGAAATTTGCGGGGCAGGCCTTTCCCAGAAGTGAGGCTGCGGAGGCCTCACATCCTCGCGGATAATCGGGACTAGAGACTTGTGATTTAGTACTGCTGTGACCGCAGTTCTCACTCCAGTCCAGGCCCGGGGTACAGGCCCTTCGCTGCCACACCCCAAAGTTAGCGCGGAGCGGAAGGAAGCCAGGCTCCTCTTCCTCAGGGAGCAGGCCTACCGGCTCCTCCACACTCAATCAGACCGTCGCCCCGGCCAGGCCGGCTCTGTCCTCCCGCACCGTACGCCCCAAGCCGCTCTCCCACCTCAGCGGCTTCCCAACAGCGGCGATGCAGCCGCTCCTCCCTCAGCGCGCGCTCCCGGAAGCCGCGCCCCAGATCCCGCGCCTCGGTCCCGCCCCTGCCCCGCCTGGAGGCGGAACTTCCGGGTTTCCCCGGAAAGTGGGAGGAACACCGTGCCTAGGGAACTTGGGCGGAGGCGGAGGCGGGGCGGAGGCGGTGCAGGCGCAGGCGCAGGCGGGGCGGGGCGGGAGGAGGCGGGAGGGGCGCGGAGGC
>NW_022196906.1:7312087-7410754 GCF_008632895.1 Mastomys coucha
GGGAAGGAGGCGGGAGCGGAGGCGGGGGCAGAGACAGAGGCGCTTTGAAAGGTGAGAGCTAGAGGGTGGCTGCCTGCGCGTTTCTGGCGGGAATTCTCTCCGGTCTGGTCGCGGTCTGATAATTAGGGTAGTGGTGGGGAGGGGGAGACGCCTAGCCGCTCGCAGAGCCTAGGCGTCGACTTGCGGCGTGAAGGGGAGCGGCCGGCGAGCCCTCAGTGTTGCGACCCGCCACCTCTTAGATGTGCGTCACGGACGCGGGAAGGGGCCTACGGGTGTCTCAGACCCTGCCTGTGGGAGCACAGCCATCCGCGGCTGTCTCCTCAGACCCTGCCTGTCTCCTCAGCCGTTTCCTGGGACCCTCCTCTATCTGTGCACAGACCCTTCCGGGAATTGCTCTGCACACCCCTATCTGAGTGCACAACCCATTCACTTTCCCTTGTCTCTCCGGACCCTTATCTGTGGGTACACAGCCTTTTTATGGCTCATGCGCGGTCTTGGTGAAGCTGTGTTAAGGGTTCTTGTCTTCGAACAACAGCCGTCCTTCCATTTTGGAGGCTTTAGCACCCACTTCCTGTGTCTGGGGGATGAGCCTCACCACCAGAGAGGCAGGTTGGTAATCACGAATGTGATCCTGATATTCACACCCCAAAGCCTCATTTCTTCTCTCTTCCATTTGGCCTTGCTGGATTTAGGGAGCCACAGCCCTCATCATAGATGCTAGTTATCCTGGGTACCAGGCCGACAGGACCCATTCTACAAAGTATTGAACTATGATGTGAAATGGGAGGCATTGGTTTGCCTCTTTATATATTTACTTCATCATTTCCTTTTTTTCCTGACGTGTGTAATGAATGCTGCTCACTTTACCAGCCAATGGGAGGACTATAACAAATTGACTCAGACCAATGTGATAAAATTTTAAACAGAATCATGCATGTAGCCCTCAAACCCTTTATTGTGCTGGTTTGATTTTGATGTCCCGTGTAATTTCATAAGATTGTGAGCTCCTTGGGAACAGAGACTACATTTATTTCTTCTGGTAGCAACGCTGCACCAGAACATGTGCTGGCTTTTTGATAAATGTTCAGTAACTCTTTGATTTATAAGATTTCCTTTCCACCATATAAAAGAAAACATAGGGTTGGGGCTTTACAAATTTCATGAGTTAATTCCTCTTAGTAGGATTTTCAAAAATAGCATTGGATTTGTACTTCAAATCTGAGCTAAGTAGCTATCATCTTCCTACATGTAGAGCAAGTAGGTGACTTCTATGTTGGTTTCTTGATTATAAAAAGAAAGTATTTCTTCTGATAAGAGATTCAAGTAGCATCAATACAGTACCTTCTTTTGCCTGTAAAGTGACTTTGAAAGAAAGATGCAAATATGAATTAATATTCTTTGGCAGACATCAAAGTTAATATGTGCATCTTACATAATAATGATTAAACACATGATAGTATTGACCTTCATTCACTTATTTGATGCTTTCTGGTGGAGTCTTTGTTTTTCTCTTTGCCTGAAGATAGGATATCTTAATAAAATCCTCATTTGAATTTTTCAATTCAGCATAAACAAAACTTCATCCATTCGCATGGATTCTTTTTTGGGAGAATTCTGAACAAGGAGCAGTCTTACCCATGTACTTGACAACATTTTCTCACTTTTCTCCACAAGATCACTCACCTTTTTCCTCTGCCATTCTTCCCTCCACAGATAATTTAGTAAAGATACCCATAGTTTAAAAAGAAGACCTATCCACATTCAAAATCTCCCTTTTGATAACAGGTTTATTTTACCTTATTGATGGAAATGACTCTTTTTAAATAAGACAGAAGCCTTGGCAAATGAACAATTGGCCAAATGAAGCTTTATTAACTTAAATAAAATCTACCTTCTAAAATGGTCAAAGTTTCTGATTTTCCGTGGAAATTTTTACTTTGGACCTCGCCAAGGTTTCTTCTTTTAAATTTTGGTTTTGATGTCGTCAAAGAAATGTTAGAGGGAAGTCTGCAGCTTTCCATCTCTTTTGCACATTTTTTTCTTGCCTAATTGATAATTTTCAAAAATTTCTGACTTAACCCATGTGCACTTAAATTCAGTTACATAATTTTTAGAAAGCATGTTTGTTAATGACCACCAGCTTGATGATTATTTTCCAAAACTAAAATTTAGCATGAATAAGAAATAAAATACTACTTCAAATTGTTAATTTTTACTACCTGTACACATGATATTACCAGCAGTCATTGTGTAGCCCTGGACGGGGGAATCAGGAGACCAAGTTTCTAATCCCTGCTCTGACACTAGCAAGCTTTATGATCTTTGGTAAGTCACTTAAACTCTATGTTCTTGTCTTTAATATTTACATATGAAGGTAAACACTATCATCTTTGTCGGGGTTTAAAGTGAATATGAAAGTATACTGTTCAATTTTAAGTATAGGTGATTTCTTTTATGCCTTCATTATGTACAGTCATATGTCTTATTAATAGAATGATAGTCTTAATAATTTCTAATGTTTTTCTAAGAATTACCCAGGAAAATAAATGTGCTTTGAGCATGTTCTAATTTTATAAGAGCCATCTCATATATGTGAATTTGTTTTGTGTACTAAAATAAAGCCATCTTTCACTTTAATATTTACTACTGTCCATATTTACTTTTATGTATCTAATGAAACCATATTTGTGTCTTTATTGAAGTGTTTTTATTATTTCTCCCAATTCAAACAAATTTCCTAGAAAGCCATGATTGTGTACTGCACATGTATAAAATTGGCTTATGAAAAATTATATGTGCTTACAAATTTTTTTTACTCTATGACTTCTAAACATAAGCTGCCTACTTATTCTGGTGTTTAACAAAAGAAAAAATTGTTTGAAACTGTTGAAATTAGGTAGAAATACTAGAAAACAGTAGAGTGTACAGAAAGCATGCTTCGAAGAGTGCTAGATTTAGAGGTGTTTATAAGGTAATTTTCATTATTTATCTCTATTTTATCTTTTTGGCTTTATAACCAACTATAATTCAAATAGATTATAAATTTTATAACCAATGATAATTCAAATAGGCCATTTGGTTTATTAATTGGTATATGTTACTTACTATTACTCTTATATTAATTATATCTTGTAGCAGATATTGTCACAATTACATTTCAGCCTGTGCTGTACAGATCATTTTTATTGTATAATCTTATAATTTCTGTTTTGATTTTATATAAGAAGTTACCACTATATGGAGATATACTTCTTTATAACCATACTAGGATTAGTACAATTAAATGATTGCTTCATTCTTTCCTCTTCCAAATAGTCATTCTGGAACTCAATAAACTTGGCCCAGCGATGCCAACATTGCTGAAAACTATTTTGGCTATGTAGCTTTGATACTACCCTCATAGCTAGCTACACATTTTTTAATATTTTCAATGAGAGTTAATCTTTATTTTATAAACATTTCTCTTCCTCTAAGCTTCTAACAATCCCTTAGAAGTTAAACAAGTGAAGTGGATGTTTGAAGCTAATGTTTGTAATAAAAAACATAAGCAGTATGATTATTTTTATAGCCTTGGATTATTTTTGTCTTAAAATTCTACTATTATTTTATCCTTTGATATTATTATGAGTAGTAGAAAGACAAGAAATATGGGCTATTGTAGAATATTATCATAGTTTTCATAAGCTCTTATATGTGTATTATGAGGTCATACATATTATTTTGTGATTCTACTTCTACTCCTTGGCAACCACAAAAATACATATGTTATTAAGTTGCTAGTTATCTTACCTGCCAGTAGTTTAATACATGCTTGTGATAAATTTAGTGAAATATACTTTATTTTTTTCTATTTTTTTATTAAATTTTTTAATTTACATTTCAAATGTTATCCCCTTTCCTGGTTTCCCCTCCAAAAACCCCCCAGCCCCTCCCCCTCCCTCTGCTCACCAACCTACCCATTCCCACTTCCTGGCCCTGGCATTCCCCTACACTGGGGCGTCCAGCCTTCACAGGACCAAGAGCCTCTCCTTCCATTGGTGACTGACAAGGCCATCCTCTGCTACATATGCTGCTGGAGCCATGAGTCCCACCATGTGTACTCTTTGGTTGGTGGTTTAGTCCCTGGGAGCTCTGGAGGTACTGGTTAGTTCATGTTGTTGTTCCTCCTATGGGGCTACAAACCCCTTTAGCTCCTTTGGTCCTTTCTCTACCTCCTTCATTGGGGACCCTGTGCTCAGTCCAATGGTTGGCTGAGAGCATCCACCCCTATTTGACAGGCACTGGTAGAGTATCTCAGGAGACAGCTATAACAGGCTCCTATCAGCAAGCACTTGTTGGCATACACTATAGTGTCTGGGTTTGGAGACTGTATATGGGATGGATCTCTAGGTGGGGCAGTCTCTGGATTGTCATTCCTTCAGTCTCTGCTCCACACTTTGTCTCTGTAACTCCTTCCATGCATATCTTTTTTCTCCCTTCTAAGAAGGGCCGAAGTACCCACACTTTGGTCTTCCTTCTTGAGTTTCATGTCATTTGTGAATTGTATCTTGGGTATTCTGAGCTTCTGGGCTAATATCCACTTATCAATGAGTGCATACCATGTGGGTGCCTTTGTGATTGGGTTACTTCACTCAGGATGACATTTTCTAGTTCCATGAATTTGCCTAAGAATTTCATGAATTCATTGTTTTTAATAGCTGAGTACTACTCCATTGTGTAAATGTACCACATTTTCTGTATCTGATGTATACTTTATAAATTCACAAACTGACAGGTTTTTTTCCTTCCTTATACTATGTTCTGCTTTACCATGAAACTTTTCTTACTGTTTTCATTTGACTATATTATTGGACTTTTTATTAAGTTTTGTTGGATTATTCTGTACATTTTAAGTGTAGAATAAGTCCATTTCCACTTCACTAAGGAATATAGCGGCGAGTTTTATCAGATAGGTTATCTCTCACATTGTGTTGTCATCTCTTTATATCAGTTACTATATTGTAACTTTGTTCATGTAACTTGATTGAGCTTTTAAATTCATGTTATTTCTGATCCAAATTAAATCCTTCTTTGCCTGAGGATGAATCATCTTTATAATTCCATGTGTGTTGAGCACATATATGCAACGTATGTGGGTTTGCTCACCAATGCACATATTTTCCGAAAGCAGAGATAGATGTAGCGATATCTTACTCAATTGTTTCTTGACATTATTTTTTTGAAACAACACTTCTCACTAAATCTAGTACTTGCCATTTCAGTTGGACTAACAGGCCAAGGAGTTACCTGTTAAGATTCACCTGTCTCTGTCCTCTTCTGGGTTTTGTGTGCACTACCACAACCAGTTTTCATATGTGTGATGGGAATCTTAATCCAGGTCCTCATGCTTTCAGGGAAAACAGTGTACCCACTAAGCCACCTCCAAGCCATATCTTTGTAATTTCATTGTTTTCTGTTCTTGTCTCCTTGCACCTGCCAGAAGCTGTTTTATACCTTTTCATTGACACTTATTAACTAAGTATAGCACGTTCATTATCAGCACCAGATTTCTGTGTGCACCACACTAACTTGTCTGAAATTATTTTGGTGAACTAATTGCCTTATTAACCTTTCTATATCTTGACATTTCTTTCTTTCTTTTTTTAAATATTTATTTTTATTTTATGTATATGAGTACACTGTAGCTGTCTTCAGACACACCAGAAGAGGGCGTCAGATCTCATGATGGGTGGTTGTGAGCCACCATGTGGTTGCTGGGATTTGAACTCAGGACCTTTGGAAGAGCAGTCAATTCTCTTAACCACTGAGCCATCTCTCCAGCCCTTATTAAATAAGATCCTCTTATTCTTTTTTGTTTTGTTTTGTTTTTTGTTTTTTTTTGTTTTTTTTTTTCGAGACAGGTTTTCTCTCTGTAGCCCCGGCTGTCCTGGAACTTACTCTGTAGACCAGGCTGGCCTCAAACTCGGAAATCCGCCTGCCTCTGCCTCCCAAGTGCTAGGATTAAAGGCGTGCGCCACCACCACCCGGCAAGATTTATTTATTTATTGTACGAAAGTACACTGTAGCTGCCAGATCTCATTACAGATGGTTGTGAGCCACCATGTGGTTGCTGGGATTTGAACCAGGACCTTCAGAAGAACAGTCAGTGCTCTTAACCACTGAGCCATCTCTCCAGGCCTGACATTTCTATTATATTTATTTTTATTATTAACATTGTAATTCAATTTCTCTTAATTATGTTTGCATACTTGAGTTTAATTCAGTTTTCTAAAGGATGCAAAACCATGATTTTTCTATGTATTCTTTTCAGCACAACATAATTAAGAACAGGTGTTCAAAAAAGTAATAGTTGTTCAGATAATTATTTGAATATTAACTGTACTGTGATTTTTTTTAACTCCAGTATCTCATGATTTTTGCCTTTGTGAACTATTTAATGAACCCAAATTAATGTGTGCCTTGTATTCTTTGTTGGTTGTCACTGTTATGTTCCTAATAACTTTATTTTATAGAAGCTTAAGTGAAAATGGTACATGTTAGAAGACACCAAACAAGGAAAAATTCTAAAACCCAAGTATCTGAGCAAAAATCTCGAGTTGATTGGCGTCGGACTAAAAGAAGTATCTCACAGTTATTTGATAGTGATGAAGAGCTTGATAGTAATGAGGAACTTGACAGCGATGAAAAACATGGTAGTGGGGAAAGTATTGACAGTGATGAAGAGCTTGATATTAGCACGAAGCCTGATATTAATGAACTACCAGAAAAGGAAACAGAGCTTAAATTAAACAAAGTTGAAAGTCAGGGAAGCAACAGTAAACATCTTACGAACACCAGCAATAGTTCAGCAGATGAAGAAGAAATGAAGAAAACCGAGCATAATGACTTACCAGATGATGAAGCTCTCTCAGGTCAAGCAGAGGGTCATCACAACAGACCCACTGGACAAATCCTAGAGGAGGATATGGAAGATGAATGCATCAAGCCAGGGAAAAGAAAAAGGCTGTCCTCTGTGATGTATGACAGTGATGAGAGCGATAACAGTGATATCCTAGTTAGAAAAGCAAGTGCTAAACACCCACGCAGGGTGGTCGAAGATGAATGTTCTTCATTAGAAATGGAACAAGAAACTCCTGAGAAATCAGCAGCTGCTCGAAAGCGAGAATACCGGCAGAAGCTACAGGAACTCTCGGAAAGATCACGCCAGAGACAGAGACACAATAGTGGTAGAAATTTGGAGGTGTGTTTTATTTTGTTTGTTTTATTGTTGTTGAATTTTTACTTGAAAGTAGGTTCCATAAACTTTAAAGTACTAATGCTATTCTATTTTCAATAAGGCTAGAGTTTTAAAAGAAGCATTTCTAAATGTTATAATGTACTATTGTATTTAATAATAGCATTTTATTGTTAGCACCACGCTCCTTTTAAAAAAATATTGAAAGACTATTTATTGTTCTGTATGATCTTTCCCATTCTTAATTGCTCATTTTCTTAATGTTTATTTTAAACATTTTACCAAACATAGCCAAAATTTACAGTTCCTCAATTTTAAAAGTACAGTAGTTAGCTTTAAAACGTACCTTTTTATGCTTTCAGATTAATTTTAAAGCCATGCTGGCTGTTTTAAAGGTACAATATTTACTGAAGCATTTCTTCTCCTTTAATTAGGACTCCGAAAGGGACTCTTGTTCCAGCACTGATAATGAGGATGAGGACGAGGATGATTATAGATATGATGAAAATGGAGATGATTACATGATTGATGATTTTGTAGTGGAAGATGAAGAAGGCGAAGGCAATGAAGAGAATAAAAATCAACAAGGAGAAAATCTGACTACATCACAACTGAAATTAGTAAAACAGAATTCTCTTTGTAAGTTAAATATGAAGACAAGGTTTCTGCCTTGTTCAAATCATTATATAATGCATCAAGGCTTGCTAATATTGTCTTCTAAATGGTTTTTATGTTTGGATATTTTAAATTTGACAGTAAAAGTTTATACCAGTGATTTCAGGAATTCATTTCCCTTTTATACTATTGACCCCCTAGGAAACAAGCATTTATTTCCATCAGGCTAACTTTGTCAGTATATACCACTGTAAGTACAATTTAAAACACATTTATTAATTAGAAAACATACTATATTTATGGTAACATTTTATGGCAAATAACTGTTTTCCAAAAAAGGAGACTGGCATTGCTTTACATACTTTGTAATACTTTTGAAGATACGTTTTAAATGTCCATGTAATGATGTATACCTGTGTGAGTTTATCCACACTGTATGCATGCATACAGGTGCCCACAGAAGCAAGAGGGCACTGGAATCCCTGGAGCTGGAATTAAAGCCAGGTGTAAGCCTGCTGATGTGGATACTGGGAACCTGACCCTGTCCTCTGCAAGAGCATAAGCACTGGGAATCACTTAGCCACTTCTCCTGCCCTTTTAGATATCTTTAATGTTGCTCTTACTAGAAGGCAGCTGGATTCTTGGATCTGAGCTGCTTTCAGTCTGTCATAAGGTGTTGTTTTGGGGAAGTATATGAAACAGTTTTGCCTCACACAAATATGTAGCTGGAAAAGGGAAGAACATTTTTATATTGTTTCCAAAATAATTGTGGGTATTCTTATCAGATAATGTTAATATACAAAAATTTGACCAATGATTTTTTCCTGAAAGTTGTACTATGGAAGCTGAAACCATATAAAATAACTTTTAACACTCATAGTACAACCCACTGTCAATCTTGCATTTTATCGGCTATTTTACCCATGATTTTATTACAGGATATTGTCATTTGGAAAATACTGGTCTGCTGAACTAGATAGATATTCCATATTTTCACATGTATCACAGTGTATGTTTAGTTAACATCTGTTAATGTTTTAGTTGCATCAGAATATTCTTATAATATTGAAGAGCTATCATATGCAGTTATTACATATAAGTTTTTCAGAACTGTGATTTCTACTTAAAAACTTGGCTTTATTTATTGGCAATCACCACAGTAAATTATAATTAAAGTTTTGACAAGATTGCTTGTTCCTTCAGAAAACATTTGACAAATATTGGATATCCAACTGGTCACTGTTCTTTGAAGAGAAAATAGTTACTTCATGACAGTTGAAGCTTTACCCCAGTTATAACAGTTACATGAATGGATTTTCATCAGAACCACCAGTCTGTTTTGGTATGCAGTATAAGTTTTTCCTAGAGAGTACTAAAGGACGTGCATATTAAAGATTGAGAGTGATCAGCTTTACTGCTTCATCAAGGATATTCCTAGACAAGTGCATAGTTTTTATCACCAGAGCCTCACTGTGGTGACTGCCATCATTGTGAGTTGTTTGGTGCCAGTGGTCTGCTTCTTGTGAGGGGCAGCTGCTTTGTACTTTTACACAGTGAAAATATCAGGAAAATGTAGTATCTTAATATTGATAACTGTGTGGATCTTGCTGGTATCTTTAAATAGACATTAGACAGCATATTTACTCTAAAATTATTGGTTTATTATCAGGGTTTTTGAGTCTTCACACAATGAAGCCTACCAAAAATACTCTCTCTCTCTCTTTTTCTCTGTGTGTGATTAATAAAATTATAAATAAAAGAATTTGAAAACTTGGGATATATTTAAATATACATATCACCAATTGGATCAATATAATTGTATATAAGTTCAAAGATTGTTTTCATGATGTTTTACAGTTCACAGAAACAGGTTGATATAATAAAGAATAGATTCTTCCTAAATAATTATTTTAAGAAGTATAACATTTTGTATAACAAAATTAAGTATGAGTTTGACTTATATCCCACAAGTTGTAATTAAACAGTAGACTGAAAAATGATTCCTACTTCAGGAAACTTGGCAAATTAAGGAAGAAAGCAAGGCATTTCCAAGTTAATCTTTAACTTTCTTGCATCAACAGTACTAGTTCATTTGCCACTTGGGTATTTACATCATAAGAATACTCAATTAGGAGATATACTATCATTATAGATTCTTTATAGAGACTGCATTAAATAAGTGCAAGACCAGTATATGTAAACTACTTCTAATTCCTTCTCTACCTACTCCTTTCTGCTTACTGTATTTTAATGCAGTTTGGGAATTAGAGAAATTTTGAATGAAAATTAGAACTGTCATGTCCTCATTCACATCTTACACTGGTTTGATACCTTTGTTACAAACGATGATACAATTGATGATACTATCTTGATACATTAAATTTATTCAGAGTTCACATTAGGAACCCTCTTTTTGTCTTGTACTTCTGTGGAACCTCTGTGGATTTTGACAACTGTCTAATGACATATACCCACCATAATAATTTCAGTGTCCTAAAATGTTCTTTATTTATCTGTTATAGTTTATGGGATGTTCTCTGCAGACTTATGTATGTGACTACTTGAACACTGGTGGCGGCACTATTTTGGGGGATGTTGTGAAACTTTAGGTGGTGGGACATAGCTGGAAGAAATGAGTTTTTAGGGAACAGGTCTTAGGAGTTATAGCTCAAACTCTGCTTCTGGCTCTTGCTCTCGTCATTTTCCCGTCACTGTGATAGAAGCAGCCTCATGCCTTTGCCTACACAGCTGCAGGCTTTCTTGCTGTCATGGACTATACCCTGAAACAATCAGCCAAAATAAACTCTTCCTTCCTTGGGTTACTTCTTATCAAATATTTAATTATAGCAGTTTTTAAAATTTTTTTAAATTTTGCATTATGGTGAGAAAAGTTACATGATTTCAGTTTATCTGAATTTGTTAACATTCAAAAACATTTTAAGTAAATAGAATTAAATCACATTCTTGTTTCCCTTTTGTACCCCAACTCCTCCCAGAGACCCCCTTCAATACCTATAATATCTTTTTTGTCATATTCCTTAAAATTTGTAAAATATTATAATAATAAAAATGAGTATTATAAAAAATTTTTAATATAAAACAACAGTCAATTTAGCAGTCTTATGTAGATGCTTGTCTACAGCAATACTGAAAATACATATGTTTTTCTCACTATAAATTTTAAATAACTCCAAACATATGCTACGATAGAGATAAAATCCTTTGGTGATGTGAGGGTCATTGAAGTACAGCCTTATTGCAATGAAATCCGATGTCTAAAAATTGTTCTTATTTTGTGCTTATACCACAGTTAGAGCCAAGATTTTAAACTCTACTAAATACAAAACAAACAAACAAAAAGATGTTATATATTTATGTTCATTTAAGAAAATACTAGTAATGATGTATTATTTTGAAATATACAGTTAATATGTTTGGAGTTAATTATAGCAATTTGTAAAGTAGTAAATGTACATTTCCATCTTTTCTTCCTAGAACCATAGGAAACCACTTATTTGGGTTGCCATAGTTTTTAACATTTCCAAAATGTCACAGAATTATTAAGAACACCACAGAGTATAAATTTTCCTATTGGTTTCTTCACCCAACTGTGCATCTTCAGTTTTTTCCCCATGGCTAAACAGGATGCTATAGCTCATTTATTTTCATTGCTAAGTAAAAATACATCATATGGATTTGCCACAGTTTATGCACTCGTCTGTTGAAAAACACATTGCTTCTTTCCATGTTTTGGTACTTATAAATAAAACTAATATCAACATTTGTGTTCAGGATTTTCTATGGACATATAAGACTGTATCTCACTTGAATAAATTCCAGAGAGTTCTGGCTTTACTTATAATATTAAATATCTCTACCTCAAGGGTTTGTATTTCACATTCCATGCAATCTATTTTATTTTGTGTGTTCTGTACTTGCAGTAGTCTTATTCAACAGGCTGTGTTTCCTCAGCTGATAACAATATTCTTGTTCTTCCTTTCTTGAGTTGACATGTTCTATGAGCCACTGTATTCTCTCTTCATTTCTGCTTCCTGTATAGTTACAGAGTAGTAAGCAGCGACTCTGGATGACCTCTGCTTACCACCGTGCTGTTCGTTTCTTATGCTAACCCAGTGTTGCTTTGCTGCCATTGGCCACTGTCACTTCCTGGATGTTCCTCTTTTGTGCTTCTGTATTAGCACTGTCCCCTGCCTTTCCTTTGTTTTACGGCACTAATCTTTTCCAGTTTTGCCATTTATCTTTTGTATATCCCAGGACTTCATCAATTGCCTTCATTTTGCCTGTACTTAGGGCAATTTGCCACTACATTAGCCTAGTATACAGGCAAAAACTCCCTAATATTTAGCTTCAGGCAAAATTTCTCCTGAGTATAAGGTCCAAGTTTTCATCAACTCTTTTAGTGTGTTTATATGATTATGTTTTAGACAACTTGAGCTCAATATGTAGAATACTAAGTAAGATATATTGTAAAAGAGTTGGAGAAGTAGATCAACTATTATCAGGGTGGTTAGATAATTTCATACATTTATCAGAACTGGACATCAAAAAGAATATTTTTGGCATGTAAATAAAGCCCAGTGGAATAAGTAACTGATTTCTGAAAGAAAGGGCTAGATGGTTAACTGTTTTCCCTCTTTGTTGTATTCCTATCCATTTATCTTTTTCTTTTTCATTTCTTTTTATTTCATTTAAAATAGCATTGTACATTGTTGCCTTGACCACCCTAGAGTTCACTATGTAGCCCAGCCTGGTTGCAAACCAGTGGTAATCATCCTATGTTTAGTCTCAAAAGATTCAAGGTTCTGGGCTACCATCCCTAGTGCATTAGTCTTTATGACACTTTATAGGAACACATTGTAGTTGGGTAAGTAATTTTTAAAAGCATAGTATCTGAAAATTTCTGGATTTTATATGAGATAAATGCTAATCATGACTAGAGTTTTTGTAAGTGTCAGAGCTCATAAAACAAAAATATAGAGTTTATGTATATGATTAAATGAAGTTTTAATTTATCAATTTTATGTCTAGTGAGGTTGACAAAATTTAAACAGTTCTTGATCAGCCAAAGAATTAAGTTCTAAAGGATGCTATAAGTTAATCTCATACATTGAAAAGGATTTTTCTCATTAACTCAGTAGTCTATATGGTGAATAGTGAATACCCCTCTGTGGCTTGGGTTAAATTATAACTGAAGTAGTATTTCCAGATTTATCCTGCTAACTTCTACAATTCATACTAAGTGCAATTTGAAGCTCCTAATTCTGCATTCAGCATACAGTTGAAAATCATAATTGGCTATCAGTTGTGATGCACACCTTTAATTCCAGCACTAATAGGTAGAGCATGGTAGATCTCTGAATTCAAGGCAAACCTTGGCTACATACAAAGTTCCAGTCCAGCCAGGGCTACATAATGAGATAGTGTCTCAAAAATGAGAGTGGGTTGTTAATTCAGTAAAGACTAGGCAACAAAAGAGGACATTTGTCATTTCCTCATCTTCTACCATTTCACCAAGAGGTACATCTACCCCACTTCAGAACAACTAGTTTCTTCCTTCATGATGGAAACATGACAATCAAGTCTTCATCTCTTGTAAATGTCTGTCTATATTCTCAGACTGCAGTTCTCATGAAAGATATGGAAAGCAGATAAAGGACAGGTATTTTTCCATCACATATCAGACCTGCATACTTCACATGCTGGAAATACTGTACATGGGTAGCAGAAACAAGAAAAACACTGTTGGATGGATAGTAAATGTTGCATTATCGTTTTAGTACTCTGTTCTAAAATATGTTCAGACAAAACAAGCACTGCATTATTAGAATACTGGCAGTTTAGAACAGGAATTAATCAATTTAGTTGCCACCTAGCAATTCATATAATTCTACCAGTACAACAAAAAGGAGCCTGAAAACAATATTTGATTGCATTCAATATGCATATTTTTTACTTTTTTATTTTATAAATTAATTTACTTTTTACACTCCATATTCCATTCCTTGCTGCCCCCAGTCCACCCTCCGACTGCTCCATATCCCACACCTCCTCCCCAACCCCCCTGTCTCCACGTGGATGCCCCCACACCCCACCCCACCTGACCTCTAAACTCCCTGGGGCCTCCAGTCTCTTGATGGTTAGGTGCATCATCTCTGAATGAACACAGACCCAGCAGTCCTCTACTGTATGTGTGTTGAGGGGCCTCATATCAGCTGGTGTATGCTGTCTGTTTGGTGGTTTTAAGAGATCTCGGGGGTTCAGATTAATTGAGACTGCTGATCCTCCTATAGGATTGCCCTTCTCAGCTTTTTTCAGCCTTTCCCAATTCAACAACAGGGCAGTTTAGAACAGGAATTTCTGTTCTAAACTTCTGTCCATTGGTTGGGTGAAAATATCTACATCTGACTCAGCTGCTTGTTGGGTCTTTTGGAGGGCGTCATGTTAGGTCCCTTTTTGTGAGCACTCCATAGCCTCAGTAATAGTGTGAGGCCTTGGGATCTACCCATGAGCTGGATCCCACTTTGGGCTTGTCCCTGGACCTCCTTTTCCTCAGGCTTCTCTCCATTTCCATCCCTGTAATTCTTTCCGACGGGAACAATATGCTTATTTTTTAAAGGTGAGGTTTTTTTAAATTGACAGTAGGAACATTTCTTTTTTACCTAACCATATTTTCAAGTAAGAACCAACATTATTTAGAATGAAACACCAGAAACACTCTTTATGAAATGGAAAGGACAGAAAGCTTTTCTACTTCAGATGTTCCTGAGCAGTGTGCTAAGGTGTAAAAATGAAACAAACAAAACTACAGATGAATGGTCTTTGATTAACAGTGGTGTTTGTGTGTGAGAGAGAGGGTAGGCCTTTAATTTCAATTCCCAGGCCAGATTATGTGTGTTTAAGGAGTTTTCACATTATTCCCCATTTCTTGTTACTGTTGTATCCTTTGAATGCAGTAGACTCTTAATATATCCTTTGCTGTGCCAAAACAATTCATGACTGTGAGGAGATGGGCAGGACTAGAGTGGGCTTCAGTAATAGTGACAGCTGACCCCCACTCTTCATTTGACCCTTCACTGGGACACTCTGGTTCATTCAGTTTGGTTTTTGAAAAGAACAACAGTGTTAAACTACATTAACCCAGTTATCCAGGCTGGAAAAAAAAGTTCTGCTTAGGATGAGTTTATTGTGAAGTAGATAAAGGAGAGCTAGTATTGAAAAGAAATTTGCACCTGGGATGATGCCATATTTGTATGTCATCATGTGCATATAACCACAATCAGTAAGTCTCTAGCTTAACCAGTGACACAGAAGAGAAAGCAAAGAATATGAATAGTTTAAGACCAGTATTGCCTGTTGAATTTCTTGCTGTAGTTTCCTACTCAGACTCTTCTCTTCCTTCCCCCATGTGCATGCATGGGTAGGGAGGAACTGTTAAAAAGACAGTTTTCCTACTCTGCATTTACCACTCATGCTAAGTGTATACCTTCACTCCATAAGCCAATATATCAGCAAGCTATGCACTTCTTCCTGGAGAAGTATTAATAAACTTTCTCTTGCTCCTTGAAATAAATTTAGTGCTAGTGAGACCAGGTTTGGGAGAGATAGCAAAAGTAATGTCATCAGATCCCATCAACAGTACCCATCCCCTGCTCTGTGGTATTCTAGGAGGCTCATCCTCCACAGATATCCAGAAGAAGCTATTTTAAAATTAGTAAAAGATCGCAGAAAAGTAGCCAAAATAAATATACAAATCTCAATTACCCCCTTGTACACTAGAAGTAAATATTTAAATGATATAATTAAGGAAAATTTCTCCCCCACTGATAACAAAATGTAGTTCTTAAGCTCAGATGTAAAAACATGGCTGGCCTTATAAATAGAAAAACACACTTATTATGAAATAAGAAAGACAACCTAAGCGGGGAGACACGGATGATCCGAAAGTAATATACACACCGCAAGAAGTCTTTCTTCTAAAATTAGTTTTTGGTTCAACTTTACAAAACAATTCTGAAGTTCACTTAGAAGAACAAGTACATGAGAATAAAGTAAACTTTGAAAAAAATAGTAATTCAAAGGATTTTTCACTTTAAGATATAAAAGTTATCACTTAGTTGAAATAAGTAAACCAGGGCACAACTGACATGAGAAGAATATCCAGATCGGTAGGAAGGACATATGGTGCTGACACAAGAGCTTAGCATATGTGGGTTAAGGGATGCAGGAAAATCAACAGCCTACTTAGACATCAGATGGAACATGGGGGAATTAATTGCTACCTGAGGAAAGTAAAGTCATGCATAATACCAAATTTGACATTCCTATCCTTTCCAGATTGAGGTGATGATGCAGGACTGGAGCCATAGTCTATAGAGTGCATGCATAGCATGCAGGAGATCATGAGTGCAAACCTTAGCTTTGTCAAACAACAAGAGATGAACGGAGGGGGCGGGAATTAACGAAATTTCCAAGACTGCTCCACAGATGTTCATTCAATATAGAAATTAGAACTAGTCCTGAAAGATCCTGAGCTCCTAGCCTAGTTCTGTCTCTTTTCTGTTTATTTGTGATCTTAGGGATCTTTGTCAGTGCGCACTGTCATTTTTCCTAACAGGTGAGAAATTAGAGTTTTATATTAACCAATTCTCAATTCTGTATCTGAAAACTAATAAGAAATCTATCACCTGTGCAGAGAACATGAACACAGACTGGAGGAGACAGCCTGAGATGACTCCTCCAACACTTAGCTATAGGACCATAGGAAAACTTCCATCATCTTTCAGTTTCCCCAGCTAAAAATAAACTAAGGGAAATATCTGTTCGGTGAGCCCTTTAGAGATAAGGTAATGCATGCAAGTGTTTTGGATGATGCCTGGCATTTACTTCCTCAGCTGTGTTCTTTTCTCAGTTGGAAATACCAGAACATTATTCCAGCACTGCCTGCCCATTCACTCAAATACAGTGAAACCAGACCTTCTTTCTAGGGAGATTCTCATGAGCATGGCCAGGAGAAACATAGTGTGGTTAGAAAATAAAACATGCAAGAGATGTGGACCTCTATCCTTTCCTTTCTTCTTATCCCTAAAGAACTTCCAGAGCCTTTGCAATGTTGCTGCAGCTCTTTAAACTTCATGGCCAATGAGTGACACTGACCTTTAGCACTTTCAAGACTAGCATGTTAAGTGAAGGGGGAAAAAAAGATCCATTTCATTTGCCTGATGGTTAAACATAGTCCCAGAGTGGGTAAGTTAAACTTTTTTCCGACATGCCTGTTAATAATCCCCAGAAGACCTTTCCCTTAACATAATTTGAAGAGTTAGATGGAGTTTGGATGAATTTAACTCAAAATTGTTTACCAACTCTTTACTATATCAGCATTTGATAAAAGTCTAGTCAGAAGGGAATTCTTTTGAAGTATTAGTGTATTTTACTTTCCATTAGAAGCTACTGTGTGTGTGTGTGTGTGTGTGTGTGTGTGTGTGTGTGTGTGTGTACAATCTTCTTGGAATTTTCAGTGGCAGTAGGCCCTCTAAAGACCAAGAGCCAGAACAAAGAACTTTAGCACCTCCATGGAAGGAGTAGAGACTTGAAATTTCCCTGAAGGCCTCAAAGCCTTACAGAAGTACAACAACCTCTCTCTGTTCAATCCATTTTGTCAGCTGGAAGTAAAACCCCAATCCATTCATGATTTCTAAGGGTATATCCTACTTTTTTCTTCAGGCCCTAGCTAAACATCTTCCACATTTCCAGACATAATTCACAGGTACCTCCAGCAGGGTCTTTGATAACCATTTGAATCATGGGAGGAAGGATTTTCTAGAGAGCATTTCCATGGCCCATAGTAAAGTCTGGCCCCAGAGTAACAGGAAGAGCAGCACTGCCTGGCCTGTTACCATGATGAACTCCTGTCTAAGGCTAAGTTACAGAGAATATAATGCTATCATGCATAGTGTGGGAAGAGAAGGCACAGCTCCTTAAAGCAGTGTGGAAAATCCTACATCTGTGACAGTGTAAAGGAGAATGGGGTTGTCATGCCCACTGAGATGTCTATGAATAGCAGTTTCCTACACCATATCATATGAAGCATATTATAGACTAAAGCATAGTAAGCAGTCCATTTGAGAGGCTCTCTTGAGTTTTTCATTCATTGTAGTTGATAATTTCAAGTGGACATGGATTATTTTGATTTTTTCACAGTGCATCTCTCTGTATTCTCTGAAGAAATTTTCCTTATTAAGTCTGAGACCATTTTAGATTCAGGATGAGTGAACTTTGTGATACTTGTACCAATTTCTTAGCAGGGTACCTGTTGTATAGTATAGTGCTGTCTGCTATCTCCTAATAACTGCTTTAAATTAATTTCAGATTCTTTTAGTGACCATTATACTCACTTTGAAAGAGTTGTGAAGGCTCTTCTGATCAATGCTATTGATGGATCTTTTCTGGAAACTTTGTATGGTAAGTTAATAGTACTACTGAAACATTTGTTGGTATTGGTGTTGGTGGTATTTTTTAATTTTCCTAAATAGATTTTGAAACTAGATGAAACAAACCTCAGACAAAGCATTCTTAAATCTAGCCAGTTGTCCCTTCTGAAATAAATAATATATAAGTGTATTCACTTAAACAGTATGCTAATAATATTTGAGATATATAGATGACACATATATGACAATTTGTTGCTCCCAAAGTGTCTACAGCAAATTTTAGAATATAAAACATATACCCCTGAAACATGAGGGTGCCTTAACATTCATGTTATCAGTTCCTCTAAGATTTTGAACTTTACCAACAGACACATGCTGTTACTGCTTTTGTACCTTGGTCCATTCTGTTCTCCATCAGAATGTGATTCTTTTTTTTTTTTAATTGCAGATAGTCTAGGTAAGTGTACAGAATCTTTTTGTTGTGAAAGCTGTGAATACTTTTCATTGCCTCACTCATGCCAGTCTCATCCTAAGTATGGTTATACACATACATGTGAATTCTAGTATTATGTCAAAAATGGACCTCTACTTTCTTGCCTTAACAGAGTATAAGAAATTAAACTTTAAACATACATGTGTCTCCAGCACAGAATCTGATATTTCATAGACTATATATGTTGTGCTGAATGCCTGTGAGTAGTTAAGATTTTATTCATGCGGGCAGTGGTGGCACACGCCTTTAATCCCAGCACTGGGGAGGCAGAGGCAGGCAGATTTCTGACTTCGAGGTCAGCCTGGTCTACAGAGTGAGTTCCAGGACAGCCAGGGCTACGCAGAGAAACCCTGTCTCAAAACAAAACAAAACAAAACAAAATTTATTCATTAAGTTATAGAAAAATATTTTTTGAATGCCATCTATGATCCAGGAATTGATTTGAGGATTGGTAATGACTTCAAGACATTAGATTCCTGCCCTTTGTGGTTTAGAATTAATAAACAGATACTGAATAAACAAGTAGATAGCATAATATGTGAACTAAAACTACAATGTACCTCTTACAGAAATAAAGAGTACAGAGTTGAACAATAAGAGAAGCTAATATCTATTAGATAGATGTCAGATACATACATACATACATAAATACATACATACATACATACATACATACATACATACATAGACAGACAGACAGACAGAGTCTGACCAAAAGCAACTTAAATAGGAAAGAGCTTATTTCAGTTTATAACCCTCAGGTCACACTACTTCACTAAGGGAAGTTAGGGTAGAAACCTTAATGCAAGAACTGAAGCAAAGCCACAGAGAGTACTGAGTACTAGTTTATTACCCTTGGCTTGCTCAGTCTGCTTTTTATACACCCCAGGACTATACCATCTGTCCAGGGGTTGCCCCACCCACAATGGGCTTGTCCCCCTAAATCAATCACTAATTAAGAAATTGTACTTAAACTGTAATATATTGTAATATATGAACAAATATAAGTATATGAAGACTGGATAGATTGGTCAAAGAATGTAATGAATAAGTAGCTTTTAAACAGAAACAATGAGTAAAGTGAATGAATTAATTTGCTTTATATTTCTGTGATAAAAATACTGACAAAAAGCAATGTGGGAAATAAAGGTTTGTTTGGTTTATATATATATTGGGTCATGGTTTATTGAGAGAAATCAAAGCAAGAACTTGAATGCAGGAACCAAAATAGAGGCCATAAAGGAGAGCTACTTACTGGGTTGTTTAGCCTGGTCTCTTATACAATACAGGACTACCTGTCCAGGGGTAGCACTAGCCACTATGAGCCAGGCCTTCCCACTTTCATTAATAATCAAGAAAATGCCCTTTGAAATTGGCCTATAGGCAGTATGATGAAAAGTATTTTCTCAATTGAGTTTCTTTCTCCCTACATATGTCTAGTTTTGTGTCAAGTTAATAAACACCAGCCAGAACAACTGACTCCTTCTCAGTTTGACACCAGTACATTACTATTATACCAAATGTTGAATTATATTGATAATTAATAAATAAATCCCTGCAGCAGGTATGCTACCTGCCTCAATGCTTTTTGTTCCCAAATGAAAGACACACACACGTAGCCTTTAATTTTAATATGCCTTATACAGCTCAATAGCTGGGCCACTGCCTAACCTCCAAGTGGCTAATCCTGAGTTATTACTTACTAATTCTATGTCCTACCTTGGCTAATCTGGACCCAGAGAGCTGCCCAGCTTAGCCACACTCTGGGCCACTCTCTCCTGGCTCCTTCACATGGCAGCCATGCCTCTCTGTCCTGCACTCTGCTCAGGCATAGTGTCTCCCCTCTCCTCCACACTGTCTGGACATGGCAGATCTCTCTTTTTATTTCTCCTCTCTCCTGGTTCTGGGAAATTCCAAAAATCCCACCTCTGTCTGTCCTTCCCAGCTATTGGCTGTTGGCATTTTTATTTACCAATCAGAACCAACCCTGGGCAGGTTGCTAGAAGCTAAGTGGAGACTCTTGAGTAAGCTGCTTTGGGGACGAAAATTAACATTAGAATACAAGCATCATTAGGTCAAACCCACTACACCACACCCTTCCTTTCTTGTTTATCTACAAGTTCTCATTAATATCAATATTTCAAAAAATTCTAACTTTTAAAAGACCCACAATCTTTACAAATTCAAATGCTCTCAGTTTAGTCTTTTTAAAACATTAAAAGTCTCTGTCAAAGTTTAAAGCCTCTCTAAAGCGTCAAAGTTTCTAAGCTGTGGGCTCCTGTAAAATCAAAATCAAAAAACAAGTCCAAGAGAGAACCAGAGCATATTCACAACCAAATAAAAGCAGAGCCAAGGTCCACCAGTTCATTGTTCAGTGTCAGACTTCTGGGACTTGTGATCTTTTGGGCTCCAATGGGTTGAACAGCTCTTGTTCTCTGGCTCTGTTATTCTTAGTATCTACAGCTTGTCTCCTAGGCTCAGGCTAACTCTATTCTACACTAGCTACTCTCTTTGCTCATCCTATGCTGGTGACTCTGCAGTGATAGGTCTGTATCTTTGCCAATAGCCTTTCCTTGGCTGTCTTCAAGAACTCTTTCCATCACTACATGGTGCTAAGCCTCAGCGTCCCTCTATGACTCCTTTGTCATGCCTTCAAAACTAGTATTGTGTCTGTGACGTCTGCTCATTATCCTGTTTGGCTACCTGTCCAGGGTACACCCTTGGCCCCCTTGGACCACATCTTCTGTGTTCTGAGCCTGAAGAAATACCCAGAAGACTGCACCACAGTGCTACTAGTCTCCTTTTTACAGCTGATTCTTCAGCCGCAGCTGACCAGCATCACTGATTCTTAATTCAAAGCACTATTCACACAGCTCCTATGCTTACACTAAAACTTCACAAACCAGGCCCCCATTGCCTATATTCCTCTCAGCATTCTTATCTTTCAGGGTCCCACAAACAGCCCATTGAGCTCTTGTCCAGCCTAAAGATTCAAGCATCTCCATAATCTTTCCAAAACAAGATGATCAGTTCTATTACAGAAATATTCTACCAATGCTACCAATTTCTGTGTTAGCCTGCTTTATATTACTATAATAAATTACTAGTCAGGCAGCTTGGGGAAAAGTGTTTACTGGCTTTGATAGTATATCATAGTCCACTGAAGGAAGTCAAGGCAGGAACTCAAGGCAAGATCCTTGAGGCAATCATTCAAACAGAGGTCATGGAGGAGAGCTGCGTACTGGCTTACTTTCCATTGTTTGCTAAGCCTGCTTTCTTACACAACCTATGATATATTTAGAGAGTTATGTGTCAAGTTGACAGAGCCCAACCAGGACAGTAATATCTACATCTGTTGTATGTTAGGGCCATAGTAAGAGTTAAGAGCATTTAGAACAACTAGAAAGACCAGTTGTCATTATAATGCACTGAGTCAGCAGTGAGGGAAGAAGACAGCAAAAGAGTAGATAGTGGGAAGAGGGGCTCTTAATTCAACACCTAGTCATTAAGTTTGTAGTGACTTACTAAAACATGAGAAATGTCTTAAGTAAATTCACATGGAAATTTCTGAAGCTAGCAGAAAGGTTAACATCACAGGCCATGACAAGTATGTATAAATTGAGAGCAAAATATTAATCAAATTAGGACAACAAAAATAAGATGTGGTGGGCTATGAGAAAATAAGGGGAGAGACAGGGTCAAAAAGATGTTTCCATTGTGTTGGCAAGATCCATGGGTGGATCCATGGATGGAACCAGCTGCAGCGCTCCTTAAAAATGTGATCAGTAAGTCAGGCAGTGGTGGTGCACGCCTTTAATCCCAGCACTTGGGAGGCAGAGGCAGGTGGATTTCTGAGTTCAAGGCCAGCCTGGTCTACAGAGTGAGTTCCAGTACAGCCAAGGCTACACAGAGAAACCCTGTCTCGAAAAAAGAAAAAGAAAGAAAGAAAAATGTGATCAGTAATTCAGTGGTCATGAAAATTGGTTTTAAAGGAAAAGTTAAGTGTTCTGTGAAAGCTTTTTCATGTGGCTCCTTGTGTTATATATATAATGATAACGAGAAAATCTAAGGCTTATAGAAGGATGACAGAAACTCTGCCCTGTTTTCTGCCCCTGTGCCTCCATGAAATGAAGCTTTTATTAAGTTTTTTCTAATTTAAAATAGTTTCAACTATCCAGCCATCTTTCCAGACCTCAAACACATACAGTGTTCAGTTGATTCAGTATTTCAATTATCCTATTATTTTTATTCATTTGCTTACAGATGGCACCAGGAAGAAATCCTATGCACAAGATATGTTGACGTCTCTTCATTATTTGGATAATCGCTTTATTCAACCTCGTCTAGAGAGTTTATTCTCTAGAAGTCGATGGAAAGAGCAATATAAGGTATATAGCTTGCCTTTTAAGCTCTGGTATTAGTATGGGGACAGTGGCCCTCTCAAGATTCCAATATCCACCAAGATGGAATCATTTTCTGAAGTGTAGGCCTTCTGCTTTGTTGCATAATAACATTTCAATTTTTTTCTAAAGGCTTTAATTATTTTAAGTATCTGCACTAATGTCTTCAATAGTTAAATGGTTTGAAATAATTTCAGAGTATCTCTAGGGCTTAGCCTATTTTAAAATGAGGAGATTGTCTTATACGATAATTCTTTAGAGAAGAAAGTCACACAGATGAAGAAGTTTGAAAAAACAATGTCTAACTTGAACTGGCTCTGTATTGGAGCATGTTTCTGAGCACTAATTCATGAATTTATACTTCAGGTTTTCAAGGTGGGGATTTAGATAGCAGTATCTTTCAAATTAGTGTGTCCCATGAGGCTGTCTCTTGTGAGATACCTGTTATTCCTCCAACTGTTTTTAAATATTTTACTGTGTTTGAAAGGTATGTGAAAGCATATGTTGTGTGTGTGAATGAGAACCTATCCATGCCACAGTCCACTGTGGGAAGGGGAAAACTTTTAGGAGATTTTTTTTTTCCTTCCACTGTAGGTTCCTGGAATTAAACACAGGTCATCAGGTTTACATGACAACAGTTTTACGCATGAGCCATCAATTTGGGTCCCTCTTAGGATGTTTAATTTCAGTGTAGAAACTGATTTGCATCATTCTGTAACTTAACATTTTATATTTCTAGAAGTTTGAGGATTTTTAACTTTTAAAATTCGAGTTACAAGATTATATTTTATTCTCCAGATTTGTATTTTAGTGTATATAATGGCAGAGCATGAACTATGTGATATTTAAAGGCACCCTGACCTTGACATTCTATTTTCTAATGATTGATAAAAGGAAAATGGTAGATAATAGACATTCAAATTCCCTAAAAGTCCCCCTAGCATTTAAATTAACTTCTATACTCCTGTACTTCAGAGACCTGAGCTCCATCAAGAACTCTTCAGCCTGAAGTAAACCTGATCATAGGAAATGCTTCAATTTGAGTGACAGTCAGGGGCTACAGACACTAAGATTTCAAGTTCAAAGATGGTTTGAATTTAGAACTACCATATGAATCTTTTTATTTCTAGATTTTTAACACTACTAGATCTCCAATTTATTCCTCAGATGTAAAACAATATTTAACTGCTCTTTAGGGAAATAGGTGTTTATTTATTTTAGGTAAAATACATAAAATACAATATTATTTTCTTTAAAACAGAGAAAAGTGTTACAATTTTAAAGAACTTTTAGCATTTGATAAATGATTTACATGTGAAATATATTTCATAAGTCCAATTCTCTCCTTCATTTCACAGTGAAGAAAGTGTACTCAAAGTGTAAAGTTGCACAGCTAGTAACTTCACAGGCCAGGATTTAATAGAGTCCAAGACTCTTGGGTCTGTGTTATATTATGCTTGGCCACACTGGCAGGTTATAGTGAATTTAGAAAACTCACAGTCAAATAACAAGATGCACAGAATTATGAGATAGATGATCCAGTAAGATCTTAGTATATACTGGGTCATACTGAAGAAGATAAAGTAACATGAAGAAAGCTCACTGATGTGACCCAGGAAAGTGTCTGTGCCACTTTACATGTAGAGTATGTTTTGCTTACTGTAGTCACCTGGGAAACCAAGCTCTTTGAGCTTTCATCACACTGTGCTGCACAGCACCACAGAAGCAGGAAGGAAAAACAGTAGTCTGGATTTCAGTCTATTAGTGACATGCTGTGAAGTTTGAAGACTGTGACAGGTAAATCAGACCAGTGCTGTTGATCACACAATATGAAAAGGATCAGTGTACTATCCAGAGTGATGTACGGGACGAATGTGGATTAGGAATCATGCTAGCAATATATTCAGTGTGTTCATTCAAGTGTGATATTAAAATACACTGCTAATGGAACAGTAGTGACTAGCACAGGCTGAGTACAAGTGCAATTACTCATATACAAATGACTTCATCGCTAACGTAGCTTGCTCATGCAGACCAGGGTTTCTCACATGCTTCACTCATTGATAATCAGTCACTAGATGGTCCATCAGTGCTGGACATGGAACATTAGTAATTGCAAGGTGCTTATTTTCACATGACAAAGCAGGTGACTACAGGAAGATTAAGTTATTTCCGGAATGTTTTCAGGAAAGTGTCATTTAACTTGTGCCCTGAAGAATGAATGCAACTTTTTCAAATTTTAACTAGCTTAAATGAATTCCTCTTTCACTTACCCTGATATTTTGTTGCTCATTTTCCTAATTTACTTAATAACTCATTGATATTAATTAGAGGTGAAACTATGGAAAAGAAGTAAATTAAATAAAGCCTATTGGAAATACTACTTGGTAGTAATTTGTAAGTAAAGAGATAAATGAAACTACTTGCTTTTCTTTGTCTTTTTTATTGCCAAGATTAATATTTTTCAATTTAAAAATACCTTCTTAAAGTAAGAAATAGCATATGATTTGTTCTTATATTTCTTTCCAATGCTGTCCAAAATGAGTTCTAATTTGGAAACATTTATATTTGACTTAATCTTCTTACATTTAACTGTTGTCAGGAGCGGGTTGAAAGCTACTCTAATTTAAGCATCCTTTCAAAGAGCCCTGAGGACTGTGGATGCCAGGCTTGTGGGCTGCATCGCCACTGTAAATTCTCAGTGCATCTCTCGGGAAAGTGGTACAACACCAGGACAATGGAAACAGATGACTTCATGTCACATGATAAGCAGGTATCTTTTACTAATTTTTCTCTTTGCTGTTTAGAAAATTCAGGCTTCATATCTTGTCCTCTACATAGTTCTCACAAATAGAGAAAACACTACAAAGAAAAGAATACAAGGAGATATGATATATTTGATTTTTTCTTTCTTTTAGTATGCCGTTGATATTAAACGGAGGGTCTCAGCTTGCTAAGGAAACACACACTCTTAACCCCAGGGTACAATTCTGAAGGTGAAAATGTGTCTGATTTAGCATATTCACCCCCTAATTCAGTGAGATGAAATTAGTACATATTCTTAATCTCTGTAAGTCTTATTATAGGATGGGCATGGTAAGGGCAGTTACTTGGGCAAGAGAGGAACAAGGCTGCCTTTGTCAGGTAGCACTCAAATTAGTAGTTTATAGGTAATTAATTGAGGATGCCTGTTTATCCTACAGTGAGAGAATTCAGAGAGCACTGTACTTCAATTTAGACAGTATCTGGTTCGTCAGTGTCTAGAGCAATTATTTACCTGATGAAGAGGCTGTTAAATTTGAGCATAGAAAAATAATTTCAAGAATAAGTAACTGCTAGGTATGGTGTTATATACCTTTAATCCCAATACTCAGGAGGCAGAAAGAAGCAGGCATAAGCTGCCTGGTCTACAGAGCTAGTTCCAGGACAGTCAGGGATACACAGAGAAACTGCAGCTCAAACAAACAAACAAACAAGAAATAAAACCTAAATTTTTTAAAAATAGTTAATAGATAACAATGGGACAGTATAATGTGAATTCATAAAAATATAGAATTTGCTTGTGTTTTTTAATTTTACCTTGTAAGAAGAGTGCATTTGTAAATACATTGAGAACTTTCTCTAGTGACACTGCATATCTTTGTAGGATATATGTTTGGGATGAGATAGAGGCCCGAAATTATTGCTAAATCTTCCATTATTAAAGTGGAGGAAATATGACTTATTGGAAAGTATGATTCATGAGTACTATTGGGCAACAGTTGACCAGATCCCTCTAAACAATACAATAAAGATTGGAAAACTCATTTAGAGATTTTAGTTTTGGGGGTTGGAGTTAAATACTTAAGAAAATGTTCATTCTCAACCTAAGCACATACAAGTTAAGCTACTTAATATTCAGATTGATAGTTTATAAATTCCCAAAATACTTTTAAGTCAGTTGTTGAAAACAATATGGCCAACATAGCTTAGAAGTTTGAAGGCTTATGAGAAATAAGATTTCTAGAGGATGAAAGTTCTGGTGTATTTTTAAAATACAGATGACTACACAGCTAGAGCGACTGTAGTCTCTATAACTTTATCCTATAAACGTCAACTCGATAAAAGCAAATGGCATGATCACAACATTCACTGAAGCATTATTAATTAGGAGTGAATACAAAATGGTAAAGATGCTCCATGTAAGACCTTAGAAAAGTGACATGAGAGTCTGCTACACAAGAATGTGTGGCAGGACATAGTGTCATTTAGATAATGTTGTCACTAGTAGTCATTTATGGCTGTTTGGAAATGATGTGAGGTGAAATAAATTTTCTTCAGTAAATTTTTTTAATAATAAAATTATTAGGGGAGGGAGGAGGAAACAGGTTTGTTTCTTGTTTTTGTTTTTGTTTTTGATATTTTTTCAGAGGGGTAAACAAAAGAAGAGATACCATTTGAAATGTAAATAAAGAAAATATCTAATTAAAAAGAATAAAATTATTTTATTCTAATTAACTTACAAATAAACACAACACAGAACCAATTTAAGGAAACCAGTAAAACACATTTTGCTGTTGTTGTTGTTGTTGTTGTTGTTGTTGTTGTTATTGATGTTGTTGTTTTGGTATAGAATTCAATGATTTCCATTAAACATAACCAGAATCCATCACTGTCATGCTACCTGGGGCTTCACTAGTCAATCAACTGTGATGATTTGCAGACTTCAGGTTATATTTTTGTAGTTATTATTAAAAAAAAATACACTGTGTGAATTCAGTGCATGTCTCTTTAAGCCTTGATTAGTGTTTCTAAAAGGGTGGAGCTATTTTGAATGGGACAAATGGATCAAGCCATTAAAATGAATCAGAGTTCTATTTATCTTCCCTACAATCTAAGCACCAGTATTTAAGTAAACAATGTATATTTGTCCAAAAATTTTGCAAGCACTTAAATTTTATTTGAAGAAAGAACTATTTCCTTAGACCCTTCGCACTTGACATACCTGCAACTCCAGCTTGCCTTTATGTTCAAAACTTTCAGTAAAGACAGTCTGTTTGTTTCCTATTGAACCACTGTGTCGGTGCCTGCACAGAAAGTAAAGTATGAATGTATTTCTATTTGGGGGCTTAAAGAGACTATCCACACCTCTGCCCACTGCCCTGGGGTTATTTGGTAAGCAATGTCTCTACTTTTTGATTATGCCTATAGTTATGAAAAAATGAAAGCCTAGGATTAACTAGGTTTTTTTTTTTGAGAGTACAGTAAAACACTGATTGTTTGCTGATAATTTTCTTTTGCCTGACTTGCCAGAGATTAGCTTATTTGAAAGAAAGGATATGCTTTGACGGAAGATGGATTTGCCAGTTCACAGAATGAGTAGTTTAGTTTCAGCAGTGTTATGTTGGATAAGAGGCCTTGGACCACAAGAATTCCCTACTTTAAGAAGAAAAACAAGTCTTATATCAAACTTAAGAAATGAAAGAAACTTACACACACATAAGACCCCTTCCCAAAGCTGTAGAAGCATAAACAGTTGCCAGCGTGAAAGGAAAGGGTGCTGGGTGGTAGGTGAAAGGCTGGGTTGACTGCCTGCTGTACAGGGAGAATTTTAGTTTTACACTTCCTTTGATCATCCATGCTCTTGTCTGTAGCTCTAGGAAACCTGTGGTAGCATAGTTTCTTTGCTCTGTTTTTGAGTGCTCCATCTCAAGAGAATCAATGTTTGTTCATGTCTATTCAGAAAAAGTCACAGGATGTGATGAAATGTCCAAATGTTTCACTTAAACATGTATCAAACCCAGCCACTGCCCAGCCATCATTACATCCCTTGGATTCCTTTTAGACAGTGTACTCCTGCCCTGTTACTTTTCTACACACCATCGTTATCTCTGTATTCATTTGCATTGTGGCTTCATAAAAATGTGGCATAGATGACTATTAAAAATGATGTAGCTTGTTTTAAACTTGTGTACTTGGGCTTACAGACAAGTTCTTAAATTAGAAAGGCATTTTTGTCCTTCGGTTCTTATATGATATGATCAAGTTGTGATGTTTGGAGCCCATTCTGGTGTGTTTTTGATAAAGTATGAAAATATGAATTAAGATATATTTAATTTTATCAGTAGAGTAATGTTGGCTTCCATTTTAGCTGTATAATAAAACATAACCATCAAAACATGACATGGTCTGGTTGACTGATTTCACAGATGTGCATCATAGACTCCTAGAAGTCCACATATAATCAAAGCACACAATAAAATGTTAATGTCTAATTCATATACAACACATTACATGAAGCCAAAAATGTACATACGCACAAAGAACATTTTTACTTTATGTTTGGAAATTATTCGGTAAACAACTACCAACACTTAACAGTGGTGTAAGAGTGTTCCACTTTTAGTTAGTTCTTGTTCATATTTATAAATTTATCATAATCTGGGCATTTAAAATATAGAACATGTGTACATGCCATACTCTGCATTCCTTCTCTTGGTTTTCTGTGTGTCCATCTTTATGCCTTGCAAGCAGTTTCTCTCTTTATTCCCAAATTCAGATAACTGTTTTCAGAACTGAAAGAACCACTGACAGAGGCTGGGGTGGTGGCCTAGTCAATAGAAGGTGGCAAGCATGAGTGCTGGAATTCAGACATAAATATTTTCACTTTAATTGAGGTAATGACATTTATTTCTCAATATAGGTGTTTATTGTTGGCAGAATTTGTGCCGAACGCACCAGAATTTATCATAAACTAAAGCATTTTAAATTCAAACTGTACCAAGATTGTTGCTCCATTGCAAAAACAGAAGAGGTTGGAGATGAACAGGTTAAAGATACAGTAAAGCGAGTCTTCAGTCATTCAAAAGAAAGTGGCTGGATTAGAAAGGTAAGGTTGTAGACCACCTTGTTCTGCAGAGTCTGAAGGCTTAAATGTGGCTGTTCTTATGTTTCCTCTTCTGCCTATTCTCTCCATGATTATCACTGCTCTGTTCTGAATAGATGTCCCGATGCTCCATGAATTCTTCCACCTCATTGTGTAGATTATATTGAACAATAATACTGACAAAAGGTCTCTGCTCTTTGTCTTTTATGTGTGTAAGCATTACTTGTATATTGTTACTTTTCTTGTTCCTGTAAAAAAAATACCAAGACAGAAGTATCTTAAAAGAAAGGGGTTGATTCTGGCTTACATGTGTGTGCTAGTCTAACGTGGTGAGGAAGACCTTGAGTCAGCTGGTTGTCTTTCAAAATCAAGAAGCAAAGAGAGATTAATTCTTCTGCCCACCTAGTTTTCTCTTTATAAAGTCCAGGACCCAAATGGAGAAAATCATGCCACCTTCTTTTAGGGTAGCTCTTCTACCATAGTTAGCCTAGATTATCCCTCAAAGGCATTCCCTGAAACTTGTCTCCTAAATAATTCTGGGTCCTGTCAAACTGGGAATCAGTATCAACTGGTATATTATTCCAGGGTGCTTTTTCGTGTGGTGTTGGGTGTGGGTTGGGGTGGGGCGAAGTATAGTAGTCACCTTTGCTTGCCTGCTTTCTTCCTGAGACCCTTTGATCTAAGACTCAAGAAGCATCTGCTGTCAGTCTGAGGAAAGGGTCCTCATCACCCATTCTAACATAGCCACATCCTCTTCTTGAGGACATGGAGCTGAGTGGTTGGCACTTGTAGGGCTGTGATAGACAGCCTGGTTTCTGGTTGAGCTAAGGTTTGAAACCCCGTGACCCTGCAAGGGAGAGTAGGCAGTATGTGTTGCCACACTCCCAGACACCAGGCTCCTGGCCCGAGGCCACAACTCTCCATAGGTCTGTGGCCATCAATCATGTAAGGGCAACACACCAAGCCCATCCACAGATAAAAGAGGTCATGTAGCCTCAGGACATGTAGCCTCATGTACCACAGGTCATGTAGCCTCAAGACAGATCTCCATTTTAATAAGGTACCTAAAGGCCTGGAGGCTTAGCCAATAAACTCCCCTTCCCAGACACTCCTCCCTGAGTATTTAACCTCAGAGCTACCCTGAGAAAGTGGGGTACAGTTTACTCATCACCACTCTCCACCATGACAATAAATGCCTGAAAACTATGGACTGTCTTTTTTTCATCGGGATCTGCCTTGGGCAGCAATGGAACAGGTCTTCACCTAAAGAGCCAGTGGGTTCTCCAGTCTCCAGCAGGAGGCCTCTCAGAGCTCCCAGCCTCAGCCTTCTCAAACCAAGTCACCCACAGAGCAAGCCAAGGACTTTCCTCCCCTCAGGACCCAGCCAGAGCACTCCCCTCTTTTCCTTTTCACCTGGACCAGATCCACCCTGTGGGGTGGGTATGGAGGGGGCAGCTAATCTGTTCTCAGCTCTTCCACGAGCTTGAGAACCAGATGGTCCTAGCCTCTGCACAGGCCTAGGGACCTCCGAGCCTGCTCCAGCAGTTCCAGGACCTCAGACTGCACTCCCCCCACCCCCAGAGTGGTGTTCAGCGGCTTCGTATAACTCGACAATCATGGGATAAGCACAGTCAAAACTTCCTCCTCCAGCCTTCACCAGTGGCCCAAGTCCTATGGCAGAGTGGACATGGGAGACCCCCTTCACCCAACAGGCACTGTGACTAAAGATAGAAGGGAGCTCTGAGGCTTCAGGCTGTGAAACCTTCTTTGACTTCCCTGTACCTTGATAGTCATTGGATTTGAAAGAGTCCAGTGGAACCATGAGACCTCCTGGCAGGTCAGAAGCTCTGCTCTGCTCACAGAGCCTTTAGAATTAGGTTGTGATTAGTAGTTTTCTAAAACAGGTTTAGTCCTACAGATACACAAGAAAAAGCAAATAGAAATTACTCAGAAAATTTGGATCAATGATGTATTTCATCCTGCAAAGAAAAGAAACAGAACAATCTGACTTGGTATCTTTTGTCTGGGCTATAGACTAGGGAATTTGTAACGAGCAAAGGTGAGGCAAGAGAACATAGCAAATAAACTTTTATGAGCCATGAGACAGGGAGCAGCAGCACAGGTTCATCTCAGGACCTATCATGTTCGTTAGAGGGGTTGCTACAAAGAAGAACATCACAGTTTCTTTCCCTTTGGACACTTAATCTCCTACCTCAACCCACCATCTAGTGACCTTGTCTGTCCTTTCACTCTCTTCGGATTCTCACATTTTGCCTTGCTTTTTATACTACACAAGCTCTTCTTCCCAGCCCATCTATGTTTTTCACTGGCTTTTGGGAAAGACATGGCTAGTAACCCTGACTTCATTTTCTGAGACATTGAACTTCTTAAGTGCTTTTTGTGATGCCTTTAAGAGATACCAATTCAATCATGGAATTAGAAAATCTATTGGTATGCCACATTTATAAATATGTTCCTTCCCCCATTTTGTAATACTTGAGATTGAACCCTATGCTTTGTGGATGCTAGAAAGGTTCTACACCACTCAGCTATAGCTCCAATCTTTGTACATTGTGGGGTACTATATGTAAGAATTACACACATTTATATATGGAGAATTTTCAACTTCTTGCAAGGAAATATTGCAGAGCAAGTATTTCCATGTATTTTAGAGTATCCTTAACAAAGTTTAGGACCATTAATGGAATATGAAATTAAAACATTCTTAAGAAAAGAAAGTAAAATTATGTTCTCTTAGTTAGGTTTCTATTACTATGGTAAAATACTATGACCAAAAGCATCTAGGGGAGAAATAGCTTACTTGAGTTTACAGTTCTAAGGTTACACTCATCACTGAAAGAAGTCCAAGCAGAAACATAGAGGGAAGAATGGAAGCAGAGGCTATGCAGGAACACTGCTTAGTGGCTTACTCTCCATGTTGTTCAGTCTGCTTTCTTATTCCTCCTGCCCAGGAACACTACCCGCAGTGAGCTAAGTCTGCATCATTATTATCAAGAAAAACGCTCTAGAGACTTGCCTGTAGCCTGGTCTCATAGAAGCATTTCCTCAATTCAGAGTCCCTTTCTCCAAATGACTCTGGTTTCTGTCAAGTTGGCATAAAACTAACCAACAGAATCAATCCCTTGTCAGCTTGACACACAAATACATAACTATTAAAATGAACTTTTCTTTCTTATTTGCCCCCAAAATTGCATAATAATATTAATATCACAATTCCAACTTTTAAGAATTCCAAAGCCTTTAAAAATTCAAACACCAAAAGTTCAGTTTCCCGAAAATATCTACTTTCTCTAAAGTATCAAAGTTTTTTTTAATTCGTCTTTTAACTGTAGCCTCCTGTAAAATCAAAAATAAGTTATGTACTGTTTTGTTTGGTTGTTTTTTTGTCTTTTGTTTTTTTGAGACAGGGTTTCTCTGTGTAGCCCTGGCTGTCCTAGAACTCACTCTGTAGACCAGGCTAGCCTCGAACTCAGAAATCTGCCTGCCTCTGCCTCCCAAGTGCTGGGATTAAAGACGTGCACCACCACTGCCTGGCAATTGCGCACTGTTTTAATTAGGGTTTTACTGCTGTGAACAGACACTATGACCAAGGCAACTCTTATAAGAACAATATTTATTAGGTTCAGAGGTTCAGTCAATTATCATCAAGGTGGGAGCAGGGCAGCATCCAGACAGTCGTGGCTCAGGAGGAGCTAAAAGCTACATCTTCATCTGAAAGCTGCTAGAAGACTGGCTTCCAGGCAACTAGAACAAGGGTCTTAAAGCCCATACCCACTGTGACATACATGCTTCCTCCAAAAAGGCCATACCTCCAAACAGTACCACTCCCTGGGCCAAGCTTATTCAAACTACCACACATACCTTTTTACTCCAAGAGAGAAGAACCAGAGTATATCAAACCAAAGCAAAACCAAAGTCTATCAGTGTACAGCTTATTATCAGACTCCTGGGGCTCACGATCTTCTGGGCTCCAAAGGGCTTGAACAGCCATCCACAATATATACAGCTTGTCTCTTAAGCTCTGCCATCTCTACCCTAGACTTGATTCTCTCCTTGGTAGTTATTCCATGGTGTTGTCATCTTCTTTATAGACTTTTTCAAAAGATTCCCTAGAAATCAGAGGGTTTATATCCAGCATAAGTGCATATACTGCTTTTTTGTGTTGTGATGAAATTTCAGAATTTGTCAAATGCTCTGACATTTCTCAGCCTTGCTGTCCCTTTGAGTGAGACAGCACTGTGTATTTGTGACACATGCATATTTTGGCTAAGTCAGTCACATTCCTACATTTAGTCTTCCTCTTAGAGTACCTGGGCTGTCTGTGCTTGAATGCCCATCTCAGTAACTCTGGCTGTTCCCATGTCCCAGAATGTCACCTTGTCCTCTTGCACACGCTGTTGCTCTCAGGCTTCCTGCTTGTGTTTGACACTCTGCTCCTTACCTGTCCCTTCTCTTCTAAGTACTTTGTTTTCTATTCTTTAGGACCTCTCAGTTTGCTTGGTGAAAAACTAAAGACTTGCCAACCAAACTTCATTCTTGTTTCACCTCCTGCTTGTTTGCTAGAATCTTCTTTCAGTCCAATAGGCAAGGGCTACCAAGTTAACGTTAAGAAAAGAGCACACAAGAGGGAAGCATAATTAAACCCAAATCCATAAACATATATGCCGTTCTAAAAGACTCTAGTATGCCTAACAGTTCTCTTTCATTAGGGAGAAAATACACGTGATGGTGGATTTTTCTGGGGGTAGACAATAAGATTTTGGGGATTGGTTGATAGAAACATGGGTACCAAGAAGAGAAGATAGTAAGTCAGAGGGCTAGGGAGATGACTCAGTAGGTAAAGTTCTTTGCCACACAAGCATGAAAACCTAAATCTGATCCCCATACCACCTTAGGCAGCAGGTGCAGTGTCATATGCCTTCTGGAGAAGCAGAGACAGAAGGATCCCTGGGGCTTGCTGGCCATACAAATATGTGAGCACCAGATTCAATCAGAAACTCAAAAGGCAGGGTAGACAGCAGCTAAGGAAGATAACCTAGATCAACCTCTGGTAGACACAGACACACATACACATACACATATACACACACACACACACACACATACCTGAACACATACACAGAAGAAGTATCAGTTCTGTTTTATAGTTATATTTAAAATAATGTACAATGTATTACATAAATAAGAACTCCAAATTATGAGATAGTTCCCTTAATAAGTCCTCTCATTTCACCTTATTTCAGCATTTTTTTTCTTCTTCTATACTTTAAGTTGGTATTTCTCAAAATATTACACTTAGCTGGGTGGTGGTGTGTTCATGCCTTTATTTTCAGCACTTGGGAGGCAGAGACAGGCAGATCTCTGTGAATTCCAGGATAGCCTCATCTATGGAGTAAGTTCCAGGATAGCCAGAGATACAGAAGGAAACCCTGTCTTGAAGAAATGTGATAATATACATATTATCACATTTCTCTACCTATGCTAGAATCGCCTAGAAATTTGTGGAAAAAAATTAATGGTTCCTGGCTTTACCAAGACCAATTGTAGCCAGGCAGTGGTGGCATGCGCCTTTAATCCTAGCACTTGGGAGGCAGAGTCAGGCGGATTTCTGAGTTCGAGGCCAGCCTGGTCTACAGAGTGAGTTCCAGGACAGCCAGGAGAAACCCTGTCTCGAAAAACCAAAAACAAACAATAACAACAACAACAAAAACCAGGACCAATTGTATGAAACTCCTTTTTGAAGGTATTAAATATCCAACATTTTAAAAATTGACCAATTCTTAAGTAAATTAAAGATGGAGGACCACGGCTTAAAAGTTCCTGTTGAACTGGATTCTGTGCTCAGACTCTCTAAGCTCCCTCAGCAGATCATTGCCTTTTTGTTGGTCTCTTTATATCCTCTGGGTAGAGAATGCCAGACTTAAAGAACTCTGACAACTTTCCCCTACCCCATTTCCACGATATGAAATGTTCTTATCAGAATGCCCATCTGGTACGATATGAGAGTGCTCTTCGGTACTAATGTAAGGCCCAGACTTCCCAAAGGCTCTGATGAGCTACAAGAGCTGCGTTTTCAGCCAGAGGAGATGGCAGAGTGGTCCTTCATAATGACCTTTCCTGTTTCACTTTCCCTTTTGTGGTTTTCATTTTTTCTTAGAACAGCTGTCACCCAACCCCTGCCATTTAAAAACTCAAAACAGCATCCTATAAAGGTTAAAAGCATGCATTTAAATATTTGCCCTGGTGCTGACTAGCAGTGGAATGGGAAAGCAAGTTATTTGATCCCTCCAACTTTGTTGCTCCTCTATAAAATAGGGACTAAACAATACTTAGGGCTTCGATCATGTGAATTGTGGCCTATTTTAGGGCCTGTAAAACAGCCAGTCTTTTAAGGTATAGGTTGCAGATCATAAAGAATTTTATTTGCATATACTAACCCAAGAGAACACTGAGTGGGCTATGCTAACAGACCATTTTCTGTCTTGTTCTTTTTCTTCCTTCTTTCTTGAGGATGAGCTGAAATCACAGATCTTGAGGTTATGAAGATGTCTTCATGGCCTTGCCTCGGATGCACATACAGTATTCATTCATATTGCCTCCATGAATCCTTGTCAGCACAGAATTCAGGCCATTGAGATCCTCTCTCGGAGTTCACAAACCAGATCAGGAAACCATTAAATAATTCAATGTCCTCAACTGATATAAATACTTGGACTCTGTGTCTAAATGTGAACTCATGTATCATCGCTGCTCCCTGATCTGCCTCCGAGAGCCCTGCCTGCCATTATTCTTGTACTCCTTCACCTTGAAATTTTCAGGACACCTTTAATGCATCTCTTAACATACTCCACTTTATATTTTTCCCTCCATTTCCATTGCTGCCCCACAGGTTTGATTCTTCATTGCCTAATTTGTCACCACAGATTCAGAACTCACTGCTAGACAGCTATAAATAGCTTACCAACTTTCTGAACATGTACTTCAAATAAGGTCAGTCCTCTGCTCCCAAACCTTTGACAGCATCATAATGCCTGTCAAGTCTTTGCTCAATCCATAACCTAGTGTTTCGTAGTTTTTAATTCTTTGACCTCAATTTTTTTGGTCCAGTCCCCTCTTTCTCTCAGAAGACATCAGATTATTATCAAATCCTATGTTCCCTTGCCATGGTCTGTTGGATGAACTTTTAACTTCCTGGGCTGGGGACAGGGTCGCTTTGCCACTAATGTTGCCTATCAAATATTTTTGTCTAAAACACCTAAAATGTCACATTTTCCAGGTCACCTCAACTAGCCATGATTTCTCTTCTGACCCTTACAGCAGTGGTGCTGATTTCTTGAGTGTCTCATCTGAGGGACCAGGAAAGTGTCTTTTAAACATCCTACCTTCACCAGTCAATAGTAGGAAACTGTTCACATACATATGCCTATGTTCTACAAACATCTGTTGGATTAACTATTGAACTATATTTATGCTATGATTTCCAATTATAACTTCTAAGAGGTATGAAATTTATAATGCTACTATTTGATTTCTTTCCAACGCTTTGTGAATTAGAAATGCTCCTATTTATAATTGATTTTTGATCCCAATTACTATAGGACATGTGTTTCAGCAGTTATAAATGTCTCTCTTATTTGCTGTTGTGATTAAAATGACTAATTTTTCTGTTGTATATGCAGAAATATGATCAACTGCAGGAGTATCTCAATTCTGCGGATTATTTTCAAGATGAGAAGTTTGAATTATAGCATGCTTCCTTCAGAGAAGATTTTATAAATTTCTGTAAATGTAAAGATCATGAGATTTGTTTCTCTGTGTTATATATCATTGGTTGTATATTCTGTGTGTGTCTTTGTGGCAAAATATCTTGTGTATATGAAATGCCACAGTGAAGCCTAATAACAGTTTCATAGATTTACATGGAGAACATCAGCTTTGTGGTTCAAAAAGTCCCTCAGTGTATTTTAGTCATGTAGTGATGCTTTTCTCACACATGACCAGCAGTTGAATGTGCTATCATGTCATGTCAATTCAGTAGAAATAGGCTGTGTTACAACATGTTTGGACTGACTTAAAGATGGCTCAGTCAATATAGCACTTGCCTTATGAACACAAGGACCTGAGTTTAGTCTCCCAAACCATATTTAAAATAAAAGCTTGACATGATGGAATGTACTTGTAATCCCCAGGCTGGGAGGCAAAGATGAGGCAGATACTTGAGGCTGTTGGCAAGGCAACCAGACTACTCATCAATGAGAGACCCTGTCTCAAAAAACAAAAATGTGTGGTGCTTATAAATGACACCCAAGGCTATCCTCTGAGCTCAACATGTATGCAGACACAAATGTTCATGTGCCCACACATTTGTACAACCACACATGTACCTTCACATCCACAGTATATATGCATGTATATATACTTACATAGTTAGACTCATATATATATTTATATATATATATATATATATATGTATATGTATGTATGTATGTATGTATTCTTGTACCCCTTGGCAATATTAAGTAATCTTCAGTAATAAATGTCTAGTTAATGTTTCCTCAATCAGTGAGTCATGGAAGAAGCTTCAAAACACCATGAATTCAATATCCTAACCTCAGAATGAGACCATAGCTTATCTATTCCAGGTTGAGAAATGTTCCTTCTGCTCAAGTTTCCCTAATAAAAAGATGGATTGTCCCAGAGTCTTTCAAGTCTCATGTTTAGGAAGAACTTCTTGATATATATTTTTTAATTCTGTAAAATGTTCTTTCTTGTTTCTGTACAGTTTTATCTGCACTATATTAAAGATTAAGATGTATTATGATTTTTAATCATAACTCTCTCTGTGTGTATGTATACATACACATTAGATAGATAGATAGATAGATAGATAGATAGATAGATAGATAGATAGATAGATATAGATATAGATATAGATATAAACTCTATCTGAAGATCTCACGGCAAGTTTAGCTAAAAATACTTTGAAGGCTTATTTTTGTGCCTCCATTACTTTGCACATCCTAATTTTTCCATAATGCAATAAAGTAAAATGGTTTCAGAATCTAAATGTGTATTTTGTATCTTTAATTCTTAAATATAAGACCTTTTCTTCTGTGGCATTTTATTTGTTTCCCCCCCCCCCCCGGAAGTATTGGTTGAATTTAGCTGGCTTCATGTATTGTGTGATTCATGACATGTGCCTCCATGTATATGCAAATGACACAAGACTATATTTTATCAAGTCCTTACATGGAGACGAGTTCGTTTTTTCTGCAGTACAGATTTATAATTATTCCTTTTGGTCTTTCAAGCTAGTAAGTGAAAAAAAGAAAGAGAGAGAGGGAGGGAAGGAGGGAGGAAGGAAGGAAGGAAGGAAAGAAAGAAAGAGAAAAAGAGAAGGAAAAGAAAGAAGGAAGGAAGGGAAAGAAAAAGAAGAAAATGAGAAAAGAAAGAGAAGAAAAAGAAAGAAAAAGAAAGGAGGAAGGAAAGAGAAAGAAAGGAAGGAAGGAAGAAAGGAAGAGACAGGAGGTGCAAGGATGCTGAAAGCAGACATTTCTGTCACATGCCCACTGCTGTTCAGAGTTCCCTGACACATGGAGCACCACTCCCTAACTCGTCCAAAAGGTAAAGATGAAAGGGGCCAGTATCTGATAGAGGCAAAGCAGAATCCGAGGGGAACTGATGGGGTATGAGAGGGTGTTAGGATCAAGAGTGACTGTGGAAAAAAAGGCAGAGGAAAAGGAAGACAAGGATCCTTAAAGTATGTCTGGTGACCTGCAAGAAGTAATTCTTTCATGAGCATTTGGGTGTATTAACTGAATTTCCTGACTTGTCTGTTGTCATGTTCAGGTATTTTGTGCCCAACACTCATTCTTTGGATAGGATTACACCTCCTTAGACTCCAGAATGGGCATTGGACAGTGGTGCATCCCTTGAATTAGGCCTGCTTGTAGTGCCTCTCACACATTAAAACAGCAATCCCTGTGCTTCAGAGAACCTGGGTCTGGAGAGTCCTGGTCTCATCCTTCCTAATTATATGATGTTAAAAAAAGGCATCTTGAAAAGTCCAGATGAGGAACTGGATAAAGCTAATATGCATTTCCAGGAATGTCTGAGTATTGATGGGGCTGACACAGGTGAAGTGCTGAGCTTTAGGTTATGATTTTTAAAGTAAATAATAAAAAAATGATGTGCATGAGCCGAATGATATCAGCCATAATGGCAACCAGAAATTAAATGGCTGGTATGTACACAAGTAAATGTGCATAAAAGGAGACTGGAGAGATGGCTCAGCAGTTAAGAGCACTTGCTGGTCCTGCAGAAGACCCAGCAAGACTCAGTTCTCAGCACCCACATGATGGCTCACAACCATTTGTAATTCCAGTTCTAGGGGATCCAACACTCTTCTGGACTAAGCCAACAAACATTGCATGTATGTACACATATATACATGCAAGTAAAATATACATCGATTGGTTAGTGGGCAGGGAAAATGAGAACATGATCAGGTATTGGGGGGGACTAGGAGTGAAACACAGAGGGCCATCAGAATGAATGGAAATATGTAACTTCTGGAGGAAGGAGGTTGGGGGACCCTCTAGAATGTAACAGGGACCTGGGAGGTGAGAGAATCTCAAGAGTCAAAGGGAGGGACCTTAGATGAAGTGCCCAACAATGGGAAGAGGGAACTTGTAGAATCCACCTCCAGTAGAAAGAAAGGCCATCAAGTGGAAGAATCAGGTTGCCATCCCACAGTCAAAAACGCTGGCCCAGAATTGTTCCTGTCTAAAAGAACCACAGGGAGAAAAGTGGAGAAGAGCCTGAGGGAAAGGAGGTCTAGTGACGGGCCCAAAATGGGATCCATCTCAAAGAGAGGTTCCAAGGCCTGATACTATTACTGATGCTATGATGTACTTAAAGACAGGAGCCTAGCATGGCTGCCCTCTGAGAGGTCCAACAAGCAGCTGACTGAGACAGAAGCAGATACTTGCATCCAGCCGATGGTCTGAAGTCGGGAACCGCCTGTGGTTGAATTAGGGAAAGACTGGAAGAAGTTGAGGAGGAGGGTGACGACATAGGAAGACCAGCAGTCTCAACAAACCTGGACCCCCGAGATCTCACAGACACTGACTCACCAACCAGGCAGCATACATTAGCTGATTCAAGGCCCCCGGACACATATACAGCGGAGAACTGCCTGGTCTGGCCTCAGTGAGAGAAGATGCACCTACCCCTAGAGAAACTTGAGGTCCCAGGGTATGGGGAAGCCTAGTGAGGTGTGGGGGACATACTCTTGGAGATGGGGGAGGAAGAATGGGAAGAAGAACAGTCAAAGGGCAGAATGGGAGGGGGATAACTACTAGACTAAAAAAAGATTAAAGGTAATCTTATTACCTTTAATTAGTATACATTTTATTTTAAGTTCATATAAAAGACACTGGAGACTCTAGAGTCTAGAGTCTTACATACTGGAATGTAGTAGAGAAGCCTGTCTGTTGAAGTCTTGCTTCACAAGCTTTTAGTTATGCTCCTATCAAAATTACAAAGGGATGGGGGTTGAAGAGATGGCCCAGCAACCAAAAGCACTTGCAATGTGAGCTCATTACTTGAATTCAAACCCTGAAACTCAAGTAAAAGTGGAAGGATAGAACGTAACTCCACAATGTTGTCCTCAGGCCACCTACACAACTGCACTCAGATACTCTTCAAGAAAGCACACACACAAACCAGAGTTTATTACACAGTGTGTATGTTAGTTGGAACAATAGTCCATACCCTAAAACCCTGAACAATTTTATAGCAACTACATTTTATTTCAATTCAGCAAATTTATCATTCTGGTTTATGATTTCTATTACTAGGAGTAGGAGTGGCTTCTTTGACCAAGCCCTTCACACTATTAAGACCTGTATTGTCGGAGGCTACATTTAAATACTGCATAGTTTTCTTTTACTGGTTATAGTTGCTAAATATGACCGAAGTAGAAGTTAGTAGAAGTTGTCACCTACTGAACAAACACTGCTTTAAAAAATGAAATATATTATGGTCACAAAGCCTTCACTTTTTAATGATTCCTGATGACTCTGTTTCTATTTTTCTTCTCTAGCAAATATGGCTTCTTTCTCCACATGAATGGAGAGAAACTTGGCCTTGAAGAAAACAGGGAGAAGGATGTTTCAGAAAAAAGGCTAAGGTTACACAGGCTGGAGTAGTTGATTCAAAAACAATCTGAGATACTGCTGAATGGAATTATTTAAACAGAGCTAACATGATAGATTAAGGTAAATTTTAGGATTAAAGATATTCAACTGGTTAAGTCTAAGTCAGTATCCCCAAATCCCAAACCCCTGAAATCTGAAATACTTTATATTCCAAGCATTTTGGATGAGGCATAGCCTCTCCTGTCTGAGTGTGCCTGTTTCCATTTCCAACTTAAAATCCTGAGACTTGTGAAGGTGAGCTAAAGTTGGCCAGCCCCTGGGAGATGGAACTATGGATAAATCCAGTCTTGAGATACATTATTTTTGTTTACTTCTACCCCATAGTTCACGTTTGAAACAGGATCATACTGCTGAAATTCTAGAGTCACTTAAGTGAATGGAGCTTTGTGTCTGGAGCCCTCAGATCCAAAGGACTTATAAACTACATCACTTGGGTTTTTGGTGGTCCTGGCTTCTAATACTGTGTCTGTCTTAATTTATTCTCCGTAAACGATAAGCACACACAGATTTGTCCAATCTGCTCGAGTATTTTACAAGTCACACCATATGAAGATAAGAAATCAAAACTTTTTTTTTGTTGTTATGAATGTTCTTGAAATCACGTGGCACATTATATTTGCCAACCAGACAGGTACGAACAATACACCTTGTATTTGGTGAATTTTCAAAGGAAAACCATTTTTTCCTTTCTCGAGGTAAGGACAAAATATTAGCTTCGTAAAACGTTTATTTATCCCAGGTGATTTACTTGCTCATCACCTCAAGCCTGTTGCCCAAACTCACTGGCTTCCACCAATGGGTCCCTTTAGGAGACAGTGATGGGCTTCCCTCTCCGCACCTCGCAGCACTCACTCACCAACTTCCTCACTGTGCTAATGAGCTTTTCCTCCGTGCTCACCCAGCTCTTGTTGGGGGTGCTCAGTGGTGTCGTTTACAGCTTATTGAAAACTGAAAATCATGTCCTCAGGAGGGCGGACTGCGGGCCTGAAAGGGGAAAAATACAGTCCCTGACTGGGAGTTTCTTCAGCATTGAGAGCTGCTCAAACACTTACGAGGACACAGGGGAATTTCCCCAGTCTTCCCCCCACCGCAGCACCCAGGCAGAGGCTGAGCCCAGAGCCGGCTGTAGAGAGATGCTGTTCGGAGGGTTTGCCGCTTCAGCCACTGGGAGGCCTCTGCACTCCGTTCCCCGGCGCCTGGCTGCGATTACTCACTGGAGCAGCGGCACCAGCCTTCCACCAGGGAGCCCGAGCTCCCGCCCTCCTCCCCCATCTGCAGCCTGCTGGCTCCCTCTCTCCCTCTGTCTCACTCTCTCTCTCTCTCTCTTTCTCTCCCTCTCGTATCGCAGCACAATGAAAGCCTGTGTTTCGCCGTGAGTCCGAGGAGCGGAGTCGGTGTCAGGAAAGCGCTCGGAACAGACCTGAAAGAGAAAGGAAAATACTAGCGACTTTTTTTCTTCTTTCCCCCCCATCTATAAAGCGAAGCATTACAAGAGATAGAGCCACATTGCCTTTGGGAGTTCAGACCCTCTGAGCCACTGGCCGGGCATGGAATGTACAAAAGTGGACAGAAAAGTGGCTGGACATGACTCGGTGCAATTTGCTGGAAGTTTGTAAGTTTGACCATCGTTTGTAAATTACTCTCGGAAGACTTTGTCTCTCGATACTGTATTAGAATAGAAGGGGGGGTGAGGAATAAAAACGTAAGTGGGGAAGGGGGAAAAATGTGTTGAAGGAGCTCTCGCAGTAGCCAGCCACTTCTGACTGCTTTCATTTAAGACTAAGAAACCTAAGAGGGGATCGGGATTTTTGCCGGTGATTGGATTAGCTTGAAGAAAAGAGGACGATTCTGAAGTCCAATTACTGACGTTGTTAAGACTGAAAAGCTGTCTTCTTTGGGGAGAAGACTACATCCTTCTGTACCCCCCAGGAGGAGAAAACACCAACAGAGGAGGGAGAGAAAGGGACGGAGAATCCAACAGAGTCTTCCCTGATTTCGCACAGTTTGAACATGACTTCAGAAGCCTTGGGAAACAGTCCTGTTGTTTGTTTTTTAACCTGAGTAAAAGTGAAGGCTGCCCGTTCCATAGCCCCCGGGAGAAATGTGTTTCTCTGCAGAAACACCCCTATAAATGATTTCCCGAAGCAGCTAGGTGAGGGGAGCCCAGATCTCTATTAATGACTTTTGATTCCTTTTGCTATGTGCTTCTGCCTCTTCCTTGACAACCCCTGAATTCTTGAACTACCCCCTAGACTTTGTGTTTACAAAGTACCTAGAGGCTCTTGTCAGCCTGGTAGGGGAGAAAAAAAAATCTACCAACTCTGTCCAACTTCTCCTAAGCTGTCAAATGCAATTAGAGTAAGTTGATCAGGGTTTGTTTCCAACTTCCTCTCTCCAATTGGTTTCTAATCTTTCTCCCCACCCTCTTGTTACTCGCTCCCCTCCCCCACCCCTTCGCCACTGTCTCCCCACCCTCTGAAGACCTCTATTCATGTTCTCTGAACACTGAAACGAGCTTTGCCTGCAATAGCCAGCACCCGCCTCTTGCACCTCACCATCCCAGAGGCAGTAATCATTGTGTCCAACAAGATGGGGGACACAGCGCCCCCGCAGGCCCCCGCTGGAGGGTTGGGAGGGGCTTCTGGGGCGGGGCTCCTTGGAGGGGGCTCAGTCACCCCGAGAGTGCACAGTGCTATTGTGGAACGCCTGCGGGCTCGCATTGCTGTCTGCCGACAGCACCACCTGAGCTGCGAAGGACGCTATGAACGTGGTAGGGCCGAGAGCTCAGACCGAGAAAGGGAAAGCACCATGCAGCTTCTCAGCCTGGTCCAGCATGGTCAGGGGGCAAGGAAAGCTAGCAAACATGCTAAGGCTACAGCCTCGACTGCCACCACCACAGCCCCTCCACCGCCCCCTACTGCCCCTCCTGTGGCCTCCCAGGCGGCAGCCACAGCCCCACCACCTCCACCAGACTATCACCATCACCATCAGCAACACCGGCTGACCAGTAATGATAACGGTGGGATAAACCGAGAGCAGCCGACAGCTTCGACCCCTGGGGACCAGCGGAACTCAGCCCTGCTTGCGGTAAGGCACCTGGTTTTCTCCTATGGTTCTGGTTGTAGTCATGTGGCCTTTTGCGAAGGTGGTGGCTGTCTTGGCCTCCTATGAAATGGATGGCCATGAAGACGGCCAACAGACCAGTCCCTCAAAAGCCGCTGGGTATGCCTATGTGGTTGTAAGCTCTCACTATCAAAGTCACCAGTACTCATTGTCATTGTCCTACACCCAAAGAGTGTTCCTGGAGAGGTAGGAGCCTGGGTTCTCCAGAGGCTCAAAGTCCACAGTTTGTGAAAGAAGACCTTACAGCAGAGAAACCCTTGAGGGTTCTGCTTTAGCATATTGGCTCTGATTAGGCCCAGCAAGACATTCTTTACTTGACAGGAACTAAGCTCAGTTGACCGGTTCATTTTGCCCCCTCCTCCTTCCCCTTCTGGACCTTCCTCTGGAGTTAAGGGGCGTCTATGATTGACTATTACGTAACAATGTCCCCACAGTTTTAAACAAAAACATGGGGGAAATACCTTACAGACAGACTACTGCAGGAATGCTTGGGAAGAGGGCTACCAGGATCCTCATAGGCTCCCCATCCCAGGCCCCAAATTCAGTCTTTATTCTAGACCCTCCTATCTCCCACTGCTATCTCCCAGCACTCACGGAAGGCACTGAGAGCTATTTACTGTGGTTCCAGGAAGCACCTTGTCTTCAATCCCTCCTGGTAACAGCACACCAAACCCTAAGGCCTGAGTAAGTTTCTGACTGGAAGTGTTTTCTCAGAGGCTCAGACAACACCCCCACACACATACACACCCCACAGAGCGAAGAGCTTTGAGTCATCTGTCTTGGGGAGGTGAGCCACTGCCTGTGGTGTTCAGGCTTCCTCCAAACTGCTGTGCCATGCCTGAGCCTTTCCGAACAAGTAGGAAGCCAAGCCCACACGCTTCTCCCACTAAGCTCCTCAAGTTCTGTGACTGTTCATGGGACAGCTGCAGTCCGCCCAAGCCAAGCCTGATGAAAGGCACAGACAGAGAGTGGCCACAGGAGCCCCAAAACGTTCAGAAAGCTCCCAGGAAGGATGACACTAAGGAGCTCCTGAGGGAGGAGAGGGCCTGTTCCAGCCAGCCATGACTTCTTCCTGGCTGCTCTTTCCCATGTCCTGCATCTGTGCTGATTCCCATGGTTCTTGGAAAGCTCTGGGGACTGAGACCGCTGCTCTTCTTCCCCAGAGGGCAAACCTTTTTCTTGGGCTACCTGGAGCTGTGACTCTGGACCTCCCGGTCCAGATGAAAACTAACTATCCATAATTACACTAGCCTAAGCTTTATACTCAAATGAAACTATTCAGTTTATACTGGAGTTACTAGGCCTATAGTCCTCCCTCTCCCACCTGCTCCATCCTCACTTCTCCCTGGAATTCCCAGCTAAGGGGAAGCTTGTCTTCTGAAAGAGAGACGCTGGGGAGAAGAATAAGGTTCGTGTGCATGTGCATGTCACCAGCATCTGCAGCCAAGAGTAACTAAATGCCTTGATTGTCCCCAGAAAATTTATAATCTGTCTGCAAGTCTCCCAATAATGTGGCTTTGTGTGCTTTAGAGTCTCCTGGTGAGTGCTTCTGGGGATGATACTGGGAGCCAGGAGCCCAGGCCAACCCCAGAGGGGAAGCCTGATCTGTGCCCTGGGTGCCAAGCCTAGAAAAGCCCACACGATGGACTTTTTCCTGTGGCTCTCCTTCCCAGCCTCAGCAAGGAGCATTTCCCCTGAGGCCCGCCTTGGTTTTTGCTTCTGTCCAATTGAGAGGAAAGCTGATAAAGTTCTCTTTTGCTGGAGTGTTACCGGATGCAAAATGAAACCAACTTCAGTGGTTCTTGTAACTTTAAGTAGCCCTGCCCTCAGACATCGGAAAGGGAGGCAATGGTGTCTGGCCTTTCTCCACTAAACAGTTTGCAGCTGCAAAAGCTGAAGGTGTTTGATGTCCCACCCTTCCTTGGGACTCTCTCTTCTCTCTTCCACTGATCAGCCATGTCTGAAAATAGCCCCTTGCTGGAATACCCTCTGAGTGTAGGGATGAAGCTCTGACAGTCATTTGTCGTTATTGAGAATTCCCTCTGTACCTTAGCTTCTACGTGTGGTACTTCGTTTCTTCCCATGCTACACTGTTCTGTGAGACAAGTTCTGTGTGAAGCTCCTACTGCCCCTGTCTGAAGAGGCTGGGCATTCAAGAGTTGAGCCCAGAGACTTTCACTTTGCTTGGGCATCTCTTGTGTTGAGAGCAATGTGAATAATCTCAAAGGACCTCTGCTGAGATTGTGTGTCAGAATTCTTAATTTTATTGCAGCTATGTGCATAGGCAGATTTATGTGGTCTGGATGTGTTATTTGCTAACGTGTATGCTATAAGTGCCCACGAATGCCCTTTGGAGAAAAGAAAAGTATTGATCCCCTAAATTAAAATATGCATGGTGTCCCCTGGCAAAGTTCTCTAACCTGCATGCGCTGTGCGGCAGTACCTTGGGCATTGTCAGTACTGCCTGGCAAAGAAAGATGAGAGGACTGTTTCTGTTCAGTGGGATAAGGTTGTCTCTGAGGGTGTTCTATGCAGAGAATATATACTGTCTGGGCTCTTTAATAGCTAGAGTGTAAAGAACAACGCAAGAATAACCTCTAAGTCAGTTCTAATTCTGTCCACTTGAGAGCCTAATTCTGCTGCCCTTACTCAGCCAGTTTCTTCATTTAGCTCCAGTTAAGGGGAAGCCCCGCTTCTGTAGAGGCTGCAAACACAGGGCCTCACAGAGGGCCGAGACTGTAGGGCTCTGACGCCTGTCTAGCCACTCAGAGGAGACTTTACCAATAAGTCACTTTCTGCTGACATATGTTTGAATCTTTGAATGAGTTGTAAAACTCAATAACCACTGGTTTGTGGAGCCATTAGGTTAGCACATTCGTGAAAATTACTAATCTTTCCCTCTTGTCTGAGACAAGCTCTTTTTCTATGGCATAGACCATTGTCGCTAGACTGGGCAGATCAGTGGTCCAAGCCACCTTCTGCTTCAGACTTTACCTTTTCTCTAATGTGCTGTGGAGGAAAGGACACAGATCAGACCAGGAGCTCATCCTTTGGTTTGGTGCCTGCTTGGTCACTAACCTGCTAGATAACAGATGACAAGCCACTGAGTAGTCATCTGTCAGACAAAGATCAGCTCTTGCATGAAAGCACATGAATTAAGGAGTGTTTTGGGAATAGGCCTTGGGAGAAAAAGGAAAACAAGACAGAAGCATCCCCAGCAATGCTGCTGCTGAGCATCAAGGATGAATACTAGCTCCTCCATGGTTCATAGGGATCTGCTGCTGAACATCAAGGATGAATACTGGCTCCTCCATGGTTCATAGGGATGCAGCATGGAGGATGAATACTGGCTCCTTCATGGTTCATAGGGATGCAGCATGGAGGATGAATACTGGCTCCTCTATGGTTCATAGGGATCTGCTCAGCTTTCACTTGTCTATTTTAAGTGGTAAATTATTTTATTGTAAACAAGGGACCAGTCTTGTGAAATCAGGGCTGTCAAGATAAAACCGAAATAGCTGTGTATTTAAGTATCTCTGAAGTCTCAGGGAATACCACTCAAAGTGGGCAGTGTTGTGGAGTGTACCCTTTAGATCTCTGTGTGGGCCTGACAAGCTTTGACAAGGTGTGTCCTCAGTGTCTAAGGATTATTAGAGAAGTTGTTTACACAAATGGGATGGGAAAGTTAAATATTTTGCCAACAGTATTCTAAAATGCCAATTCTTAGTTTAAGAAAGTCATACCAGTTAAAGGATTGCCAAAGTTTCCAGGTGTCTTATAAGTTTCCAATGACCAACTCAGAGTTTCAGGGCTGCACAGGGCAAGAAGGCACATCTGGAGGTCTGGGGCTAGAGGTCTACGTGACAAATCTCCTCTCTGGGACTGTGAGAGGACTGTTTACATTATTTATTTATGCAGCCATCATTTCCTTAAGAACAGACCCATTTTGTTTTGCTTCTCTAGAACGCAGTTCTTAGCTGCCCAGGGCCTTTCCACCTCACACAAGTAAAATAAGGCAAAGGTTGCAGTGGAGAGCCTGACACACGTGCTCTTTCAAACACTGTCAGAAAGCTTGTGCTAACATCTGGACGATAGCATGCACACCCAGGTACTCTGCATTTTTTACAGCATTCCTTGCTTTCTTGGAAATATCATTACTAAGTACTACTCATCAATTCCTATTCAAAATGCTCATCAAGATTTTTCTCTATGTGTAAAACTTGAATGGCTGTGGCTTCCTATACCTCTAATCAAGTTTAAGGTGCTAAGGGGTTAAGGTGGGGGGGCGGGTGTGTGTCAAACATTCTTAGACACAGCAATTAAATGTCACTAGGGATGTGAGCATGATTAATTGTTTTCTAAATTTTACCATTCATTTTGATTCTTAGCATTGTTATATCATTTAAAAAAACAACTAATAATAATTCTCAAAATTAAAAACCAACCAACCACCCAGTTTTTCTGTGCACGCAGAGCCAGACTTTCTGAGTGGATTCCCCACTGCTGCCTCCTTCATCCCAGCCCCTTGCGTGTGTTCAACATTTGCAGACAAGGCCATCCATGTTTAATGAAAACAAGTCTAAATGCCTCCTCCTTCATTTTCATGCTAATTTCCTTCACACTCCAGCAAGCTCTGTGGGAGAATAAAGGAGATGTGACATGCTAAAGACACAGCAGTGCTGCCTGCCCTCAGTCCAATGGAGAACCACCCTCTGCACTGTGAACTTACTAGCTTTCCGAATGGCCTAAAACTGACCCAGAAAACTAAAGAGGGAAACAGACCCAAAGGACCCAGGGAGCTCCCTTTATGTTTTTCACATACACCCAGCACACCATGTTAGATGAGTGACATTTGTCCTGTATTAGAAACAAGGACCCTAACACTAAGATAGGCCTGTTAGATGAGTGACATTTGTCCTGTATTAGAAACAAGGACCCTAACACTAAGATAGGCCTGATGACTCACGTCTGAAATTCCAGAAACAGAGGCCCAAGGTTACAATGAGCTTGAAGCCAGTTTGAGCTACATACAAAGTTCCAGACTAGCCTGAGCTACAATGTGAGACTCTGTCTCATAGGGCCAACAATAATAACAACAAAAAAGGCAGGCAGAGGCAGGTAGATCTCTGTGAGTTCCAGGCTAGTATAGCTAGTATCATTATTAATCAAAATAGCATGGTGCTGAACACAGAAAGTAAATGAAACAGGAAAACTGTTAGTGGGTGAGAAAGAGATTCAAATCTAGGCCAGGGAAAATCTTATAAGGAGTATGGCTTACCTCAGGGCCTGGGAGGGGCAAGGATACTAAGCATGAGATGAGATGTAGACTGCAGGCATACATGTAACCATAAAAGTTAAATATTCAGGGGCCAGAGCAGAGAAGTGTGTGGTTGGGTAAACAGTTCAGGGAAATGTGGGGTTCAGGAAAACCCTGAAAATGCTAGCACTGTCATAAGAGCCTGGTCAAGTACAGAGCCAGAAAGGAGCAGGGAGTCCAGAGCAGTGAAGCAATGCTAATCCTTCATGTGCCTCCCTCCAGCGGCCTCTTCCCAGGGCACACAGCCTAAGTGCTCTGTTCTCTGAGCTTCAAGTCCCCAAGGCTGCTTCAGGCTTTGCTGTTTACACACTTCTCCATTCATCATGAGTTATACACAACATGGCATGGCCTTTGGCGCTGTGAGCAGAGCATTTTAAAAGCTTACTGGCTAGACAGGAAGAGAAACTGAAAGGACTAGAACTGAAGCCCCACCCCTGTCCCTGGGCCTCTAGTTGCAAGCAAGGTCTGTCTTGTCAGCATGATGCTCTCTCCTCATAAGCAGGTAGATTCTTCCAGCAAGAGAGTTGTTTTGCACCCTGGTTTGAAAAGATCTTCTTGATTAAAAGAAGCACTTGGAAAATTTTACAAGACATTCTGATTAGGGTTAGCATTTGAGATGTACTTGTTTTAATACAGATAGGTAACTTAGGTACCTTAGAGTTCAACAGAAACCCATGTCCTCCATTCAGCCCTCTTTTACAGGGTATAGAGAAGGAACAACGGAGGCAAGCCAGTAACCCCCGCCTCTTGATTCATAGCAGGAGGCTAGGATATGTGGGCTACTCACAGTTAGTGGTCTGTCTCTGTACCAGCTTTGACCTTTCTGGATGACAGTAAGAGGCAGATGTGAAACAATAACAGCCTGAAGAGAAAGTTTACATACGCTGTATAAGGGCTGCGGAAAACCAGAGGCTAGCATAGTCAATCAAGTACTGAAGGAGCAGGTATGAAAATGAGCCAGTATCAGCATGCGTGAAAGCACGTGCGCGTACACACACACACACACACACACACACACGCACGCACACATGCACACATACACACACACACATGCTTGTACACATACACACACACATGCACACACACACACGAACACACACATACATACACGCACACACACACATACAATAGTTCTTGCTTCTTCATGATTTGAACAAAGGCTTAGAAATCATACATCAAAATGTGGACCTAGATGTTTTTTAGAGTTTGAAGAAACTCACTATTCTGTGGCATGCACAATGTTAGGTTAACATAAACGAGCAATTTTAGATAGTCTTTTCCCCCTTAGAACTTATGAAAGATGTGTGGGTAGGGTTGAAAATCAGATGTTAAAGTTGGATTCCTAAAGAAGGTAAGTTAACAGAGCAGTTAAGATGAGCCTGGGATCTGGGGTAAGATGGCCAGGTTTAAGTCACTGCTCAACCATGGAATAGCTGTGTCTTCCTGGTTAACTCAGTTAAATCCTCCTGCCTCAGTTTTCTTGGAAATAATAGTAGTAGAACTAACTAAAGACCAGGTCTTTAAATGTGTATTAAATGTGTCAAATGTGCAGCACCATGGAGAGAGAGCCACAGTAAACTGTAGCTGTTAGTATTCATCTGAGAGCCTTGAATAAGCTTGAATAAGCTAGCCCAAGTTTCTCCATGCGAAAGCACAACAGGCGTTCAGTGTTTGGTGAGGTCACTGCAGGCCTTGTGTCACTGGTTCCCTCTATGCTTCAGTTTGGCGTTGTCATCTGGGATCTAGTTCCATATTGGTAGAGTATAGTTAGTGTCTTTGTTGAGTTGTTGAAAACAAGACCAAACAATACATCGGTCTCAGTTTCGAACTTGACTGGAGTACCTTCTTGACTGTGTACTTCTAAAACACATTCCAAGTCTCCATTATGCCTGAAGAGGGCATTTTCAGTGAGTAAATGAGTTATTTCAATTACCTACCAGGATTTTGAATCATTTGAAGGGACTAGCCTAAACTTAACAATTTTATTAAATTTTTAATTCAAATTAGCAAATAGTTTTAAAAATAGATCCAGTCCTAGGGTTAAAAAAAAATGGTTTAGAAGGCCTCTGCTGTGGAGAATTTGTGCTCCTGTGAGCAGATTCTTGTCAAGAAATTTGTTAGCTCTGTACACAGGTGAGCAGGCAACAGAAGCGCTCCCTCAGCCCAACCCTCAGAAGCTCAGGGTTACAGTCCTTTGTGCTCATGTGCCTCCTGGTTTTGAACATTTTCTTTGCCCAGCACCTCCTAAAATGTGTCTTTCTGTAAGAAACACTAAATATATATATATATATATATATATATATATATATATATATATATATATATATTGCCAAAACGTCAAAGCAAGTTTAGTGTTGACAGTTCTTAGCCAGAGCAGGGAGCGCTGATGGAGAAACAATGACAAGAAAAGAACATCCCAGACCTTTGGTGGACGGTCCTTGTGCAAGCATGCGTTCCTGGTTCTAACTCAAAGAATATGGTCAACACCATGTGTCTTGATTTGAATGTTCCTATTATGTAAGCTGAGATCCCAGTTACCTTTGTCCAAAATAATGTAACATCAAACTCAGCTGGGTATGTTTTGTTTTATTATTATTTTTAGTAGTGTTCTTGATCCCTGAGTCATCCTGACAGGTCTCTGTGGGATATGGAATCATTATCATCGTGGTTTTTAACTTTCTCTTCTGCCAGAAACAAGGCTGAGTTCCATTAGAGCCTCTTTCCCCACACACTAACAGGTCTCTCCCATGTAAAGCCTAACACAGTGAATTTCTTGTTCTTCAGCAGTACTTTTTCAGGTCCTCCTAATGGATTTGAGCAGAAAGTTCATTACCTGTCTTAAGAAAAAAAAAAGTTGAGGACGAAGAGATGGCTCAGTTGGTAAAGCTCGCACTGTACAAGTATTAAGACCCGAGTTCAATCCCCCAGCACCCACACTTGCCATTTTCCTGCTGGAGAGGAGAATCCCAAGAATTCACTGGCCAGATCTCTAGCTCACTTGGTGAGTTCCAGTGTGAAACATTTGTCTCAAAACCAAAGTAGATAGCGTACATAACCTGTGCATACTCATGTGCATCCTCTTGAACACATGTTCATTCATATTCATGTGAAGTTAAAGCAAAAGTCTGTGCTAACAGTATCAGGACATCCAGAGTCATCTGAAAATGTCAAAGTAATGGCGACCAAGTAGGGTACCAAGAAGAGGGGTGTAAGCAGATTAGGACCCGCTGTCCTGGGTCTTTGGGATGGCAATGGCCAGACTTAGGTAAAATTTGTTCATTTCAGGGGATCTATAGAATCTTAAGTATAAAAACTAAAGCATTCTTTGGATAAGCTGATGATCAGTCAAATTTTTGCTTATGGCCATGGTTTACCTAAGTGCTAAACCAGCTATGCTTTTCATGTCTGATTGCCACATGACATGGTGTAATTCAGGCACAGCAAAACATTTCTGCTAGTATTATCCCATTCTAGTCTCACAGCAGCATGGAGAAAGGCCAGAGTACAGACATGAGCACAAAGAGGAGAGAGCAGCAGCCCTCATGACAGCAACAGAAGCGACACTAAGTCCCCAGCATTGCCGCAAAGAGTGCTTCCTTTGCTGGGTTAGAGTCTGTGCATGTGGATCTGTTTGCAAGATCAGTCCCCCAGAGAGAAAGTCTGAGCTGTCTTTGTGCTAAATTAAACATTGGTTTTCTCCTTGGGAACCTGATCTTCCATAGGCCAGGCAACAATATCTTTCTGAGAGAGCGAAGCCAAGCATTTCCCTCAGGAACACACTGGCTAGGGAGCCTTTTCACTTGCTGTCTTCTTAGCTTAGCTCATGTGTGTGAGAGTGTGGTGCAGGGGAGTTGTTTTGTCTAACTGAATCCAGAGTCCTCAGAGCAAAGACTCACGCTGTAATCCCTGGTATAAGTCTTTCCTATGCTGGTTAGCATATAATGAATGAAAATGGCCGGCGAGGCAGCCAGATTATGTGGGATGACATGCTCACCTGGAAGGGGTTTCCTTCCCTCTCTCCCCTAAATCCTGCACTCACGACATGCAAGGGAGTGTGTTACTAGCAGAAGCTATTTTCTTCCCTGCTTTATCCCATCTCTATCCTGCCTGTCCCCCCAGAGGGCTAGTTCTTGTAGCTCTAAAAATAAACTGCTAGTCTACAATTTATAGACCTGTATGAGCCTGCCGAGAGAAAACAGACCAAACTCTAGATGAAGAAATTAAAGCTCATTAAAACACAAAACAAACAATAACATTAGAGCAAGGGGAAAAACACAGGGCTTTTCACATCTGTCTGAGGCTACACAACGTGTTGTTTATCAACATAACTTTATAAACCATGAAAAAAGGTAGTAGTAGAACATTGTCATAAACATTAAAATTCTGTTGGTGGAGACAGCATGGGACTGGAAATCTTTAGGGTGCTTTTTAAGTGATCATACAATGCCCTCGGTCTCACATAGTCCTTTTCAGTGGTTCTTTCCCATTCATAAAAAAGAGTGCTCACTGTTTCCTCCTTCAAACTTTATGTGACCTCATGACTTGTTTTAACCAACTCAAAGTGACAAGAATGACATCATGCTATACCTGATGTCCTTGAAATCCTCTTAGAACTGAGACCCAAGACGCTGGGCCTGCCTGGAGGCTACATATCCACATGCAGAGAAGGCAGAATGCCCCTCCTGCAAGGGCACCACTGTCCCCACTCCTCCACCTCAGCACAACCTGCCAGAAAGGCACCCTACACAGCCGCAGAACCGTGAGAAATTCCTCTTGGCTGCACCGAGACTAAGTTTGGGATACCTTATAACGTCACAAAGGTTGACCGAATCAGGGATGGAAACCAGTACAGGGTAAGGGCTGCTGGATTTATCCATGTTTCTGAGGATGCATTACTTTAAGATAATACTACATTCCCTCCAAAGGTTGTGGAGTTAAGTTAGATAGTACTTGAAACCAGCAAACCCAGCAGGTGGTCAGCACCCTGTCCAGCTCATGACACAGGTGTGCTTGCTTCACCTGTCCTTTGACACCCCACTTTCCTATCGTGTGCATGCAAACTCTCCTGGGCTTCCCTAGCTAACTGGTCCTCGGAGCATCATTTTTCCCTCCTTCTGGGTGATGGCCTCTCATTCCTCTTAACTACCAGATTTCCAGCATTCTTGTTCCGCTCCAGGGGTCACATCTGCCTTCGGTAGTCTACTCTTAAAATAGAAAAGGGTTAACCTCATAAAGATGTCACTCCCTCTCACTGTTATGCTGCCCTTGGGAGACTCAAACAGCATAGCAAATATATACGGCCGATGTAATTGCGTTCGATCCTGGAGGTCACTGAGGACGTGGCGAGCTGGGACAAAATACTGGGCAGAAACAGATTCCATCTTTAAAAGCATTCTTCTCAATTTCCACTTGCTTTTCTGTGGGAAATTACCCTACTTCGTGTGCCTTATTTTAACCTTCACAATACATGAATACACAAATGAAGGGATGGTTGAGTGCCATCATATTAGGTCCACATGCTGCCTGTATTAGTGACGCAGTAAGAGTCTAACCTAGAAAGCAACGATGCCAACTAGCAGTGAAACGTAAGACTTTCTTCACTTCCTTGGTATTGACTTCTATTGTTATTGCTATCATTATTATCATCATTACAATAAGAAGAACAATAAGAAGAACCTGGTGAGTGGGATGGTTATCACTGAGGCCTGTTCCAATGATACACTTTTGAATACTTCCTGCATATATGGATTTTATTTCTTAGACTTAAGTATTTCCGGAATTGTTTTTAATTGAGGAACAATAAGAAAGAGTTAATAAAGATGGGTATTATTTAGTATTTTTAAAAAGATACTGGTAAAGAGAGTCCAAAGTAGCCTTAGTGTCCAGCTCCAGCCATGTCAGAAGGGGCAGAGGCCACCAGTGTTCATTTCTTACTACAGGGTGCTTATTACAGGGTGCTTAATGCAGTGTGCTTAGTACAGGGTGCTTAGTACAGGGTACTTTGTACAGGGTGCTTTGTACAGGGTTTCTTAGCCTAGGAAACACGATTGTGGGAGGAGTGCTTTGTGTAGTTTGTTTGAGACTGGAGCCCCTGTCCCCAAGGCCACTTGCAGCATTTCTGTGACGTAAAGAGGGTTCGTGAGCTGAGTACCACCATGAGATGATAGCATGCAATGCAGCATATAAAATGAAATGTGGGTCCTTCTCAGGAGCTGACGGATGTTCAAGTGTACACACCAGTCTCCCCATCTGCTTGTCTCTCTCTCATAGACACACAACAATTGAGAAGTGCAGATTGATGGACGAGATTCTATCCTTGTCACCACTTCATCTTTAAAATATGTTTCCTCTTTAAAGGGGAACTATAAAAGACAGTCAGAGAAATTGGCTTGGGGGATGGGATTCAGCCCACTGCTTTTTTTTTTTTCCTTATCACTAAAACCCTAAGCAGAGAGCATAATCACCTATTCCCCCAGGGCAGCCCTAAGCCCCGAAAACTCAGCTCTGCTTAGGGATTTAATAGAACTGGAAAGAAGAAATAAGCAAGATCTGCTCCAACACACCAACAAAGGAAACCTTTTCCCAAATATCAGACAGAGAGGACTTCTCAGCACACACCTTGCCCTCGCTCTCTCTAGAAGCAGCCAGAGCACAGCTCTTCGACATCCTATGATTCTCAGCATCTCGGGGGTCTTTGCATCGTGTCCCGAGGCTCCAAAACAGCTGGGTGCATTTTTGTAACAAAGCAAGATGTAACAACCGGAGTGAGTCAAAGCCTCCCTTGGTTGAGGTTGTCACAGTGTTCATTGAAGGGCTTCATTGTCTGTTAGGTTGGAGTCATGGAGACGTTGACTTTTTCCCCCAGTTGCTTCTAAGTAGCTTGGAGTTTCTTTTGTTCAGGTTTTTAGATGAAAATATCTTGGCGTTGTGCTGTGCAATGTGACTTTTCTTTCTTGATGCCTAAAGTAAAGGGTATTAGGTTGCCTTTCTTCTGTCTTACCTTTGTTGAGAAAATGTATCCAATGTCCCTATCATGCCTGTATACACACACCACAATACATTCACACACACACACACACACACACAACACATGCACACAACACATGCATATAACATACACATGCACACATACAACACACATACAGCACATACACCACATACACACATACAATACACAATATATATACACACACACAACATAATACACAAAAAAATTCACTCAGAATAATTGTTTTTAATATATGGACACAAGGTGTGTATGAGAGTGATTTTCAGAGAAATTAGAAACAAAGAAATGCATCAAAAAGTATTTTAAGGTTGGGCAGTGGTGGCGCATGCCTTTAATCCCAGCACTTAGGAGGCAGAGGCAGATCGATTTATGAGTTCGAGGCCAGCCTGGTCTACAGAGTGAGTTCCAGGACAGCCAGGGCTACAACAGAGAAACCTTGTCTCAAAAAAACAAAAAAAAAAAACAAAAAAAAAAAAAAAAAAAAAAAAAAAAAAAAAAAAAAAACAAAAAAAAAAACAAAAAAAAAGCAAAAATAAATAAAACAAAACAAAAACAAAAACAAAAAAAAGTATTTTAAAATTCTTGCAAAAGACAATATAAAACCAAACAAAATCATGCTGACTTACAGAAACTAGAAACAAAGCAATGTTAGAAAAGCTAGTGACAGGAACCTTCTAGGCTGGTACAAGCTTCTACAATCATGGTTCTCTGGGCTAGTCTCCCATGTCCTCAGCCACCCAGTTGGATCTAGCTCCTTAGTATTGTTTTTGTCATGCAGAAGTCAGTTCTAGTATCTTGTCCTGGCCAGACCTTAATGGCTGCTTAAAAGAGTAGGTACATAGCTGAGCCTCCCGAATTCCTGCATCCTTTAGAATCTTATAGCTTTTATTTTCTTCATAACTTTTTTTTATCATTATCTGAATTCCTTGTTTCTGTGTCTCTTCTCTTTCCACAGTGGGACTATAAACTTCTTGAGACCATGACAGTCTAGTTTACAACAAGCATCCAAGCCCTTAAAGTCCTGGACCTTTGTAATAAATATTTGTTGAATCAATTGCCAGACTGTTGCGTTTTAACCTGTAGTTATCATATCTAGCTTTCAGAGATGGGAGAAAAAGAAAAGGGGGAGAAGAGATTATGCCAATGTCCTAATATTTACTTATGCATTTGACATAGGTGTACCTAGGATAGAGGGTGGGAGGGAAAGAGTGTGTTAATGTGATTAAAAACAGGATCCCGTTGAAAAATTCAGAGGCTAGATAATGTCTTAAAAATATTCCCAGGTCCAAATTCCAGTCTTGTCTCTTACAAGACGATAGTGTTGGTGTAAGGAAGGGGAAAGGTGTAGGCAGTGTGTATGTGCTGGGCCCTCAGCCCAAATAACTCATTGGACAGAGCTTACAGCTTAATATAAGGAAGGAACATGACAAATGTGACTGGCAATGCACACCTTGCTTCTTGTTGAAGACATATCTGAGTTAATTAAAGGAAAGCAAATGTGAGGTGCACTCTGGAAAGTGAGAGCCACAAGAAAATGCCTGTTGGCAGAGTTCTCAGAGCCTCCTTTTTGCCTTTTGGCATAGCAGCTCCGCCCCTCAGTCTTCCTGCCTCAGCCCAGGTCCTACTTTCACTAGTTTGTATGGAATGCCAAGAGAGAGGTTTTGGTGCATTGGAGCTACTGCAGTCCTTCAATCACTGAGGGTTAAGAAGTTTAGAGAAGCCGGGCAGTGGTGAGGCACGCCTTTAATCCCAGCACTTGGGAGGCAGAGGCAGGCGGATTTCTGAGTTTGAGGCCAGCCTGGTCTACAGAGTGAGTTCCAGGACAGCAGGGCTACACAGAGAAACCCTGTGTCAAAACAAAACAAAACAAAACAAACAAACAAAAAGAAGAACTTTAGAGAGAATGCTGACGGTTCCTTTAGTCGAGAATACCATTGTGCTTGTGAATGGAAACACTGGGTGGAGTGTTGTTCGTTGGTCAGAGTTAGGAATCTGAATTTGATCCTCAGCATTTCAGAAGAAAAGAAAGGAGTGATGGAAGAAGGATAGGAAAGGGGAAGGAACGTAAGGGGAAAAGGAAAGGAAAGGAAAGGAAAAGAAAAGAAAGGGAAGAGAGTGAAGAAAAAGAAGGAAAGAGAAAAGAAGAGAAAAGAGAAGTAGAATCAGAAACGCAATGGTTAGAAAATGAGCACCAGGACCCCCGGGGTTGGTGGCATAGCCAAGTGTCAGGAAACATGCAGAAGCACTGGCTGTAATGATAGCAGTACCTAACATGGTACATCCACCTTCTCCTCACAGAAACCCAGAGCTATTACTAAGCTGTCAGTATAGCTGTTTGTACTCTACAATGAAAAACAGACTTGGAGAAGTTGAGGAACAATACTGTTAAATACCAGCTGTGCTATGTATGGATGGCAGGTCCACACATCGTCTCCACATGTTCTCTGCAGAGCTGACTTTACAGACAAGTGGGAAGGGCTTAGACCTGTTTGTGCTAAGCCTACAAGCCTGCAGTCCGCTACAGGGCACACTGGCAGCAACCTCGAGGAAGAAGGGTTACAAATCCTCAACTGCGTTTGTGGCTAGACTGGGCCAGTGAAGGTCTGGAGCTTTACAAGCTCACCCACTCAGAACTCAAAGCCAATGACTCTTCTAGAAGGAATGGCAATCATAAATGGAGTGCAGGTGTTGGACTCTCCAGCCACACCAAACTAGAATAAAGGAGCCTAGAAAGGTTTTTGTTTGTTTGTTTTGTTTTTCTTATTCTTATTTTTTCTTATTTCAGTCATTAATTTGTAAGAAAACAAGTCAAGGCAAGAGTATGGTTTAATTTTTGAAGCTAATCACTTAGCTGTTGTGTTTCTGATGACTCCAAGGAGTCCTCTAGCAGGGTTGTGGAGAAGGGGTGCAGAATCCTGTGAAGTGAGGACTCAAAGGAGACTTTCCATGGATCTTCATAGGAACCATGACTGGTCTTTAAGCTTTTCTCCTTCCTCTTAACTCTTTTTTGAGTAATATCTTGGATGGGACTTAAGGGAAAGATCTGCAGCTCTTTGCTTGGAAGAGACTTTTGTACACAATCAGATCCAAGGGGAGAATACATTTCTTTAAGTTGATGAATGTTTTCCTTTACCAGAAGAAAATAGTAGGGAATCATGATCTATGAGGTTTTTGATAGAGATAAAGATATGCTTTGTTTATCTCGAATTAAAGTTCCACCATGGTGTCAGACGTTTTATACCGTGTATCATTCAGTGAATGTTGAACAATACTGGCAAATATGCGAACACAAACGTTTGTGTATGTGTGTGAATGCTTGTATATACATACATACATGTAGGTACATATGTGTCCATATGTGTTGAGGCCAGAGGATGTTCTTCGGGTGCTAGCTGTCTTCTTTGCTTGTTTGTGTGAGTCTGTTTGCTGTTTTGAAACATGGTCTTTCACTACCTGGAGTTCACCAAGTGTGTTAGGCTAGCTGGCCAGAGAGCCCCAGGGATCCTCCTTTCTCTACTTCCCCAGTAATAGGATTCCAAACACCTAGTACCTACCCTTCCGTTTTGTATGTGGATTCTGGGGGCTGAACTCAGGCCTTTGTGGCTGACTAAGCTGACTCACAGCCTCACAAGCTGTTTGTCTGTGAGTCAGGGTCTCATGATGTAGTCCTGGTTATCCTGGAACTCACTCTGTAGACAGGACTGGCCTCAAATTCACAGAGATTCACTTACTTCTGCAACCCAAGTGCTGAGACTAAAGCTGTGTGCCACTACTCCCAACTTTTACAAGCATGCAAATTTGGGATCACAACCCCTTCTATCATGTTCTATGCACAGAGTGAGCAATATTCTTCACCATGGCCTTTCGGTACAACATGCCTGTTTAAAATCACATTACATATCTAATTTGTCAAGCACTATTTTAGATGTTTTTGAAGTATTAACTCATACCCCTGTACTCAAACCATGCCATTATTCCCATTTGACAGATAGGGGCTGAGTACTGGTACAGTAAGAATTTGAACTGTTGTGAGCTGCTAGAGTCCTACCTCTAACTAATGTCCCTTGCTGAGTGTAGAAGGCACTCACCCAGGTGTCCTCAGACTCCAGCTCACGTCTGATCCAGGCCTGAGCTTGGAAGCAAGCACAACAAAGTGTTTGCAATCCAATGCTGATTAGACATGAAGAGTCATCTTAGCTGCAGATGCAGCTCAGAAGGAATGCCTAAGGCTATAGATCACTCTTTGAGAGAGTTGCCAGTCTCCCATTTTCTAAGCCTCAGAAAGTGCTGGAACATGTAGTCTGTGAATGACAGATATGCTTTGGCTTGCATTCCGGGATAGGTTTCTACAGCCACCTGGAAGGCCTGTGGAAGATTCTGAAATAAAATGTGTGCTCACTGGGAAGGAGAGCAATGCTGAGTCATTATCCTCACTGGTCCCGTGGGCATGGCTGCTCCCTGGGATAGACTCCTTACGTTCAGGGGATAGACTCCTTACGTTCAGGAGCCAGACATGGAGTATCTTTAACGTGCATTCCAGATGAAATGTTAATTCCTGTGGAGGAATGATTCCAGACCTTACCATGCTGTGAGGAGGCTACAATCCATCTAGAAAACAAGTTTCTGTTTAGAAATAAATTGCCTTTACCTCATGGTCCTTATAGACATTGCAGCCTCCGTTCTCTCTCCATTGTGTATATTCTGAAAGAATTGTTCTTTGGATGGAAGTGGCCACAGAAAGTGAGGAAATGGAGAGCATGAAGCCCAGAATGGAAGAGTCATCCTCGGAGTTTTCTTTTGGGGATTAGATCTTGCTATAACCTTCCATAAGGCTTCTCAGTAAATCTGTTGTTATGTCTAAGTCCTGCCCTGGACTCAGGAATGGAGAGGAAAAGAATGCAGTTCCGCCAGCATTCTTGTCAAGAGCTTTCTGTGCTAAAAGACGGGAGACTTAACTCCTTGACTTTTCAAGTTCCTCTGTATAGAATGTACAGTTCTATACTGTGGTTTACAAGCTTGTTCGATGTGGGTCCTCTCCATGGTTTTGTCACATTCTCAAAGTGCTCCAAGGCCTGAAGAACCGGAAGTCAAGGCTTGGGGTTGGAGGAAGAAGAATCCTAGGAATTCTGGAGTAGTGAGATTGTTGTCCTGAGCAGCAACCTCCAGGAGGGCTCTCGTTGATTACTAGCCTGTGTTTTGCTCACTCCAATTTCAGGAATCAGAGCTGAAATCAAATGTATGTTGTTTTGTGCCTGGGCCTTCTTTGTCTGTTGTGTTATCTATCTGGGCACCATTGTCCTGTTTTCTAGAAAACTAGCTGTCCCAGGTCTGTTCTCTGCTGCAGATTTCTTTCATTCTCTTCTGCAGGTAAGAGCCCCAGTCAACAGTTTCTTATGCTCGGTTTCTAAGTGACCTCTCACATATGCAGGCTTCCTGTTCTCTCACCTTAATCTCTGCATTCAAATAATGTTTTTCCCTGTCATTGTGAGGACCTTCTTAGTGAACATTTGAGGGCTGGCTTGCAGCTTTTCCCCGGAACATCGGCCCAGGGACTGTTCTTATTAGCTGAGCACCCCAGGCTGCTGGAGTTTCTATCTTGGCAGTGGACCATCAAACACCCTATTTTTAAGAGTCTCTAACTTAGTTGTAAACACGTGCTGTGACTGGGCTCTCTGTCTCTTTACTCATATTTACTGAAGTGGTCTAGCTGTTGAAAAGTTGTTATGATGAAAAAAATTAAAAAATAAAAGCTTGGCCTCCAGGATTGTTATTTTCCACTTGTCTAACTCAAAAATACATGACCTCACAAAAAAGAAAGAAGGAAGGAAAGAAAGAGAGAAAGAGAGAAAGAAAAAAAGAAAAAAGAAAGAAAGAAAGAAAGGAAGAAAGAAAGAAAGAAAGTAAGAAAAAACAAGACAGACAGAGAGAGAGAGAGAGAGAGAGAGAGAGAGAGAGAGAGAGAAAAGGAAGGAATTGGTGTTTGGTTGCTTAATTTGATGGTCTAGTCAAATTTCTAATTTAAGGGGGATGGGAGAGAAATGAATCCACTGGGTCATTTTACTCTGACAAATGCCAGTCAAACATGCCTGTGGGTAGGAGTGCTGTGTGCTGCACATGTTTAAATGATTGGACCTACTCAAATAAGTCAATCTGGTTGGCTTTGCAAACTGTTTACGCTCTTAAGATCATGTTTATAATATTTATAATAAAAATATTCTATAGATGTATTTAAGTTCTAAAGACTTTTCTTGTTCCATTAGGAGACCTTAACCACGATCCCAAACGCTCATCATTCCATCCATGTACATTGGTAGACTATTGACAACTGAGGCCCCTGTAAATAATACATAGAAATTTGGTGAAGGAGAGACTATTATACATACGTCTATTATTCTGATCCCTTTAAGAAATGTAGGGTAAGCAGACATATCTTAATCTTTTGAGGAGATAGTGACTTAGAGCTTAGAGCTGGAGACTCTGGAATTTAAATGTTAGAGGTTAGATTCTGGCTTTTTCCTCTTGTAACTTACCATTCTGAGTGCAATGTCAGGCAAATTCTTGTACTCATTGCAGGAGGAACACCAGCTCTCCTCAGAGTTAGCTCTTCAGGAAAGCTGGCTAATTAGAGAACACCTACCTTCAGAGGTAGGATGTGGTCATGTATAGGGTAAAATGTTTTTCAGGGGGTCATGACTCCCCACCATGGGCAGCCACTCACTGAGCAGGTAGCTTGGCCTGGAAGCCATCAAGCTGAGGGACAAGTGTATCTCTTCTGTCGGATCTCTTTGGAACACTCATGGCGTCAGTGTTGATTTTTACCCCTCCAGTAAAATGGTGCTTTCCTCCTTACATCACAGGGAGAGAGGCATGAATACAAACCAGCACGTGGTTCTCACATATTCTGTCTCCCAGATGGCTGTGCTCAGAGCATGTTTGCTTTACAGTTGTAGCATAATGCAGGGTCTGTGTACCTGCTTGCCATGCTTCCTAACCTGACTTTTAAATCTCTCTCCTTCTAAAATCCTTCCAAAAATAAGAACATTCTACTTGGTACAGGCATCTGGGCAAATTAGGTAGTTGGTTTTTCAGGAAGAATAAATCCAGACATATGGAATTGGGAGAGAAGACTCAGAGGGTCAAGTGCTTGCCATTCAGTCACAAAAACCCTAATCTGGAATTCCTAGAACCCAGGTAAATCCAGATGCAGCAGCTTGAATCTCTAATCCCAGGCCCAGCATCCCTTCAGTGTGATGGGAGGTGAGCACAGGAAGATTCTTGGAAGTTTCTGAGCCAGGCCACACCACACTTGTAAGAACATGTATGTACACACACACACACACACACACACACACACACACGCACACTGTCCCTCCTTCCCTCCCTTCCTCCATTCTACCCTGTCCCCCTTCTAATTAAAGAATTAATAGATTGAAGACCATCACAGAAGGTGGATAAGGAAAGGGGAGTAACACAGCCAAGCCCCAGATGGGAGTGGCTCATTCTGCCCATAAGTTCTATCTGCTTATGTGGTAGATGGGCTGTTCTATGAGAAGTCTTCCCTGGGAACAACCGTGTGCTTCTTCCTGGAGCTGTCATGAGCACTCATTGAAGGAATGCTAGGGACTGACTAGAATAGTACTCATGGGGGTGCTAGACAAAGTTACTTTGGAGCTGATGTAGTGCATAAAAACATCTTTTTTTCTTAGCCTTCCAATGTGCTACCACACCATTGGCTGTGATCCATCATTAGCTATGCTATGGGGCATTAAATGACATGAGGCATAAATTAGCCAATAAAGCCAGGAACTCGTTCCACTGCATTCTATTTTCCCCTTTGTCAAAATACAAGTATTTGTCTTTAAAAATATATATTGTATTAATTCTTTGAGAATATAATACAATACTTTTCACCACAATTACCTGAAATGCCTCCACTTAACTCCTTCCACATCTAGTCAACTCACTCAGCACTCTAGCTGAGAGTACAAAGGGGTTCATGAGCCCCACATCTAACCCAGGACTTGTGGACAGTTCATGGCCTCAAGATCGATGGTTCTCAACCTGCGCATCACAGCCCCCATTGAATGCTGAATGACCTTTTGACAGGGGCCACCTAAAACCACCTCAAAATACAAATATTTGCACCATGATTCATAACAGTAGCAGGGTTATAGTTATGAAGTAGCAATGAAAATAATGTTATGGTTGAAGGTCATCAAACCATGAGGAATTGTACTGAAGGATCACAGAGTTAGGAAAGTTGAGAAGCACTGCTCCAGGGGATGGAGAGTTGATTTCCTCTAAGGGTGTGGTTCTTGGAAGGTGGACTATGCTCCAGTGGGTGGCCCCACATTCCCAGGACTACATAGATAGCACAAATTGCAATCAAGATAGGAGAATTCCTGTGGATAATTAAACAAAAATAAGAAGAGGACACAGAGAATTTCATAGACATAGCCTAACCCACAGAGCACCTGGGCCATGCAGGCAGTCTTATCTGGTTGGCAGAGCTCTCCTCTCTTTGCTAGTCATGAGGAGGTAGCTGCAACTTCTTCAGTATCACCTAGTATTTCCCACTAAGCACTGCTCCTTGCATGGTGGCTGCTTCTTAATATTGTTTCTCCCCCTGCCTGCCTTCTTCTCTTCTTCCTTCTCCTTCTTTTTCGGTATCACTTTAGGTATTTTACCAAGTTTGAAAATCTCAAGTGATGCCTTCTGAGGGCCAGGCTTCAGTGCATGGAATCTGTTTGCTCACAGCCTTCCTGATACTTAAATCAATATAAAAGATATCTAGTTGCTTTTGTTTGGGAGTATGGTGTTTCCTTGACTATAGAGCCTGAGTTCTAAACATTTAAAGTAGAGTCAGAATCAATTGTCACTAGGAAAACTTTTTCCTAGAAGGAAAGGATGTCTTTTTTCATTTGGGAGTCATAGCTCACCATTGCACGCATCTTTGTGTTATCACAGATTTGACCATCCGTAGCTACACATGGGCATGACTGTTCAAGGGTAGCAAAGAAGTAGATGCCATAGCAAGCTGTAAAAACATGTCAACTGTTTTTACAGCTTTTAGAAGGAAGAAATTATAAAGTCGAGCTCTTAAAATACTCTGACACCAAGATTTGTTATTGTTCAAAAGTCAAATTCCAGTTGACACATTAACAGGATTTGTTAACTGTGTCATTATCTATTGCCACATAACATATTTATTTCCCTACACAATTTCTGAGGCTCACAAATTGAGGAGCTGCCTTATTGGTCAGGACTAGGTCATAGGGTTTCAACCCAGTCACTGTCTAGGGCTGCAGTCACCTCAAAGCTTGACTGAGCATGGAGAATCTGATTCTAACTTCACCTACACAGTTGTGGGCAGATCTTTGTTTCTTAGGGGATGCTTCCCAGAGTCCTCCATTCCTGCACTGGCCTCTCTCGTTAGTACTTAAGTCCCAATATGCTTCGAAATCTACCTGCTAGTTTCTCACTGGAGTTTATGCTGTGTAAGTTGTCAGTAAGGCTCCAGGGTGGACTGGGAGTAGGTACAAGGGACTCTGCAGAAGAAAGGTACACATGCTCAGTCAGGGCCATCTGGCTCCTTTTGTCAGGTTTCACACTCGAGGTAGGACATCTCTCACTCTCCTCAGGGCAGCTCCTTGCCTTCCTGAGTCTTAGTAGCCCCATCTCTGTACTGGGCTCTGTCATTTTCATCTTTAGAATGACACATGAGAGGAACTGCCAGTGAGAATGGAGGGGCTCTAGAAACTTCCATATCTCAGAAAGTGTTACAGGCCTGGATCTTACAGTGGGAGGTGTGGCATGATATTTGAAGATACCAGAAGTTTGGAAGCTCTGTGCATCTCTCTCACACACCCTCATTTCACCAGCCTCTGTAGGACAGGAAATGTATACATTGGAAACCTACAATCCCTTGAGTCAAATAAAGATTTCAACAAATGTAATAGATTTCCAGTGGGCTCTGGTGTGGCATAAAACGATGGCCTTTCTAAAATATGACTAGGAGGGCTAGCAGGGGGACAGATATTTTGGAGTCCAGCTAACATGGCACTAGTTGGTTGCAGGGCTTAGAGGGGCAGTTATTTCTTGACCTATCCTAGGCTACATGTGTACAGATGGAAAATCACCTGCTTGTGAGACTATGTAAAACACAGGACAATACATTTCAAAACAACACCCTAGAAAATACTACTTTTTTATTTTATGCTCTTTGAATTTTCTAAATTAATCAGGTCAGAAAATGGATATTTTTTTTAATTGGGAAGATATCCTTGTAGTTTCCACTGCTCTAGTTCATCATGGGTTACTGAGTTTGCCACCTGTGAAATATGTGCTTAATAGTCGGGGTCCCCCCTGAAAATTTGGGGTCAGAAGCTCTGGAGTGGTTTCCTGATAGCAGATTCTTTCCTCATTCAAATTTGGAGACATGGGTTGTGGGGGAACTCTCAGACTCGGGAGGTTTCTCAGTCACTTTGGCGTCATCATTATCAGTGGAGGGACTTCAGCTTTGAAAGCACCACATTGTGATGTCATGAAGCCATCACTTCTTCTAGGTGATTTCCCCGTGCTTTGTGAACCACCGAAGTAAGATTAGGCAAGAGGCAGGCCCCATTCTGTGGAAAGTCCATCAGTTTCTTGTGTGACATGAATGGAACAATTTACTCCTTTCCCAGGCATCATTTCAGAATGCATGCAGGGACAGGGCACTGGGAATATCTGTGGAATGCAGGCCTGAAGCTGAAGGACAAGTAAAACCAGAGGAGGGTTTGGGCAGATAAGAATAACAAGGTCCTGAGCACTTAACTCTTAAGTGTGACTGACTATCCACCAGGTGTAGAAGGCCTAGCCTTCTCACTGCCTTCACTAAGTTTGAGGCCATTTGTCTCAGATCCATCTTTGAGCTGTGGCTTGAAGGTTTTGGTGACTATCTTGACCTATTGAAAATCCCTTCCCTGCTCCCTGCTCCACTGGCTGTGTCCATTGTACCCATCTCCTTTCTGGTACCTTCCCAGAATATCAGCACCAGTTGCCTTACCACATCTCTGCCGAGAACCATCATAACATCCTAGTGTCTCACTTGCAATGAACATGACACCTACCAAGCCAGGAAGGCCTGTGAGTACTAGACTCTGTCTCCTTTAGGAGGATAAGGGATGAGGTCCTGGGATTTGAACCTAGTACCCTCAATGCTAAACACACAAACTAAGCAAGCACCTTATCACTGAGCTCCATCCCCAGGCCATTTGTTAGACTTTTTCATTTGAGATGGTCTTACTCAGTGCTCAGGCTTCTATGCCCTTGCTTTGTATGCTAGACAGGCCTTGAACTTGTGATCCTCCTGCCTCCGGCTCTCTAGTGGATGGGATTTTCGGTCTATACCTCTGGGCCTGGCTCTGCTTCATTCACACTCCCCTCCATCCTCCATTCTCAATATCTATTGGCTGCTAGCCTCAAGTGGGTCATGCAACCCTCAAGTGAGTCAGGATCTTTCTTTGCATATATCCCTTTACTGTGTTGTTTCTCCCATACACCACACACACCACATGGCTAGCTGCCACATACTGTCAGATGTGTCAGCTCAAACAAAAGCCTCAGCCCCTAAACATCCCCTCTGTAGGTTTCCCTTCTATCTCTTGGTCTTTCCTGCACCCCTTTTTTTATTAAATCGTGGCATGACAATTTTCATTGCCTGTGTCCTTACTTTGGCAGTGTTTCTTTCAGCACATCAACTCCACCCTGTGATTTCCACCTATGTGCCTGGGGTACACACAGGGTTTTGAACATCTTGGTTGCTTATGAGTGACTGAATGAACACTCTGGATTGCTCTACTCCAGAAGGACCAACAGGATTCTGATTTCTGAAATAAACCCATCTTTCTGCAACATTCAATAGAACACATACTGCCCTACTTATCCAAACTGTAAGTCAAGGACCAAGATGCCCCTTTGTTTTAGTCTGTCCTTCTCTGAATTGCTAAAGGAGGATGTGTAGCCTGAGTGACAACAGGACCTTGTCCCTGGGATAAGAAAACTGCACACTGGAGTCTATTTCTTCTGGCTACTTCACAATTGAGATCCGCCCACTGGCCAGAGAAGAAATCAAATGTGAAGTCGGGCTGTACAAAACTGAAGCTTACAGAGAGGAGTTGCTCACAGTCTGCCCTTTTGCCCAGGAACTGAGGACTAGCTGGGTAGCCCCACTCAGACCAGACTCAGAGCCAAACGTCCAGCCGGACAAATCAGATTGCCATCTTCTCTGTTGAGCCTTATTGAGGATGGGGAAGAGGAAATTGCACCAAGATGACCAATGAGATTGGGTGATTGAAAGCTTCAGGAGGTCAAACCAAGTGCCTTAGCATCTCTGAGGCCAACAAGACCGAAGCATAAAGAGTCTATGAGCAGGCCTAGGATCCCAGGACACAAGAACTAATTAAATTAAGTTTAAAGGAAGATAGCATTGCGATAAATGCAACAAACACATGAGAAATCCAATCCCAAGAGAGTGAAAATATGTGTGAAATGATTAGGCAAAATAGGAATGTGTTTTATAGGCAACCATACTGATTGCTTAGGGATTCTTGGAAGCACCATTTCAAGCCTTCAAGGTTAATGAGGAAAACTGCCCCCTCCCACCATCTTGAACCCTTTCTTTTTCATCCTCTGAATAAATACTATTGTCTCCACACATCTTACCATAAGTGCCACGGCGGCAGGTCAGATCTGCCAGCACTCTCTGAGAATGAAATCTGTCTGGCTGAGAACCTCTTCATTAGTACCCTCTCCAGAACTGAAAGAAAGCATCTCCAACAGATGAACTTTACTCAGGGACACCACTGTATGGGTCTCAGAAGCATCCCTAGTGCCTACTATAACCTCAACTTTCACAGTCAACACCTGTTGCTTCTTTTGACTTACTAAACTGTGGGTGTAGAAGGCACTTCCTTTCAGGCTGCTGTGACTGGCTTTGTAAGTCCTCTAGCTGGTAGTCAGGGGAGGGTTCCCAGATGGAACATGGTCTTCCCTGCTATTCCTGTGGCGACTGTGTCTATGGGTTCAATGAAGCTGTTTTCTACACCAAATATTTATTCTGGTCTGAGTATAAAACTAGACTAAGTTATCTCCTAGACAGAAAATGGAATGGTGGTTGACTCAGAGCAGGAGTGGGAAGGCACCTTGGAAAGGGGAGGCAGGAAGAGTTGAAATATTCTGGCCCTGACCCTGTTTCCCTGTTTCAGGTTATCCTAGAAGGAATTGAAACAAAGAGAAGGAGGTGGCAATGCCACTGTGTAAAACGCCTATTGTACCTCTCAGATGCAGAGCTGGTCACCAACCCACAGGAAGGATGTTGTTATTGTCTGGGAGTGGGTGAGGCCTGCTGAAAAAAATCTGTGGTATGAGGAAATGTTAAACAAGTTTGTCTTGTTCTTATTAGGAGAGAGGGGATACTGAGCTGACTTAAAATACTGCCAAAGCACCACTGAGAGTTGAATGCATTGTCCAGAAGGACCTTAGTGGCACAGCCTAGAAGGCAGCAGATTTATAAACAGCAGCTGCAGGGCTCAGCTGGGGGGTCGGGGGGACAGGCTAAGAGGCCACCTTTGACTCCTGCCTCTTTTTTATATGCATTTTCCATCATTGAATCTTATCAGCTGGGGTTAGGTTTAAGTAAGATCTCAGCCCAAGTAGCCTTAGGAGACCTGAGAAAATTCCTGTTGCTTTAGCCACTTCACCTGAGATGTTTCCCTTTTCTTCATTTACATAATACTTGGACAAGTAATGCTATTATAACATGCTAGTAGTATTGGAGAGTGAATGCAGGGCCTCATGTATACTGTGCATGCCTTCTACCTCTAAACGACATCCTCAGCCCCCCTTTCTTTTTTCCTAACACTGTGTCTCCCAAAGGATTTAACAAACAAAATTTAAAAATAGAAACACTGGGGGGCCATGGAGATGGCTCAGCCAGCAAAGAACTCACTGTGCATGCGTGAGGATTTTAGTTCAACCACACACACACACACACACACACACACACACAGAGAGAGAGAGAGAGAGAGAGAGAGAGAGAGAGAGAGAGAGAGAGAGAGAGAGAGAGAGAGAGAGAGAGAGTCCCTGGCATCTGCACCTAAAGCCAGGGATAGCAGCATGCACCTAATCTCAACCCTGGGAAGAAGGAGGCAGGAGACACCAGGAGTTCACTAGCCACACAGCCTGGCCAGTAAGTTTCAGGCTTACTGAGAGAGCTTGCCTCAAAAATAAGATGAAGATTGAAGAAGCACCTAAAACTCAGTTCCAGCTGCTACACCCACACACTGCACATGAATACACGCATATCCCCACAGCAACATGAGCATACACACACAAGCATACACCCACAGCAACACGAGCATACACACACAAGCACACACCCACAGCAACACGAGCATACACACACAAGCATACACACACAAGCATACACCCACAGCAACACGAGCATACACACACAAGTACACACCCACAGCAACACGAGCATACACACGCAAGTACACACCCACAGCAACACGAGCATACACACACAAGCATACTTCCACAGCAACACGAGCATACACACACAAGCATACTCCCACAGCAACACGAGCATACACACAGAAGCATACTCCCACAGCAACACGAGCATACACACACAAGTACACACCCACAGCAAGATGAGCATACACACACAAGTACACACCCATAGCAACACGAGCATACACACACAAGCATACACCCACAGCAACACGAGCATACACACACAAGTATACACCCACAGCAACACGAGCATACACACACAAGTACACACCCACAGCAACACGAGCATACACACACGAGTATACACCCACAGCAACACGAGCATACACACACAAGTACACACCCACAGCAACACGAGCATACACACACAAGTACACACCCACAGCAACACGAGCATACACACACGAGTACACACCCACAGCAACACGAGCATACACACGCAAGTACACACCCACAGCAACACGAGCATACACACAGAAGCATACACCCACAGCAACACGAGCATACACACACAAGTACACACCCACAGAAACACGAGCATACACACACAAGCATACACCCACAGCAACACGAGCATACACACACAAGTATACCCCCACAGCAACACGAGCATACACACACAAGCATACACCCACAGCAAGATGAGCATACACACACAAGTACACACCCACAGCAACACGAGCATACACACACAAGTATACACCCACAGCAACACGAGCATACACACACAAGTACACACCCACAGCAACACGAGCATACACACACAAGCATACTCCCACAGCAACACGAGCATACACACACAAGTACACACCCACAGCAACACGAGCATACACACAGAAGCACACACCCACAGCAACACGAGCATACACACACAAGCATACACCCACAGCAACACGAGCATACACACACAAGCGTACACCCACAGCAACACGAGCATACACACACAAGCATACTCCCACAGCAACACGGAATTACAAACACAAAGAAATGGAGATTTTATGTGGAGGGCCTCGCCTGAGGAGAGGAGTGTGAAAGGGAAATGCATTGAGGTAGTGGGTGGGGCAGTGGTTCTTAAGGTTCAGGGAACCTTGGCATGATGGGTAACTCACTAGAGTACCCATTCCTGTCCCCTCTGTGTCAAGCTCAGGGTGAGGAGCTGGGATTTCCATTTTTAACAGTTTCTCAGGGTGGGTGTTGATGCTGGGGACCTTTGGGGTTCTGCTATTTCTGTTTTGACCCCGTATCTGTAATTTGGTAGTCAGGGATCACAATTTTCCAAAACATCTGTACACTAGGCTCAATCACATACAAAACAGAGATAATGGTAATTTAATGGCTGTGAGGCTGAGCTGATAGTCACAAAAGTATCTAGTGTAGCGCTAATTTATCTAAGCACTCGGTTTCTTAATTACAAATTATCATCCTTTTGTCCTGTGGCGTTCTTGTGCCTACACAGGGATGTACAAGTTTTAGGTGTTTTCTCAAAGAAAGGAAAAACCATGGAGCTGCTATAATATTGTACGACCTCATAATCTAGTTTATATTCTAATACAGTTATGGTATTGATTTCTGGATCATAGCACAATACCTGAACAGCTGAAATTAGTTTCTGATGAAAAACCTCTTTAGTAGTAATTTTTGCAACAGATAAAAAACAGACAGCATGATCAGAGGTTAATGGTGACAATTGTGCAGCCATGTGAATGTCCTTAATACCGCAGACTTGTTCATTTAAAATGATTAAATAGGAAGTTTCAGACTGTGTCTGTTCTATCTTAAATTTAAAAGTGACATGTGACCTGAAGATTACATTCTGCCTCCCCTGTAATGGTGTCCTATAGTGATGTTCATCTTAGCATAGAGCTTTGCAACTGTTGTTCAAATTATCCCTCTTAATTTGAAAGGGCAGCCTGTGGAAACACCTGATATATTTATATAGCGTACTTTCTAGAGTGACTGCTGTAGGCTCCACATTGCAACATGGAGACATGTTATAGAGATGAGCCTGCTGGTATTTCAAGTTCCCTAAGCTGGACTAGAGTTCATTCTCATACACAAAACGCCAATCTTTTGGATTCTTGTTGATAATTAGACAAGAGAATGTCCCTATGTACTTTAGTGGATGGTAAATCCAAATCCAAACAAGTTGGGTTCCAAGGCTTGTAAGTCTGGTATGCATTGGCCCACCCATTCCTTAGCACCACTCTACCAGTAAGACTATGAAGACCGTCCACATGGAATTTGGAAAAGTCAACACATGTCACAGCTGAGCTCAGCCTCAAGAATCCCAAATAGACACTGAGCTGTCTAGCAGTGCTCCCAACCCTTGCTACCCCTGATACCTTCTCCCACAGGGAGTTACTTCAGGTTATGCTTTCAGAGTTTGAGAATGACTGATGTTCAAGGTTGGAGAGAATCTGTGACTCACATTTAAGTCTCATAGAAACTTTACATTGATACATTAGATAATCCCATTACTTCATGGTTCATACAAAAGAATTACAGTAAATTGTGTGCATGCATTTGTTTCTTCCTCTAGTTCTGCTTCTTGCTTTGTCCTTGTGACTCTGGGTCAGGCTGTGACTAGACGTCCATGATTCCTTAAAGCATGTAAATACACTGAGACAGAATGGAATTATTAAAAAGCCACCAGCTCCAGGATTTGATTGCTTGCCTGCCTTTTAGCATGAACTCTTGGACAACACTCTGTAATCCCTTTGAGCTATACTGTCCTTGTGTATAAATGGGATGATACGTAAGGAGTACTTGGGACTGTGTGAGATGACTCCTATAAAGTACTTAACTTAGTGCTTAGAGATAGCAGAAGTTTTTAAGCATTAGCCATTAGATTGGCCCATGGTTCTTGGCTTGTTATTGCTACTGTACTATAATATAGTTAACGTATGCCTCTCCATCTACATAAATGATATTATAAAACTACATTTGTAAGTCTCATGTATTTTCAAAGCATGTTACAGCTTACAGTTTGTTTATTTGATTGCCGTAACAACCATAGGGAATCATACACTAGAAATAGCTTCTTTACACAAACGTAAACCATCTCAGAGAGCTGTATCCATTAGATTCAGATTGACTTGGACAAAGTAAAAGGTCAAATTGATGGATCCTTTAGTCCAGTGTTTTCTTGTTAGAACATCTCTCTATGTATCCCAAAAGAGCCTTGAACTTATAATTCTCTTGTTTCAGCCTTCTAAGGACTAGGTTTGCCATCCTGAGCCTACACACATGACCCTTCCCAGCACTTTCATGGCATATAAGATAGTGTATTACAAAAGTTACAAGGGTACTGCCAACCTAAGAACAAGGAAGGACAGTGTTACATGCTTCTTGTTTTAATAATTTGCTTATTAGAAAAGCTTTCCATGAGTATGTGCTTGGTGAATAGGATTACAGTGTTTTTTTTTTTCCCTTCAATACTGAGCATCCCTAACTCATGTAGGGCGCTGTGGCTGCTTGAATGATGGCTTTGGGATTCCATGTGTTCTGGCAGTTTCAGGTCACATTGGGTGAGATTTGACATGCGCTAATTATGCCCAAGGTAATAAAGTTAACAAAATGAGGTCACCGTGGCACTTTCTTGTAAAAATTAATCTCAAAGGTTATATTCATATATTTATCTCTTCTAAATAGCTGGCTTTTACATTCTGATTTTTAGATTACCTAGCAAAACTCTAATTTTTGAAACAATATGAGTTGGTGCTATTTTTCAGAGTAGAATTTTTTTTTAGAAGTAATCACAGCATAAACTAAGCCATTGATGTGACTTCTGGACTCTAAATATGACAATAAATAATCTTGATATTTTTCCTTATACATTTTGGAAACTTAAACAGTCTTGTACATTATCTACGTGGAAGATGGAATATCAAAATTACTATGAACATGAGCATTAGAATGCAGAGTATCAGGCCTAGGGAGATATGTTCAGTTCCCAACACACACACATTGGCTCACAATGCCCTCTCTGGCCTCCTTGGGTGCCAGGCATGCATGTGGTACACATACATATATGTATGCAGAACCCTTATATGCATAAAATAAAAATAGTCAATTCTTTAAGAATCTAAGATTCACTGTTAACTGACCAACTGGAGGAAGTAATTTCATCCTAAGGCTCAACTTCTCTTTCCATCAAATGATGTATACTAGGACTTCAACACTCAAGCAGTGTTGCTGGGAAGATACTGTGAGAAGGTGGAGATGGCACCTACTAATGTCAGATACAATCATCATCACTGTACCATCATCATCTTCCATGATAGATTCCAAGGTCTTAAAACTGGGCTAGATGCTGCTGTCTCTGAAAATGCCTTGGTTATAGGTAAAACTGAATAAATATAACTGTGGGCAAAATTGTATATGGTAAACCAAAAGCATGCGGTTACTGGAGTCTTTCTATGAAATCACATCCGTGGGGTTAAACTAGGGGTGATTTCGGAGCCCTGGCCTCAGAGAGTGACCACATCGTCAAGTACTAAAATTCAGAGGCCTTCCAGATCTCAACATCAGACAAAATTGAATTACTCACCTCTATGGGAGTCATTTGCTCCAAAAAGCCTAAAGCATTTGTCTAGAATTTTCAAGATTTTGCCAGGAGACATCATTAAGGACACTTGGTTCTTTTTCTTTTTCTCTTTTTAGCTCTGTTTTGATAAATTTGGCAAATAATTTTTATTTTACTTTATTCAGTGAATTATCTTGTTTGCTTATGTTGTAGTATCTTTTACTTTTTATTATTTATTTGTATGTGTTGAGATGTATGCTCATGAGTTCAGGAATCATTGGACCACCTGGAGCTAGAGTTCTAGGTGGTTGTTGGCCATCTGTCATGAGTTCTGGGAACCAAAATTTGATCTTCTGAAAGGGCAGCAGGCACTCTTAACTTCTGAGCCATCTCTTCTGCCTCTGTTCTAGCATCTTTATATTTGGACAGAAGTACACAAAGCAGAAGCATACAGCATATAGTACTTCACTGAACTGTGCACAAATGAGAATCTTTCATCTACTAAGGGTTTGCTCAATGTCTACTATGTGTAAGACAGCATGTTACTGATGTGATCTCTGACTTCAAAGATTTTAGGTTCTATTAAGGATGTGGAGAAAACACAAGCAAATACAATTTAAAAATAAACCAAAATAACACAACACCAAGGTTTCCCCTATAGAGACTACTTTCTTTAGATTTTTAGCTGAACCAAATGACTATTCATGGATATGGTTTGGGGAAGTGTCTTCTGAGAACATCGAACACTTCTCATACATCTGTTCATTAATTTAACATTTTATGTCCAAAGGAAGTTTCTTATTGTTAAAATCACAGCATAATGACATTGATTGTTTAGAGCAATGATTGGATAATAGAGAATACAATATAATGCACTATGAGGTTGATAAGCTGATACTAGAACTTAGAATAATGTCATAATAGGGAGTAGAGGAAGCCTACATGAGTGTGTGCTATTGACGTGTTCATGTCAAGTCAAGGACTCTAGCCTTGGACCCATGGGAAAATGGCAAAGCCTTCCCCATGTGAGGCTCAGAGAAATGGCGAAGACTTCCTCTGGTCCATGTGCAGATGTTGATGGAGTATAGAAAATGTTTGCTATAGCTTTCTCCTCCAGGAATGTTCCCCTATAGAGACTCCTACTGAGATTAGCTAAACCATCTTTTTGTGTTGCTGTATAACCCTGCCTCCATGTTTATGTGTATACAATAACTCTGCCTCCATGTGTATGTGTATGTCATAACCCTGCTTCCAGGTTTATCTGTATGTAATAACCCTGCCTCTTTTATCAGCTGAATGCAATAAGTTTGAGTCTCTGTTCAACTGTATAAAATAAACACAGTGAGCTTTTTGGAGAGAGAAAGGGCTGCAGAGAATTTCCCTATCAGAGAATGCAGTTACTCAAACCTTAACTATCTCTGTGAATCTATATGTTTATCTTTTCCCCATTCTCTCACCACCCCAGTCAGGTCTAAGTCCCTGGGGCCTTGCAAAGATACGACACACAATAATTTAAATTGTCACTAGAATGGACCTTGATGATTAGTATTTAAATACATACAGAGTCTTGAATGACACACCAGTTGTCCATATGTGTGTTTAAAAGGCTTTCATTCCATTCAGAATTCTACCATTACTTAGCAAACCCCTGTATTTTATTCCCCTCCTGGTTGAAGATATCACTGAAATATCTTGTACTTCCACACCTTTCATTAGTATTCTATACTACTTTTTTTATATCCAGTAACCCCACAACTCTCTTCAAATGACATGTCATCAAAGTTGAGTGGAGCTCTGATGGTGGGCTATTCTACAGCACTTTACAGCACTGAGTTGAGTGGATTTCTGATGGTGGGCGATCTTACAGCACTGTACAGCAGCACTGTATAAATTCTGAGTCTACACTTGCAAAGAAGTCAGCGTCTTCTATGGTGGTGCATAGAGTTTTGCCACAATTCCAGAGAGGAAACAATAAACACTTAAAAATCACAAGAAATGTGATCTTATGCCCACCCGTAAATCCTACCTATGAATCACAGTCCTTTTGTTTCCCCACTTTCCGTAGATCACGGTAATAGTGAACGGAAATCAGTTTACTATATGAGAGATTAGCATTGTGGAGAATTTGAGGGAAACGGACACTTTATATGAGAAAAAGCTGTCACCTCAAGGATAGCAGTTAAATCTAAAAGGAGGGTATAGAGGAAAAGGCTTCAGTTTAAAGGAGGTGCCACCTAGCCTGCTGTTGAGGCACCCTGCCCCAGAGCAGACCCACCGTTCTTGTTGGAGAACACAGCTGGTTGAAAGCAGTTCCAATTTTGCAGACTCAGGCATGTATGGGAGCTGCAGCTTTAAGATGGCATGCTCTCCCTCAGGCTGTGCAGGAGCCCCTGGGCTGGATGTGAATGGGAGTTTTGTATGAAGGTTGTGGTTGAGCCAGGGCCACTTGGTAATCAGGGCAGTGAGGCCCATTAATCCTTAGGAATATACTTCACATACAGCTCCTCACTCTTCTTTCAAAGTGGAAGTATAAGAAAAACTCTCCAAGCTTATCCTGCTTTGATCTCACTTTAGGTTCAGTGCTGAGAGCGAGGGGATACACAGCACTATCTCCTTTCATATATGGTAATGAGCTCTGTTCTCCGGGCGGCTGTAGCGATAGCCTGCGCTGCCGGGAAGGGGGAGCAGGAGTGGGGATCCGAGCAATTGTTTGCTGTGTTGGTGACTGTGATGTTGCCATGGGAAAGCTCAGGACTTCAGGAGAGCTTGTGTTTTGTTGGGCGACATGCCAAACTTCTGTGACTTATTACAGCACCATGAGTGAGCTGAGGGAGTGCACAGAACAGCAGCCTATTTGCCACAAAGGGCAGGATGGCTCTCATCACAGGGCCCTAAGAAGAATGGCTGTTGGCTTTATTTACACTCAGGAGTTATCAAAACTCCAGCATTTTCGTAATCTATAGGTTTGGTCCTTTAGTTCTGGAGGAGAACCAAGTCAGTTCCTCATGCTCATACCCACTAAGAAGCAAATAAAAGAACTCTGTCCATATAAAGAACTCTGGTAAAGTTAAGAAGGCCATGCTGTCAGATAACCACTCCACCCAGAATTGCAGCTTGGTCTCCAGCCTCAGGAAAAGCACACATTCACAGTATAAACTGCTTTAGTGTGAAAAAATTAATTCCATCATGACAGTTTCTTTCAAATAGAGTCTCTAGACTAGTTCTCCTGGGTAGTTGGACATTTGAACCTCAGAGTAAACCCAGAACCTGATCTAGTCCGATCTAGCCTGGCTGAGCAACCATCACTAAAAACAAGAGTTGCTTTTTTTTTTTATGTGAAAATTTAATATCTAAATTTGCATAAAAGAATCTTTTGGAGCTTTGCAAACTATGTTGTTTTTTTAGATAACAAAACCTCATCTTAGCAGTAGTCTGCTCAGACCTTCAGGTCCAGATCAGGTCTCCATTGTGTCCAATGCCTGTGGACTGCCTAGAAGGTCTCTTGGAGCCCAGTCATCCATCCAGAGTTTTCATCCATCCCAGAGAACTCTGGGAAAAAGAGAGAAGTTCACAGTTTTCATTTTTAGCCTCAAACAGATATCAACGCATTAGCCCTTCCCCTTCAACACTGTGGGCCATGGAGTGCAGGGTCAATGCAAACATTCAAGGAAAGGGCTCCATTTTCTCCAGAATGTATTTAAAGTGACAGACTTACAGGATCTGAGTACATAAGGAGAGGTGTATTCAATGTGCTAAAATGCTGGGGCAAGCTTTCCTAGGGGCCCTCAGGTTCCTTTCGTTAGAGCTGCTCCTTTACTCCTTGGCCCTCCGTCGTGTTTGTTGCTTTGTCAGTTCGTTTGGTTGCCAGGTTGGCTATTTACTTTCACCCAGTTTGACCTATGAGGGATAGATTTTGCCTAGAGACAGATGTTTTCATCTCCCTTAGCTTTCAGGGACTGGATTTCCAAGTTCTGGTAACATTCAGAAGAGTTAATCATGAAAACTGTGGAAACTTTTTCTAGGAGGCAAAATGTCCTCTTCATGGACTAGATAGCTGCCTAGAAACTTACAGACTACCCAGGGCCCTTGAGAAGGGGACCATACGTTGGTGTTTTTTTTTTTTTTAACAGACTTCTCCCATTTAGTAAAGTTTCAAGTTTATTTTATACAGGACAACACTGTCATAATCATTAGAAGTGAAATTGACCTTTGGCAGTGAGACAGCTTAGGTTCAGAGTTGCAGTCAGCCCCCATACTTACACACACATGCATCATGAGCACCCTGTACCAGGCTGTCCATGGACTGGGGTTACTGAACCTGCACTGACACGTCATCACCTCTCTACATATATGTACAATCTATGGGTTTTTATAGACACACAACAACGCTGCCCTCAGTTATGGATTGTAGAATCTTTTCAGTGCCCCCAAGTCCTCTTCACTCTCCCTGTTCATGACTCTTTGCCCTCTAACATTTGGCAACTTCTGATATTTTCATTGTCCCCATGTTATTTTAAAATACAGTGGTTTTAATTTAAGAGTATTATACCAAATTGCTTCTGAATGGATGGAAGTGGTCTCCTTTGGCCACAGACCTCTGTTTTTGCATCAAGAAGTCGTTACGAATGGTACAACCCTACTTCCCTCTCTGTAAATGAGGATTTCTTGACTTAATAGTGATATTTTGGGATGTTATTCTCAGCCCAGGGAATTGTAACTTTCAGGACTTTGGAATTTGCAAAAAGTGGTTGAGTCAGTAGCTCCTTAAGTAGAAGCACAGCAGCCTAATGGGTAACAGCACACACAGCACAAAGCAACCGGCTGCTTGTCTTTTTCTCTTTGAGGATCCTTGAGATCCTTCAGCTTGGGGAGAGCCACTTCTCACTTGCTAAGTCCACCTCAGCCCATTTGCCTTTTAACTACTGCAGCTCTTCCAAGCTGACGTCTCTCCCCCTACCTGTCTTCTACTCTTTTGCCAGTTAAGTTTCTAAAATATAACTCTTTGTATTATGTCCCTGCTTAAAATCTTTCAATGGCTGTCTGCCCACAGTGGACATTCAGAGCTTCCTGTATAACTCAGAAACTTGTGGATCCCAGTCCAGAAATGTAAGTGTAATGAAAGTCAACCTGACTTCTCATTCTGAGGGGCAAGAGGGAATGTTGAACCTCATCACAAAAAATAAATAAATAAATAATAAAGATAAAAACTTTTATAAAGTTAATGCATAAAAAAATCTACCATTTTGGGAAAAAATTCAGATGCCTGTCACACATGGAAGGTGTGAGCCATAAGCTCTATTCTCTCAAGTAGAGTCAGGAAATGTTAGTAGCAGAATGTCAAAACTACATGAACGGTCAATGTTTACTAGGCATTTGATTTTTTTTAAAGAACCCTTGAATTCATTAAAGGTTGGCAGAGTCTGTCTATAAAGCATTTTGGCAATATCTTTCAAGAGCTATAATAATATCTGTGGCCTTTGCCTCAGTAACTTCACTTCTGGGAATCTTTCAGAGGAAAGAATCCAAAATATGGAAAAAGTGATATGTGTGAAGATAATAAGCATTGTGGAGCTGCTTATAATCACAGGCAAGTGAGCCGTACATGTTTTGGGAGAATATGAATTGGCAATCCTGGGCAGCCACATGTACAAGTTAGAATGTACGTGCACTGATAGTGTGCATACGTGTTTTAATTGGTTATAAGTAAAGGTACAGACTTTGGCAGATGATAGAAATAATTCATTACAAGGACAAGATGGGGAGAACTGAACAGTGAAAAATCAAATGTAGAGAAACGGAGGAGCAGAACATGGCTGCCTGTTCTGGTAGGAGACGCGGCCTCAGGGTACCTCCAGGGGAAAGTGCTCACTTGATAGTCAGCACAGGAAGCCACATTGATTGACAGCCACACACCAGAATGGGCTCCTCTCTGGAAATTAGGGACATGTAGATGTTGAGCAGGGCAGAACATCAGATGTACAACCCATGGTAGAATGACTTCTGTCTTCTCTTTGTGATCCACAGTCAGTGTGGGTACATATAGAAACTGTTACTACCGCACTAGACAACACCATGAGCTGACAGCATCAGAACAGACCCACACCCTACCTAAATAGAAAGGGCTTAATAATAAAAATACCTCATGGGGCTATTATAAGGATTGAATAAGGTAGCGTGTGAGAAAGTACATGCATATTTCTTCGTACAGACCACTAAAGGTACTTTTTAAACCTAAATAAAGGCTGCAATGTATAAGGAGTGGGGTTACAATGGCTTTTTGATGTTTGTAGCCAACAAGGACTTGCTAAGTTATATATGTTGGCAGGTGATAATAATTGTAAAAATGTGTGAATCATGGCTCCACTTAGATTTTCTCTGACAGAGTTATTAATCTGTGTAAGTAAAAGCGTTAACAGGCAAATGCATGATCTGAGCATGAGTCCAGGGAACACAATTCACAAAGGGACTGGGTAATTTTTCCACTTTTGATTCATTCGTACATCTTCTGTTAGAGTGTGTAAGTTGTAAATTAATTTAAAGCACTTATAATATGCACCATATAAGAACGAGTTGGATAAATCTACATTCATAAGAAACACTTGTTATATATGTACCCCTTATAAAATCCGGGAATAATCCTGAGAAATATGGTGTTTGTTCAAGTCAGCTCATCACGAATCATCCAAGTCCCAAGAGGCATTCTGCTTTAACACATCTATCAACAACCTCAAGGAAGTTGAGCACAGAGCTGGGATGAGGCTGGGGAGGAGCTGGCACAATGAGTGTCCATGTGAAGAAGCCCTCTTTTTCCAGCCCCATGCTACTCTGTGAGCCTCCCAATTTCAGGTCCTTTGTGCCCCACCTGCTTTCTCTACTGTTCGAATTTAGTTGACAAAAATTGTAGGTGTAATGATAGAAGAGAAACATTTGTTTTCCTCCTAGGAACACGAGTGCTTTATTTATTTCTGGACTTTTGAATTGTCATCTTCCTGTGTAGCAGGGGCTACTCTCAGGCTTGTGACAAGGCCCTGTTCCTGCCTCTGTGGTCTGGAATGTCAGCTGTGCACCACCTATTTGGCAGTTCATAGTTGATATGTACCTGCATTTATGTGAGTAAATTGTTTTTATTATTATTTATATTTGCCAGCCAAATATAAGTATACAGGGATCCTACCCTGCCACCATCACACACACTCCAAGGACCTTTAATCAGTTGATATTAAAATCCATTCTGCCAAGAGACTCATTGAAAAACATAAAGATAGTTATAATAAATATTAACAATTATGAGTGCTTACTATTGGCTAGATTTGAGCTAAGAAGCTGAACATTATATCTTCAAAATAATCTGATAGGGTGACTATTTATTCCCATTGTACAGATGAGGAAACTGAGACTTAATGATTTCAATAAGATGTCCAAAATCCAAGTGGCAACATGATCTAAATACTAAGTCAAGCCTTACACCACTATCCATGTTTTCCACACAGTCTATGAAAATGTCCTGCTGAACTTTCAGCAGTCATCATAGGCCCTCTTCCTGTGTGACTCAATAGCCAAAGCTTCTGGGGTCGTGAACCCTCTTATGATGTCTCCTGATACAGAGGTCCTCCCTCTCTCCAGCCTCTTATCTTGCTTGTGCTGACTTCCCTTCCAACCTTTCCACTGTGTGCACTAAAACTCTTTTCCATTGTAAATAAATGTCCTCACACCCTTTTTCCCTGGTCTGCCTTCACCTACAGGCTCCAATGTGATGGTGAGTCCCTATGAAGAACATAGTTTTCCTTCCCTTGCTCTTGAAGAAAATAGTGAACTGGGAACAGAATTAGGAACTGATATTTATCTTAGCCTAGCCCCAAACTGCATACCTCATCCTCTCCCTCACTCCCTAGAATTCGTATCTGTGTGTTACGACACTCTGACAAAAGGGAGGCAGCAATTTCTTAAGTAAGGCAGTCCCTAGGAGTAGCCCTCAGCTGATTGGATGAATCCCCTGGGAGCCTGGAATGGTGGGAGTGAGCTTCAAGATAGACTCCTCAGGGGTATACAGTAGACCTCAGAGTTTGATGGCTATGCTCTCTGTATATTTATGTGTGTGTGTGTGTGTGTGTGTGTGTGTGTGTGTGTGTGGTGTGTATGTGTGTGTGTGAATATATGCATGTGTATGTATGGGTATGTATGTGTATGTGTGTTGTGGTGTCTATATATGTTTGTCTGTGTCTATCTGTGGACGTGTGTGAATATGTTTGGTGATTTGAATAGGTGTGGTCCCCATAGATTCATGTACTCGGACAATCATACAGAGTGGCACTATTAGAAAATGTGGCCTTTTTGGAGGAAGTGTGTTACTGTAGGGGGAAAACTTTGCAGTCTCCTATGGTCAAGTTCCACCCAGTATGGATCACAGTTCCCTCCTTCTGCCTGCTGATCAAGATACAGAATTCTCAGCTCCTTCTCCAGCATCATGTCTGCCCACATGCCACCATGTCTTACCCTGGCGATAACAGATTAAACCTCTGAAAATGTAAACCAGCCCCAATGATAAGCTTTCCTTTATAAGAGTTGCTGTGGTCATGGTGTCTCTTCACAGCAATAAAATAAGATGCTATGTATATGTGTTCATGGAGTTTGTGTGTGTGTGTGTGTGTGTGTGTGTGTGTGGTGTATGAGTTTCTCTGTGTGTATGTGTGTACATGTATGTGTATATATCTACATGTGTACACATATGCACACATATGGACAGCAGCCCTCTCCCTCAGGTGTCTTCTTTCCTAATCCTTTTCCACCTTGTTATTTGAAGTAGGTCTTTGTTAGAGATACTTGCCTTCAAACCCAGCTTTTCTATGGGCACTGGGATCCAAGCTTAGGGCCTCATGCTAGCTGCCTTCACAGCAAGTAAGTTACCCACCGAGCCACCTCCCAGCCCGAGTCACTCCTTAACAAACCCTGCAGTGCCCTCAGCCTCTCTCCCCAGTGAATTTCCAGAATCGCTTCCAGGTCCACTACTTGATTTCAGCCTCTCGTAGCCCACTTCTAAGACGTCAAAACCAAAACAAGAGAGAAAGGGCATTAAGAAGTCAGGGAATGGAACTAGGTTGACATGAATGTCATTTCCTAATTGTTTTGGGGTTCACCAGACTTTCTTATAAGCTACCAGCAATCTGCCTGCACCACCAAGCCATCCATGAAATGTGCAGTTATAGCTCCTTTGCTTCTGAAACCCTAGCTGTCTGTGTGTGTTTGTGTTCCTTCCACACACTCTCATCTAGCCTAGGCCTTTCTTCTTCCTAACTTCTGCCATCTTCAGCACAGATAAACACTGCCAAAACAAATGCTCATCCACAACCGTAGCATCACCTTAAGGTGCCCAGAGCTTGAACGCCCAGTCAGATATTCCAGTGTTTTATCTACCTCTGCTCCGTCCTTCCATCACCTCCTCCCTTCCTCCCTCCCTTCCTCTCTCCCTCCTTCTCTCCCTCTCTTCTTTCTTTCTTCTTTCTTCTTTCTTCCTTTCTTCTTTCTTTCCTTTATTGTGATTTTGAACTAGTGCTTACTGTATTCTCCAGAAGCCCCTGTTCCTCCATTATAGACATCACCAATCTTAACCTCTTGTCAGTTTTGATTCTTCCCTCCTCTTCTTAATGGTAAATCTCTCTTTTCCCAGACCTGACAACTAGCAGAGGAGTTACCTTCCCTGGCACTTTCCCTTGCAGTTTTCTGAACAAGAGTCACCTTGTGTTCCAGTGAGCAGTGAAGTGTTAGGCCAGTGGATTCCTCTAAAAGTAGCACAGACATAAGGCCCACGGCTGAAGACACAGAAATCAGACTAGCAGGACAAATGGGTATTATCTGAACATACCAAATTTTAAAAAAAAGCCACACACTTAAGAAAATAAAACCAACAGGGTGTGGTAACACATGCCTTTAATCTCAGCATTCAGGAGGCACAGATCTCTCTAAGTTCTAGACCAACCTCAGTTACAAAGTTTCAGGATACCCAGAACTATACAGTGAGACCCAACCTCAAAATCACAAAAGAAAAAAAGAAGGAAATGAAGGAAGGAAGGGAGGAAGGAAGGGAGAGAGGGAGGGAGGGAGGGAGGAAGGGAGGGAGGGAGGGAAGAAGGGAGGGAGAGAAAGGGAGAGAGAAAGAAAGGTATGAAGGAAAAACCTTATTTGTACAATTATTAATCTGGAAATTGACAATAGTAGAGAAAATTTGAAGTACTTATCCCCCTTTCTTTCAGCAACAGTTTCCATGTATACAAACATTCCAGATAAGTAGGAAATTCTTTACAAATGATTTTTAGGTTCTAGAGGGAAGAGGTTGTTTTTTTTTTTAATCATCATTTTATAACCACTAACAAAACAGTTAATTTAGGCAAAGTCATGAATGGTATTACAGGGTTTTGTTTGTCTATTATCTTCCTTTGAGCCCAGGGACTCACACACGCTAGGCAAGCCCTCTACCATCGAGCTTTGTCTCATCAATCATCAGGGAATTAATCCATGAGGTGAAACCTTCTACATTTGGCCATAGAGGCTGTCTTGGAACTTAGAACATAGTTGAGGATGAGACTGAACCTCTAATTCTCCTGTCTCCGCCTCCCCAATAACTTGGGTCACAAGCTGGTGCCACCATGCCCAGTTTATACAGTGCTGGGATAAAACTCAGAGCTTCATGCATGCTAGGCAAACATTGCCAGTCAAGCTACAGCCCCGGGCCTAACGTAAACTGAGTGAAAACATTGAAAACACCCCTAGAGTTTTTATTCTCCCCATCTTCCCTTCTCCAGCCTAGGTCCAGCTCAGCCTCAAGCTTTGGCCTGAAAGACTTGCTGAATTACTGTTCAAGTCAGCAGCTCACGGTGCCTGTTGTGTGTCCAGATGCTGTGTGTAGTACTCTCTGTAGACACTCGCTGCCTTGACATGGCGAGCAGGGAGTCACAGGGAGGATTCAGACTGAATCAGGACTCTTCTGGGCACTAAGTGAGCAAATGAGGCGTTGTAGCCACTGTGCCTCAGTTTCCCCATTCGTCAAGTGAATGTGATACAGTGTCCTTTGATTGCTCAAGGACTGACTGGCTTATCTTGGCTCTTTCCTTGGCACCAATCCAAGGCTTGTCATTCCGTTTGCTGAGCTGCAGCACTCAGTAGGTTTCTTGCATGAATTGTCATCAAACATCATTTGGAATTTAACAATTAATCCGCCTTCCATGTTAATTTTATTCTCACTTTGCGGCTGGAAATTAAACAGTTAAAGGGAGGTATTTTTCAGTTTTCTCACCAAGATCCATTAGTTGGTCATGAAGTCAAATCTACACTTGAATGGAATAAAAGAAATGAGTGTGTGATACACGGGGAGAGAAATATTTTTTTTGAATTTCTGTAGTATTTTGGTGTCTGTGTGCACACTGGGTATAATGGCTAGACTGTAAAATGTGAGTTACAGTAAAAAATTAAGCCATGGTTTAGGGGAGTGTGAAACCTACCAAAAGAATCAAACGAACAGACAAACAAATGAAACCCCAGTGCATTACAAATCAATGGCCAGAAGTTTATCTAAGAATTAGTACTGGTACTGCAGCATTGGCTTCTATGTTGTAACAGCACCATTGAGCACTTTTATGGTGTGTATACATTGATGGGTAAAGAAGAGGAGCAGGAGGGAGAGAAGGAGGAGGAGAGGGGAGAGACAGAAAAAAAAGGGGCGAGCAAGGGAGGGAAGGAGAGTCTACGAGATTCAGCAGTAGTAATTTGATTGAACCACAATTTAGTTTAATACTCAGTTGGGATTTTATTAAATCACATGGCTACATTTTTAAATTACTATTGTGCCACCAGGTTAAGTAATGATGTGGGCTTCTGGGCCTCATGCTATGAAACATTCCAGATGATGGGCATTCAGTTCTCAGAGTTGTTGTTTGAGAGCACTCTTAGTGGTCAGCAGGGCAGGCGCAACTTCCCACTCACAACTCTGCCTGCTTGCAGAGAGAAGCCTCTGATGGGTTTGATGTGCATCTGGACTTACAAGCTTGAAAAATGCAAGTTCATTTCTGTGTTCCTATATCTAGAAAAACGTCTTAACCCTGCCATCTCCCCTTTAATGGAGAGTTTATTGACTTGGGGCTTTTTATTGCTCTTTAAACTTTCTTAAAATATCACTGTTTTCAACAAAACTCAGGCTATTGCAAAAGTGAATTATTAATAGAAACTAAATTTTCATATTTCAAACTTACTTCCCAACCTAATAAGCCTTTCATTTATGTGTCATTAACTGGATTTAGGTGGAAAGGTGTCTGACCATATTTGAGTAGAATGAGGCCTTTGGAAGATGCACTTCTGCATCGGGGAGAGCACTATGTTCTTCTGTTGACTTTGTGGTCATTTTAGAGAATTGAATATTCTTGGCCTGAGGGAACAGAATTAACATTCCAAATACTTTACATCCTAGTAAATTTTCGCGGTGAACAATTTAAATGCATTGAGCTTTGAAACCAGAAACCCCACTTTCCAAAATTCCAAGCTGCCTTAGAATAGTTTTGCAACAGAGAGCAAAGTTTCATCTTTCCCAAGCCTATTTTTTTTCCTATCTGTGAAATGATGATCATGGTACAGCTTCATAATCCAGGCTACATATGTGGAGGATAACATATGGTCACAGGCAAACCGTGAAAGGTCCAACAAATGCTGCCACTGTTGATTCTGGAAGAGACTGTTCTTGTCAATAGCCTTTGAACACTGAGGAGAGAGCTCTCTATGTAGAGTCATTTACAGAGCATCTATCTCCTCTACCCTAGTCGCTGTGAGTGAGGCCTGACATCTATAGAACTACGTGATAATGCACATTTGAAAAGTTGGTATGATATTTTCTCACCATGGCTTACCTTTGATACAGGAATATTTTTGTACTAAAGGGAAGAAATTCCCAATCACAGCTGTTTGTAACGTGTCCCTGGAGCCAGCACTGTTTGCAGAAGGAAAGTATTTAAGCTAAGCATTCATCTGAATTTTCCTTAATGTGAACTTATGTCTAGTGAACAGAATTGCTTTGGGGCAAAGATAATTAAGAACCAACATATCAGTCCTTTGAAGGACTGTTTAGAGATGAAACCTAAGCCACTTCTGAAAATAATACTTAAAATTCATGCTCTCCCTCCAGAGTAGTTTCTGAACTTTGGGTATTCAGCATTTATTTGCTAGCTGCAGATGAATAGTCAGCTGGGGCCTCATCAGCCAAGGTTAGACAAAGGGCTGAGAGATAACTTAACCTATCACCAGCAGGCCAGACACTGGGTGTCCGGGCCAGTAAAATTCACAGCGTCTTTCTCTGGTTTGCTTTTCTGCAAATCCTGGATCTTTAGGGCTTCTGTTTTCACTCAGAACCTGAGGCTGCCTGTTTATGTGTGATTTTAACTTCCTCCGGTCATTAAAATGGCTGCCATGAGAGCAGTGCCATATCTGAAAGGTTGTTGCTCTCCTTGCTGCCTGAAGGCCGCAGGCTGTGTCTGATCCTTCAAGCTGACCTTTCTGAGGGTCTCTGCTTCTGGAGTCCTCAGGGTTGGTATTTTGCTGTTGTTACTGTTGCTATTTTCTTTTAGTTTGCTGTGCTTCCAACATCTCGTTCAGTAAACCCTTTGACGTTTTAATAGTTATTATCTTAATATGCATCAGAAGAGTTGAATGACTTAATGTACTTCATATGCCCAGAAATAGAGCCCTATATCCTCACTCCCTTTCAGCACATGAAAGACCAGAGAAAATTACTTACCCACTGAAAGATTTTGAAGGTATAATTTTATATCATCTGGTTACTTTGTTTTTGTTTTTTTTTCCTTAGTCTGCCTGTGCTCATGCTTACATTGAATAACTGAATTCTAAAGCTTAAGCCTTCAATACACTCAGCATTCTCAGGGAACAGGCAGAAAGTTTAACTACAAATACTCTGATAGTGAAAATGTAGGCAGTTGTGTTTTGCAAAGAAAAACAGAGCCATTTTCATTAGAAATTACTTTGAAGGGGCACATGACTTAACAGTTGCTTAAAAATGTCCCTCTAGGGGTGAAGAGATGACTCAGCAGTTAAGAGTACTTCGTGCTTTTCTGAGGGGACCTGGGTTCTGTTCCCAGATTCACATGGTGACCACTTGTAACTCCTATTCTAGGGATCTGACTCATTCTCCTAACCTGAACAAATGTGATACATATATAAATACATGCAGGTAAAACATTTATACACATAAAATAAAAATTTAAAAATATCACCCTGCCCAAGTTACAGAGAACTTTTTTAAGTGTAATCTACATGAAATATTTTTCTTTCCACTAGAAGGACTTGAAAGAATCAAATGCAAAGTGTATTTTATTTCCTCAGATGAAGGGAAGAGATGAAAACTGTACCCAAGCTGTGCGAATATATGGCTTGGCAGAGTTCAGGTAGTTTCTTTTTCTGTTCTAACTAGCCCTACGCCTAGGTCTGGAAGCTTATTGGCTCTGTACAATCTAATCTTCCAAGGTGACTGGTTCTACTTGGCTTCTCTCTACTTCTACCAGAATTGCTCTGCCTGGCTTTACACTAAGTTTGGCAGTATGTTCTAATCTTCTGGCTCCTTATCATTCCCTGGCTTGTTCTGTCTTCACCCGTGTCTAGCTTGTTTACTCTGCAACCTGTGTTTGTAAAACTATCTGGCCAAAACACACACACACATACACACACACACACACACACACACACACACACACACACACACACACACACACCTCTCCCTAAGGTGCTCTTCAGTAGCCTCTCCTTCCTGTGCTGTTTTTGTGAGAGTTAGTGTATCCTATCTCTGAGTCCTTCTGTCAAATCTTTCTCTGATTAGACATTTTGTCTGTCCCTCAATTAGACATTACTTTCAAACATGGCTTCTTCTACAAACTAACCTTACCTTCCTTGTTAGGGGTTGAAGGTATGTACAAAGAGAGTGTCTGTATTCTAGCTAGATCATACTGTCTGCATTCTGGTAGGATAGAACTAGAAAATCTTTGGGTGTGATCCCTTGCCAGAGCAGCCCTATTGCTGGATTAAAATTCTTCTAAAGCAAAGTGGAACACACATAAAGAAGATCCACTCCTGGGTAGATTTTTTTTTCTCTCACCTGCCTCTCAGGCACACACCTTCTTTGTCATCTACCTCTGCCTTCCACAAGACTTGATTCCATTCTCCACTTATTTTTCTAGCACAGCCTGTAAACAGACACTACATTACTTGAAGGCATACCTACTTATGAATGTATCTATCGCCATCACGATAATCACCTGTCATGTGCTGGAAAGAGCAGAGGAATTAGGAAAATTAGAGTGTTCCTGTGAAAGAATCAGATTGTCCTAAGTGTGGCTATGAGTGGTGACCCAGATGAAAAGGAAAATTCTACACAGGAGAATGGTTGAGCAGAATGATGGAAGAGCATAGGCTGCCCTGACCCAGCAGTGCTGAGTGAGGTGAGAGGAGCTGTCAATCACTACTTCCATCCTTACAGAACTTTTAGGATTAAATGAGAATAGTCATACTACTTATCTAGTGTCCAATACCTGGTTAGCACTTAAGTGTCAGCAGCCTGTACTCTTCCCCCTACAGAAGGCTTATCTTTTGCACAGTCTGCATAACCCTGCTTTCTGAAATAGACTTTTAAGACCCTGCAGAGTACTAAAAGTTTGTCATTCTTTAGTAAGGGACATTTTTCACATTGGACCAATTCTATTATGCACTACATCAATAGAACATTAAGTTTCGTTGATTGAGGGAAGAGGAACTAAGTTAGCTACGTGTGGTGTAAGCACAGATGCAGTCTACAAGGTAAACTTGTACATGACAGTCTACATGGGTCATGGGTCATATACATTGGATCCTGGAGTAATAGCATTAGCATACAGGTGTTCTGAGAGTCCTGGGAACATCACTCTGCCTTGAGGCTCTCGAGTTGCCTCACATTGTACTGGGAATCAGATCTGTGACCCAGCCAGTCCTCCCAGAGTCTGGTCACTGGGAGGAGTTCCTGGGCAAAGGTGTTATAAAACTAAGAGAAAAGGATCATGCTGATGTGCGCCCTTCACAGAGCCTGTAGCTGGCACATTTTCTGAGTGAAATGGTGAGGTACATGCATTTACAACCATCACGGGTGTGCACACAGGAGAACGAAGGAGGTGTATATTGTAAATATCACTTCTAAAAAGAACCCTAAGTGGTTTCAACTAAAATACTACTAAATAAAACATAAAAAACTTGTCCCACATGAGCAAGAAGACGAATATAATGAAAGCAGGTTAATTCACACAGTAAGATTTTATTTATGCCTTTTTCCTGAAATATGAAGTATACAAAATGAAACTAACTAGGTAATACACACAAAACAAGGGAAATACATTCACCTGTGAGTAGAATCCTGCTACATATACAAGGCCAGGAAGATGGCTCAGCAGGAGAGCGTGTCCACTGTCCGTCAGACAGCCTGAGTTCGATCCCTAGGATCCTCATCGTGGGAGGAGAGGACTAACTTTCACAGATTGCTCTCTCACATCCACAGACTTATACACTGAATAGATATATACATGAAATAAAATCAAAATTAAAACGATGTTTTAAAAATCCAAACAAAAGTGAGAGAAGCCTTATGGCCAGAGACTGTACAGGCCTGTGTGTGTGGTGAGAACTTTGGGTCTTCAGCATGATTCAGTGCAATGCCTACTTAGCTAATAATAGTGATTCAGAGATAAAGAGACACAGATTGTAATGCAGAGAAGATATTCTTTGAGAAGTGAGTAATACCACTACCCAGAATTGCATCCAGTCCATGAAAGAAAAGTCAGCAGTTGGGGTAAATATTAAATATTTGCAGTTTTCTTCATACATATCAACATCTTGTTAGGATTTGTAACATACTTGTGGGCAAAGGGTGTGCGTGTGGTTCTGGTGACCTGTGGTGAAGCAGATCTGAGGAGCTTGCCGTCCCACCTGGTCCAAGTCTCTTTTTTGCCTAATCTGACAGTTAGTTGCAGGGAACCTGTGCTCATTTTCAGTCTTATAGAAGAAACGGGACAGAAGCAGACCGGGACTTCTGACAGTAACATTGGTGCTAACATTGGTACCAGCAGCTTTGTCAATTGATATTTAATGAGTGGAGTTCTCCCCGCTATCTCTTCCAGCCACCAGGGTGCCATTTTGTGCAGCAGAGTGCTAAATAGATGGTTCTCTGCTGGGTTGAAAAAGTCTCCGCAAATCCTTCAGAATTAAGTTATTGCCTGAGAATGAGGGAAGCTGTGGTTGGGCGTAAACCAGCAAGCATCCCCGACGTGTCTGAGTGCTGAAGTGGCTACAGACCCTGTAAGACAAAATGGTTACCACCTGTCAGAGAGGGGTGGCCCAAGGGGCTTCAGTGGCCACTCCCTGCCAAAGGAAGGAAAGTGAAGTGCCCTCAAGTGTCAGGAAAGTACGAGGGCTCAGAGGTCTTCATTTTCCCTCACTCTATTAATTTAATTGGAATCTGTGACCTGATTCCTTCCAAACATTTTAAGTACTTTTATATGTGAAAATAAAACCTAGATATTTGGTTATAAAAATGCTTGAAAGTAGACAAAGAAAGGAGGCTATGGAGGTTTGAATATCTGCTGTTGTATTCCTAGTTACAGGAATATGTTAGAATATCATGTCCTAATGTTCTAATGCCCTAGTTGCAGGATGTTAGACATAGGAAAGAAATACAAGATGCCAAATAAAACACACTCTGCCAAAAGCCACCCTGCACACCTCCCCCATTCCATCTGCATTTCTTCTACACAAATTCCCTCACATCCATCCCAAGCTGGTTACATCTATTAACTACTATGAACTTAAATAAATACCCAGTGATGTCTGAAGACTGCTGATATATCACAGTGTACACTTAAGACTGATGCTCATAGAAACAAGGGGGGAGTCTGCGGACAAGGGCTGCAGGATACGTGACTTAGGACCATGAGCACTGCATTTCAAACCTGTGAACAACGTCCTCGGTCATTTACTCTCTGCGGAGGTCATTGGGATTCCACAGACCTTCATGATGTGCCTGTGAATAGAAGGGTACTCCATAGTACTCAAGTCTATGTATCCTCTTTGATTTTCGGCAGCTGGCTAATTATATGATAGTGTACTTGTGCTTGAAGGCTAACAGGCTAGGATCTAAACAATGGTACCTCTACTACTTCAGTTCTGTACAGACCTAACAGGTTGAGAAAAAAGTTATCTCTACAGAGCATTGTTGTGCTCAGTGGCAGTCTTAGAAGCCAGGGTTTAGATGCATGCTCTGGCCTCTCCCAATGTTTTCTATCATTCTGCTTTTTGAGATTAAATATCTAAAACAGAATTCTGGTCACAGAGATGCTTAGTAAAGGAAGCAGACCCTAACCCTATCATAGCCATTTTCCTACCAACATCTCTCCAACCTTGCATACCCTACCACATCCACGAAGTTAGAAACAACATAAAATTACTTGTTAGAACTCATGTGTTGAGAATTTAGTGTGCTGGCTTGGTGTTTTAACAGAGAGCGTGTATTTTCCTTTAAGTTATTGACTTTGTGTTTAGCTATCACTGTGCTAAAATTATATTTACTTGTAGGTATAGAATTTTAAAATACCTTTGGGGTTTTGCCAAGCTTATGGAATTAATTAAAACTAAATTTCTAAGACTGACATACTGTCGCAGTCTCTTCAGCAGCCTCTAACTTTATTCCATCCGTGCTGGTGCCCAGTGCAGAGCTTGGCTGAACAGAGTGTGAACAGTGGTGGTGGTGGCGCCATTGCATGCTGCGTAGTTGGGTTTAGGTTCTGGAGCCAGGTGGGAAGTGTATGGTGTGCTTTCTACCTTGTGCTAGGTGGTAGCCAGTTACTCTGCAAACCATTCAATGGAACAGTATTCTGATCCTGGTAAAAGATGTTCTAGGTCCAGGGAGGTGGCTCAGTGGGTAACAGTGCTCACAAGCACAACCATGAGGACCAGAGTTGGCATTCTTAAAACCCACATTTAAAAGGAAAAAAAAATCAGGCATGACTGCACATGCCTGTAACCTCACTGTGGGAAATAGTGACAGGCGAGTGCCAAAAGCTCGGTAGCCTGCAGCGATATCAACGCAGACAGCTCCAGACTCATTGAGATACCCTGCTTCAAGGGGAAAGGCAGATGGGGTAGATAGAGCAGAATGCCCAGTGTCCCCTTCTGGCCACAGTGGGCACGCATGGGCATGCGTACCTGTACACACAAGCACACACTCAGTCACATGCACACACACACACACACACACACACACACACACACACACACACACACACACAAGCACTGCACATTTACTCTGAGATTTCAATTCCTTTGTTTTTATTCTCCTTTATGCCATGAGGTATTTCCATATTGAATAAGGAAAGAATATTTCCTGTGGCTTTTCAGGTGGTTTCCCAGATTTGTCACTCAGATTTATAATGTTCAGTGTAAATGTTTCACCAGTGTAGAAAGATATAGACCAGGATGCAGCCCTGGTCAGCTTCAGGGCTCCAGGGTTCTGTGTCTCCAGTGACTCGGTGACTCAGCCGATAAGCCCTTCCTTCCGCACACTCTGGGAGAGGCACCAAGGCTTGGTTTCCCTCCACATTTTAGCTGTTGGCACTCCTCACATAGAGTCAAAGTCAGAGGACTACCAGAGGAGCATGCTGGTGCCGAGACCACTGAAAGAGGACGCAGACACTCGGCTCTCCCGCTCCAAGGTCGATGAGGAGTTATGGCTCTGTTTTGTACTTAATTACTCTAACATCATCTCACACCAGATCACCCATCAGGATCTTCACAGTTTTATATTGAAAATAATTCCACAGGAGACATGGGGGTGCATGTCTGTAACACCAGCACTGGGAAGCAGAAGCATGGAAATGAGACATTCATTCTAGGCCAGCCTAAGCTAGGTATGAGACCCCAGTTCAAAAACAAGCACAGCCCCATATTCTGGCTATGGTCCTTGGTTACAAAGAAGGCTAGCAGATGTTGTTGATCGCATGCATTTAAGAGAGCTGTGGCTTTTCACTTCCTCCCGTGATGTAACACTCTCACAACAGCAGGTTGACTGAGACCTTTCTAGGAAACCATCTGATGACGATCCTCTCTGCTGTTGGAAGCTCTGTTGGTATCTTTCTGCTGAGCTGATAAATGTTGGTTGCTGAGCTCTCTGCATACTTCCGGCAGAGTGTTCTCATCCCTGGAACACATGAAGCAAAGACTGACTGAGGAAAAGGTTAGACTTGGAAGCTGAGGCAAAACAAAAGCTAGTGTCATTTATTTCCTCATATACATTTTTCTCAGCACCAGGACTTGTATGTACTTATTTTGTACACATTGAGAATTCATAGTAATTGATTCAATAAACACTAATACTAATTTATCTGTAACAAGTCTGTAACAGGAAGTGATGAAATCAAAGAGGGCCAGTAAGAAGAGATATGTTTGTAAACACCACAATGGTGAATGCTCATCTTAAAGAGTAATAAAAAATTTAAAAGAAATCTCAAAAAAAAGAGATAGGTACCAAGTGCCTGAAATTTGCCAGATTTCAGGCTCATTTTACACGATGAGAATACTAACTTTAAAAAACAAATTTCTTCTCTCTGGTGGGATTCATAGTCCCAGTTACAAGATAAACACACACAAAATATGTTTGTATCATTTAATTTACAGTTATTTATTGTGTACATGCATGTGTGTGCCTGTGTTTGGTATGTGTATGTGTGTATGTGTATATGTGTATGTGCCTCTGTGTGTGTGTGTGTGTGTGTGTGTGTGTGTGTGTGTGTGTGTGAACTTATCCTAGCATCTCATTGATGCTAAGTACACGCTTGATTCTGAGGTTTACCCCTAACCTTGAAATTGATAAAGGAAGAATATTCATGGAGATTTTATAAAGCAACATGAAGATGTTCTTTTATTATTTCCATAACCATGAATGTTAATACTCATAAAAAATACACTGCCTTCCTACCAGATTTCTGGCTATACATAGGAGGAGCTCAGAGCCTATTTGTAAACAGAACTCACTGGAGGATGCCATAAGTGCTTCTGCTTTATTTATTTCTTATCACGCATTTGTGCATGCCTGTGTGCTCCAATGTACCAAAGGCACAGCATGAATGTCAGAGGACAACCTCAGGTGCTGGTCTGTATCTTCCACCTTATTTGAGAGAGTCTCTCATTGATCACCTCTGCTTACACACGGCCAGCTCTCACAAGCTCCTGGGCATTGTGCTTTTGCGTGGTGCAAGAGTACCAGGATCGCAGATGAGCTACTGCACTCAGCTTTTCACAAGTTCTGAGAGCCCAACACGGGTTGTCACACCTGCATGGTAATTGCTTTGTCCAGAGAGCTGTCTCTCAGACCCTCATGGCCACACTGCAAAGATCAGAATGCTGTTAACTCTCAGAATCCAGAAGAAAAAAGGTTCATGATTAGACTAGTTTTGAGAGCAAGACATTGCTCATATGTGAGGTGAGATCGTAGAAAGAGATGGACCAATAGGAGGGAGGTGGACCAAAGGTTGGTAAGAGCTATGTGGCATACAGTGAATCAGCAAGTGAGATGTGCAAGTGGAGGCATCCATTGAAATGTCGAAAACAAACAGCCTTAGAAAGCTAAAGGACTCATATTCAGAGAAAATGATTTAAAAGTTACACATGCTGGCATGGTGACTCGCAGAAGGATTATCATGAGATTGAGACCAGCCTGGGTCATGTAGTGAATACCAGGCAAGACAGGACTATAGGGCAAGACTCTGTCTCAAAAAAAAAAAA